>NC_134312.1:120980904-121291394 GCF_964195595.1 Calonectris borealis
GCTTGTACCATTATTCTGGTCCACAGACTAACATGGATTCTGAAGCACTTTAATGCATAATTAAATTCTACTGTGCTAAGTACGTTTCTTCTGACCAAGGATTTTCCAAGACGGAAAAATGTATTATACAACCCCTTAAAAAAATGTAAACTTACAGGAAAAACTCCTGAAATGTCAAAGTTCTGTGGAATTTAGGTGGGTTGGAGATTTGGGGAAAAACAGACCCTAGAAAGAAAAAAGGAGTCCAAAAGTAAATAACCAGAAAAACACGAAAACGATAATGTTGCAGTAAAAGAATAGTTTTTTCAGTATTGATTGTGGATGCAAATCTAACATTGGCTGAGAATGAGCTATGCCAGCCGCACAGAGAAGCATGCAGGTAATGAATGTGCTCTCTCTTAAACCTTCCCGCCTCTTCCTGTGGATGGTTTAAAAGCGCTGCAAAGTTTATAAATGTAGTGAAATGATACTAAATGGCCACTGGCATTTAGGCAGCACAAAAACCGCAGACAAACACACACATCCACACACCCACAATTTTTCTGTAAATAATCTGCCATCTTCAAGTTCAATGATTGCATTTTGCTGCTCCACATACCGTCTCATTGGAACCACAACTGATTCAAGCAAGAATTGCTCCACAGGCATAAGCCCATCTGGCCAGGGCCTCAAGTTCATGTTTTCAAAGGGACTGGTGTTTACCTCAGTCGGAGGAAGCAGAACATTTAGCTAACGTGGAGCATCTTTCCTGATGTGCCCCTCACTAAAGCAGTAAGACACGTATCTGAACTCCACGTACATTGTTTTTTTTTCCATTTCAGCCCCTTGAAGATTTCTGAGCGGACTGCCGAAGGGCGAGGCGCTGCTGGAGGTGGTTGTGCAGGTCCTCTGTGCTGAGGCAAAGACTGCGTCCGTGCCTGGAGAAGGAGGGAGGGGACAGGAAAGGCAGGCAGTAGCACATTGCCGCCGTGAGAGTTGGGGAACAAAAAGGATAAAATGAAGGCTTTACAACCCACAGGTCAAGCAATGCGCGCAGGCAAGGCCCATGGGAAGTCCTGACATCGTCTTTACCGTGAAGCTACCCGTCACGCTTGTTGCAGATGGAGCTTAGTCTCTGCTGCTTGTTCTACCCTTTGCTGACAGCACTGTGAGCAGCTGCAGGGCTGGGAGGTCCCTAAGCAAAGGTGCCGATCCCCGCCCAGGGGTGAGAGCGGCCGGCACAGAGAGGGTGCGCACATGGGAGGGCCTACAAAGCGGGCAGGGACGGCTGCAGGTCACACCAAAGTCACGGGGACTCCTTCCAATTGCTTTCAGCAAGCCTTGAGTCTGGGCCCACGTCTCTTCTGTCTTGATTTGGTTTTTTCCAGGATTAAAGATGCACTAGGAGAGGGGGTAAAACGCAGTCAGACTGGAAGGGGGAAGCATTAAGCTACAAATGGACATTACTTGCAGCCGTTTTTGAATACCCAACATTGTGCACTCCCTCATCCACGTCAGTGTTATTAGTTTCACATCAAAAGCAGTTCTGAGGATGTTTAGGGTATAACTGTGTTTGTTTAAATTTCAAATTAAACAAGTCAATAGTTCTTCTTTAATTGGCCTTATACAGCTAAAAGAACCTGCTGTTTGAGCAAAACACTTTGTAAGAGTATAAGTCTGATAGACCACCTTACTATGTCATAATATAAAGGGCTGAACCTAATACATGTGGCATTTCGGAATCCAGTGTCTCAGTAAATTTCTCTCCATAAATCCTTCTGAGTCCCAAAGCCAATTCTTAGGAAAATCAGAATCCTCTCGAGATGGATTGTTGTAAATTAATTTTCTTCAGGAAAAAAAAAAAAAGAAATTCTTTTCTATTTTACAAATCTTTGCAGTTTTGTCCTAAAGAAAATTAGAGGAGATGAAAGTTTCAATACATTAGCTGTTAAAAAAAAAAAAAAAAAAAAACCTTTTAGAGTTTTAATAAAGACTGGAAGGATGTACTGGGAAAAGCATAGAAGCTAACAGCACCAAATGTGAAAACTGTATTAGTTTAGAATGGTTTTGTATATATACCGGGCACACCTCATTGTGCATTGCTATTACGACCAACAGTTGCCCCTCTCAAGTAAAAAACGAGAGAAATATTTTTCACTGAAATACAGGAACTGTTTTGTCAATCTCATACAACTTTGCACTCGCATTTTTCAAAGACTTCCACGGGATGGGAAGTTCTTCTAGTTAATGAACAGACATAACTTCCTTATTCAGCAGCTGAAGCTGCACTCACACCATCTCACGTGGCTACCGTGGGAAGGACGGACACTAGCAGCCTACCCATAGGCAGTCCATGAGGGCAGGCACCCTCCCCAGAAAAATCAAGATGTACAAGTTCCCTAAAGGGGGACTCTTATAACATGGCTCCACATCTTCTGAATTGATGTAAAGCCACAGCCTCCCTCCTTCCTTCCTCTGAAGGAGCTGAGTATCCTGACAGCATTGCTGTCAGAGCTCCCTCCAGTGCATGAGCTGTGGCAGTATTCTGGTGCACACCCAAATACCCAAAAATCACTCCAGAGTACCGCTCTGCTGAGCTAGCATGGGTGATCTGTTAGCAGCCTCTCCAACAGGACATACATGGGGCAAAGTCCACGAGTGTGCTCCAGTTGGACCCAACGCGCATTTTCACGCTTTGGTGAAAAGTCACTGGCAGAGAAAGCTCCCGAGGCAAACACCGCTGTGACTCTTCCCTCTCCCGTTGCCTGCTTCTGCAATATCATCTCTTGCTCCATACAGCATCCAATTTTTCCTTCCAGTCCTTTCTTAAATCTTAACGTGTTGAATCAGCTCTTAGGCACGCATTTGTGTAAACACAATGGCAAAGGACATTGGCAACATTGCTTTGCAGTAAGACAACGCATACTGTGCTGTCTTTGTGATTGTACAACCGCCGGCCTTCTGCCCTTTCCCTAATGCTTGCCTTCACTGCACCACAGTTGCTACTTCTAACTCTCCTATAAATGCACCTGAGTAGTCCCACTGTGGGACTACTTGAGAAAATCAAGTGGGTCATCTTGAGAAAAGGGGAAAACATATCACGCTCTCCTTGCTGGTCTGACATCCGGCACGCTCCGTGGCTCAGCCAGAAAGCTTGAGGGAGGATTGCGTTATCCATCTCAACGGGCTCTGCCCAGCTCTGCTGATGCTAGCGCCCATCCTCTCCAAATGGCTGGTGCTCTCTTGGCAAAAATTACTCCATGTAAATACATGTATTATCACAGGTGAAAGGAAGACCACAAGGTGCAATATTTTAGTTGGGGAAAAACAGGAATGGAGTCCTTCAGAGCATGCCCTACCACATCGGCCACACGAGGTTTAAGTGAATACACTCCAAGGTCCAAACACAAGGACTATGGTAATTTCAGACAGAAATCAAATGAAGCCTTACCTATTGAGCAAGGATAGTGGGAGAAGCAGATATACCATGAGCTGCTATGAGATTTCTCTCGTGTATTATTCTTTTTAAGTGGAAACATGTGGTGGAAGATTAAGCAGCATCCTTTTAATCTCCGATTGTCCAGCTCCCCCTGCTGTAATTACATATTGGACACAAATGGCAACAGATGTTCAGCGTCTAAGCTAAGAATTACATACTCACTCAATATCCCAGTGACTCAAAACACTGATTGGGAGGCTAGAATTTAAATTTACATGGAGTGACAAATGAAAGAGTTCCTAGACATGGGTGAGGCACAGAGAATATTAATGCAAACTTGAAGATGCACCCTTAATGGAAAGAGACAAACAGACTCTGGATACCAGTTAGAGTGTTTTTAATTACAGCAATTTCTCCACGAATTATTTTAACCCATCCTCATCCTTATAAAGATGAGCCTCATTGTTACATTTCACATAACTTAATCAAATTTCTGCAATCCTGTGTATACAGCTAGATAGAAGGTTCTACCTAATCATTTCCTTATACATCCAGGGGGTAGTCTAATTTCCCTGTATTAGACCTAATAAGAACAGATCTATCAGCGTGCATTTTATCTTGTCTATTTTCCTGTAGATATGCACTTGTCCATAATCCAACTACATAAAAGATTTTTGCCTGATTTGCTGAGAATTTTAAACAAACAGTTACCGCTTCCTTTCACTGGACTTCCTTTTCCTTGGATTATCACAGTACTAGAAAAGAAGATGCTTTAGATTGGAGAGATGCTTTACCCAACATAGACATGAATCAAACTTCCCTGAAGTTTAGGGGTATCAAAATCAGAGAGAGAAAGCAGTTCTAGGGGCCCTCGGGCACATGAATTTTCACAGATTGTAACTCGTTGCAATCAGTCTCTAACTTCCTAAAACAGCAGACTTGCTCCATTTTCTCCCAAACATACTACTTCCACCCATACTTTGGGTACCAGTTCAAACCCCATAATTTGATTCCTCCCACCGTAGTGGCTCAGGCATAAATGCACATTTGAATGTTCTGAACATTCAGAGGGTGCATATGCGCACGAACAACAATGTGTCTGAGTGTGACATAAATTCCTTTACTCATGTGCACACCGCAATTGAGAGCAGACACTTGTTTACCAAAACATTTTCCGACAGATAACTGGAAACACTTTTAAGTCCATTAGTTCCACTGAACATTACTGAAAACATTGTCTTTTAAAAGTGCATTTTATTATATATGATTTAATTTTTCTTGCAAGATCACAGGCTGGGATGCAAACCAATCTACTGTTTGCTGCCAGATGGCATGTTGGAAGGGTATAAACTTATTTCACACAGAGCGCTATGTGGCATGAGAATGCTGTTCTTACACTTCTAAACAGTTGTGCTTCTTTGAATGGTTTAGATTTACATTATTCTTTCAGTAAGCTCATAAGCTCTTCCCATTTTAGCTAAAGCCTTGTGAAGCTACTAAATAAATACCACAAAACTTTCAGTGAAATTGTTACAGGTAACTATTCTGTGCCCCCCTTAAATTTACTAGCCACAGAGCTCCAAAGGGACAGCAGGGTGGCTGACCCTGGCACTGGGCTGATGTGCACAGAGCCAGAAAAGACCACCATTGCCAGGTATTAAAGCAGCTGAGAAAGTGATCCACAGACCCTAATGCACATACGCTCTGATAAATGAAGTAACTTCCATGTGTCTTCACGCTGCATTGGGTCCCCAAGGAGACAAGACACAATGTGAAGCATATGCTCCACCAGTCTGTAGCCTTGGTTTGTTGTGGGAAAGAGCTGGTAATGTCCTCAACAGCATCAGGCTCTCCAGAAAGACCATCTATGTATTTTACCTGAATTATGAGAACAAAGGTGAAATTCTTCAAAATACTTTGAGAAGTATGCTGATAAGCACATGCCATGTGTCAATAGGCAGGTTTACATCCATAGCCATCATGCAGAAAGGCAAAATAGGTTCCATTTGCAACGGCAGCCTCTGTGCAGCAATCCTGCATGGCTACCAAGTGCATTTCAATTTTCTACATAATTGCTTTGGAAAAGGAGGTGGAAAACCTCCCTCTCTTTCCTTCAGCAAAGCAACACACAGTCTGCACCCGCTGCTAAAAATTGTATCAGTATCAATCTCCTCAGCATCACAAACACACCCACATGTGTCTGAATCCTGAAATGCTTATTTTGCAAAGAGTGTGCCAAAAGATTTACTTACTCCTTAGAACTGTTTAATGATGTTGTGGGGATCAAAGGAGCAAGCATTTTCATGACAAAAGGAATTTGTACTCCAGGCTCTACAGCACAGACAGTGATTAGTGAGTCACACATAAGAAGTGTCTCGCTTTTCTCTTTTAAATAGCTGTTGTAGCATTTGCCTAAACATTACAGTGCTGAATCAGTAGTTTCGCAAGTCTTCGCAGTGATTGCCTGAACTGCTCACCTTTACCTGGTAATATTCTGGCGATAACTCCTCTCCTGAAAAATGTGTTCAGCGCAGTTACTTGGCTGCTAGCAGCCAGGCAGACATTAAGTATGCATCCCGGATTTCCTGGAGGGGTTGGAGAGCAACCACTGTATGTGAAGGAGATTTAAAAACATCAGTTCTGAAAAGTATATTTATTCACAAACAAAAAAGAATTAGAAAGCGTCTCACTGTGGAGCTCAGCTAACCCAAAGCAACATTTGAATTTAATTACTTAATCTCTTTAAAAAAAAAAAAAAAGAAAGAACTATCCAGAGCTGAAACATCTACTCCAATTGCGATACAACCCAGTACTCCTCTTGACTTCTCCAGGTTTAAGCCCCACTGCTCTCTCCTCCCACACTACAGCTCCCACTTTGCTGCCTTCCTTCCTAAACAACTCTATTTCTCTCTCCTCAATAGTGGTCAGTGATGATGATGGGCCTTCATCTGTCCTCACTGCTCTCCCTGTCCCTTTCCCTGGAGAGTGTCCCTGCAGTATCATTCCCTCTGCAGCTTTGTCATATTCATGCTACCCAGATGGTTCATCCCATGGTGGTACTGGTTTGCTGTTGGAAATTGGGAGAGGGTAAGGAAGGAAAACAGGATTTTCTTTTTTAATTGCCTGGAATAAATGGTTGTTTTGTGGATGTTGTGGATACAATTTGACGCCCGAAAACTTTTAAGGGAGTTGGGCTTTTCTTTGTCCCATGTTCTCCCTCCCTCCTCGCTCAACAAGGAAAGCTTTCAGTGCTGAAAACAGAAAGCTTCGCAGAGACAACTTTCCTTTAATTGGAAGTCTAGGGAAAAGCTACAACTTCTTGAAGGAAATGAAAAACTGCATGAAAACAAGTCGTTTTCTCCCCAAAAGCATTTTATGGAGAAAAATATTAATACCCTCCAAAATCACTATCTAACCTGGGATCACTTCTTATTTTTGATCTGCTAAGACTTCTTTTCCCCTTTTACAGATCTGCCACTAAACATTCATTCTTTCATTAACAATTCTCTTCATTCCCTTCAAGCGGTTCATTAGCAATCTCCCTTCACTTTTGTTGGTTTTCCTCAGTGTGTCTCAACTGGGAGGACCTTCAGGCATCAGATTTGACACTGTAGTGACAGAGGCCCCAGTTGGTGGCATACCCCACAGCCTCCTCTGCATCATGTGGCTTAATTCCCTCGTGCGTGATAACCCCTGACACAACCCTACTCTTGTGAAAAAGCAGCCGAGTCAGAGACTTCTCTGTCTTCTTTGGTGCTTGTCTTTCTTATAACCCCTGCTCTGTGGAGCAGGAAAATATGTTTCGCCCCAGGGCATGGTCCCAGCCCTGCCGCTGTCCTCACCCACCTGCCCATGGTCCTGCCACTGAGCCCAGACGGCTTCAGCGCGGGTGCGGCTGCTCACCTGGGCACCAGCTGCATGGGAGAGCTCGGTGCATACTTCTGCTGCCAGATACGCTATTTTAAGAGCAGACACTCTGTTACCAGGAACTCTGAAAAACACTTAGGGTCCCAGATTGTAGGAAAAAACACTGTTCAAAAGAAAACGTTACTGGAGTGAGAGCACTATGCATGATTCATGGGCAGCACGATACCTGAAATATTTCTGTGATGCATTTTCCTCAAAGAGCAGTGTTAGGATTTCAAGAGAACATGCCAATGTACCCACAGTATTTCTGTACATCTCCTTGAATAGATACTGGTAAATGTAGCTGAAGGAAAGATTTTAAAGCTGTACTGAACTTCTGTGTCAAATACAGCCAAAAACTTGACATTTTTTCTTGCCTGGTTGCTTAGTGCTAGGAGGGGAGGAAACACGCATTTATTTGTTATTCTGCCGTTAAGAAAAATAATTTAATATCCTGACAAAGTATATCTCAGAGGTGCTAACTTGGGATCCCTAGCCAAATAATAATTTCCCAAAAATGAGGAATATTCAGATGAAAACTCCAGGCTTGGGTAGAGTAGAGAGAAAAGTCTGCAGAGAAAAGTCCGCAATACCATCAGTCAGATTAGCTTGGAAGACTGGCATAGGAAGCAGATTGCTCTGCTGGAATGGACGCTTGGCTTTTTGAGAAAACAAGTAAGTTCTTCTGTCTAATGGGGCTAAAGGCGCACACAGCTAAGGCAAGGATGGCTTCCAGGACACCACGTGCCTAGGGAGATGCCTTCCTTTTAGCTGAAGGACAGGGGGAGATTCTTCCTGGGTTGGGAGGGAGAGATGGCTTCCAGGTGTGAGACAAAACCAGCTTGCTGTTGATATTCCCCGATTCCAAACGAAAATTTCAGAACCAGTCAATAAAATTCATGTTCCTGGCTTCATGTCTAAGCTCCGAAGTAGAAATGCTCCGAGAGGCATGGAGCACCTGCAAATCTTATTTATGCTAACAGCAGCTGCAGGAATTTTGTATTTTTGAAACTTCAGGTCATTTTACATAGCCACCTTTTGACAGATTGAAGCATTTAATAATTTACATGTGATTTTTTTATTATCTCGACTAATATTTGAGAGCTGCAACTTCCTCTCTGCTAAGGCAAATTGCACAGACCTCACGTGGTTCATCGCCTCTAACTTGTCAACATTCTTTTGTTAAAGCGTTGACACCCGAACAGATGGTATTCCCAGAGTGATGTCGCTAATAATCAGAAGTACTGCCCCCTGCCTCCTTTCTTCATTGCTATTTAGCTATGCCGCTGCACTGCAGCTCATGCTTGATTGATTACCTGCTATTGCCTCTGCCTCCTTTGCAGATCTACTGCCTCGGGAACGCGCTGCCCCGTCTTACAAGTGAGACCTCCTTTCTTTGTCCCTGGATGTGTGCCCTGGCATGCCACATTAGTGAAATGCATGTTGCTCAGATGAACCCACCTCCTCAAGAGATCAAGGCAAGTCTGTATCAGTAACCAGTTCTCTTTTCTGTTTATTTATGTCTGTGTCATGACCTGGGATTTATTGTGATTAGCTCTGAAGATACTAAGCAGCACTGAACCAAGAACTGATTCCTGGAGAAACCTTATGTTAACATCCTCATTACCTGCATTACTCCCATGGTCCATGAGCAAGGCCAAATTTAACCCACCTTACTGCTGCCTTTGTGTGGTCTTAATTTTTTCTTTTATCAAAGGGACAGGCGGGATCCATTCAGATACCTCTAAGAAATCAGAGTAAATCACATCAACAACAACTTCTTGCTTTATTAAAATCTATGAAGTTGGAGAATACTTATTCTACCTGGAAATAGTGTTGAATGACATCATTACACAACCGTATTTTAATTTTTGCCCCACCCAAGTTAAGGCAAAAGGTTTTCCAGGAGTCTTCTTGGGATCAACGTCAAACGAGCCAGTTTAAAGTTACTGTTTCTAAAAATGAACATATCATTAGCTTCTTCCTGTAGTGTGCAACTTCCTTGCTAAAAGTCAACAGTGAACGTTCATCAAGTCTCAGCCAGTTCTTGTTTTGCCAACAAAGCAGAAAACAGTAGCACACATCATATTTACCAGCTGTCTTCCTTCTCTCTTCATGAATTTGGCCTTTTTTTTTCCCATGAGCAGGTCATGAAGACCTTAAATCCTCCTTAAATCCCTCCCTGACACCAATCTTTCTTTCCTTCTCTGGCCTCTCCTCCAGTCTCCACTCTTATCACTCCAAGTTTTATTTACCCAAATGCCTTAGGGTTGTTTGTTGGGGTTTTTTCCCTCTGATAATTATTTTACAAGAGGAACTGCCATACTTGATGAGATCCAAAGCCCTCCTGTTTCAGCCTCTTGGCTCTGACTCACAGGCAGATATTGGCTAGCCTGCTGCCCAAGGAGTCTCTTTCCGATTTCTGATGCTTAAGGGTTGTTTTAAACTTCATACTTTCTTTCTTCTTTTCCAGAATCATATTTTTAAAGCATACTTCAATACAACTAGAGGCAGGATAATGAGAGTAAAATCCAATCACCTGTTTTTCACGAGGATCAACCGTGAATCTTCTGAGCCAAACCTTTGACAGAGAAATAGGCAGTTTCCATAATGGAACTGTGAATCAAAACATATCCCATTGATGGTGGGAGGGATTATTATTGAGCTACCATCCTATAAATTGGAAATGTATTTTTGAACTATTGCTTTTAGTACCTATTACTTCACATTCGCTATACTTAAGCACATAGCATTCCTTGGTTACAAGAGACGATTCATTATTGCTGTGTGAAATTTCACTGGTTACTGTTACTGCAATACTTAACACATGCGACTTTAAAACTTTCTAAATATGTTATATTAAATGCATACAGTCAAAATGAATAGGATGTATTATATAGATAATGCAATATGCATAATGAATATCACACATGAATGATACACAGCAATAACATATCATGCTCCTGAAAGCATTCCTATATATTCATGCCAGCCTCTCTGGCAGTTGGAAGGGCTACACACGCTAAATATTGGACACCTTCTAATTAACGCTGACCAAAGTGACACCAAGTTAATTCTAAATGCAGTAGAAAAACAATAATAGCATATTGTGTGAATGAACAAAAAATGCAAGCAAATTTTTGAGTCTTTTTCTTCATTCAGGAAGGGAACAAACCACCTCAGACCTCAAGAAATCACAGAGAAGACCCAGGAGAAGAATAGGTCACACAGCTGAAATGGTGCCACTGTGCCATGGCCGTGGGCTGCCCTCCTTGTTAGAAGGCTGTTGACAGTGCCAGAGCTACTGCGTAGAGCTGCAACTGACTTTTGGGGCACCTAGCATCAGCAGCAGTTTTCAGCTTATCCTGGTTAGCCTTGGTATTTCCAACACATCTCAAGTCCTGGAGGCAAGCGACCATATTGCTACCTTAACTTACTTGTTTTTTCAAAATGATTTCTAGCCTCAAAGTTTGCAGAGAAGCGCCTAACAAATGTGCTGTGAATAACTCAGAAGCTAGAAGGCAAATGTGAAAGATTTTTAACTTATTTTCCCAAGTCTTAAGCATTACTCTTCGATGCCTATTTTAGCCTGACTCATCTTGACTAAAAGCTTGGCAATAGCAAAGGTTGCCACTAACTCTAAAACAACACTTGGGTGAGAAACTAGAAGGCTGGCAGAGGTAACAGGGTTTGCTGACAAAAAATAAATCTCCCAGTTTATCTGCAAAGTCACGTACCTAGTAGCCTCACCACTTGAACTCCAGGCACGCTGGATGGCACGGCATGAAGTGGAGGAGCACAGAGCTCAGGGAGGAGAAGCTACTGGAGCGAGCCCATGCATCAGGCATCGCGCTGCCGTGACAGCTCACCCACCACAGCTCCAGGGAGCACACCACCGAAACCTGCAGTTCAGCACACAAGAAATGATTGGAGCTATAATTTATTCTTTGCTCTGGCCCCAGTTTAGCAAAGCTGCTAAGCGCCTGCCCAATTGTTTGCAGGATCAGAAGCAAAAGTGAAATTAAATTTTTCAGTGGCCTATATACATGTTACAAAAGACTCAAAATTGTATTTTCTCTCTTGGTTATCAGAGTCTATTCTAAAGCATTCCTCTTAAGGCACCCTTCACAATGTTTGACTAACTAGCCATCTATGATATGAATGTGTTTTCAGGTTTTGCACCTTATTTTAGGGGCTCTTCATGTGCTTGTTACAGCATGAAAATATCGGAACACTGGCACTAGAAGTCCTCTGAGCACAAAGGTGACCTTTTGTTTGCTAGCAGCCGATGAAGTTGCCTACAGGTGAGATAAACAACAGGAGAAACCATTTCTATAATAACACATCTCTTTAATGAAAAACATAAACATCTGTAATTTCTCAGACAAGAACAAACGCATGTTTAATGTCTCCCTAACATCTTCTCCCAGCTACACTCCCAGAAATTAGCTTACCTTCTATGACATATCTTATCTGAGGTCAGGGCAAGACTCAGCACTCCCCAGATTCAGGCTTACCCAGTGGCTAGCTCCCACGGCTAGCAACCGTGATGCTACAGTGAAAGTAAGCCAGTGCACAGTGATCCCAAAAGACTGAAAAGTCTTAGAATCGGTGCTAATTCTCGTGGCTTTTAAAAACACGTACCCAGTGCCAGGGAGTGGGACAGGATGGTTAGCAGCCTGGACTTAGATTGGCTTGAGTCACTCAAGAAACCACTCTCAGAAGTATGAGTCATTGTCCTGATTTCAGCTGGGATAGAGTTAATTTTCTTCCTAGTAGCTGGTATAGTGCTGTGTTTTGGATTTAGTATGAGCAGAATGTTGATAACACCCTGATGTTTTAGTTGTTGCTAAGTAGTGTTTACACTAGCCAAGGACTTCTCAGCTTCCCATGCTCTGCCAGGTGCACAAGAAGCTGGGAGGGAGCATAGTCAGGACAGCTAACCCAACTGACCGATGGGGTATTCCATACCATATGACGTCATGCTCAGTATATAAAGCTGGGGGAAGAAGAAGGAAGGAGGGGTGTTCGGCGTGATGGCGTTTGTCTTCCCAAGTAACCGTTACGCGTGATGGAGCCCTGCTTTCCTGGAGATGGCTGAACACCTGCCTGCCGATGGCAAGTAGTGAATGAATTCCTCGTTTTGCTTTGCTTGCGTGCAAATTTTGCAATAGGGAATTTTGCTTTCCCTGTTAAACTGTCTTTATCTCAACCTATGAGTTTTCTCACTTCTACCCTTCCGATTCTCTCTCCCATCCCATCAAGGGGGAGTGAGAGAGCGGCTGTGTGGTGCTCAGTTGCCGGCTGGGGTTAAACCACGACAGTCATTCCAGAAGATTTTAGGCAATTATTCCTATTTTCACTGAATCACGGAATTGTTTAAGTTGGAAGGGACCTCTTGAGATCACCTAGTCCAAGCTCCCTGTGCAAGCAGGGTCAACTAGACAAGATTGCCCAGGACTGTGTCCAGTCAGTTTTTAATACCTCCAAGGAGACTGCACAGCCTTTCTGGGCAACCTGTGCCAGTGCTTGATTACCCTCACAGGAAAAAGTGTTTTATTGTGTTCAGATGGAATTGCATGTATTTTCATTTGTGCCCATTGCTTCGGCATTCCCTCCCATCAGATCCCCCCAAACCTTCTCTTCTTCTGGCTGAACTCTCCAGTCCCAGTTCTCTCAGCTTCTCCTCATATGAAAGATGTTCTAGTCCCTCGGCTATTTTCCTCTTATTGTTCATTTTAAAGAATTAGGACTTCACAGACAAGAAGCTGCATATTTTCAGAATTACAGGGTTTGGTACATAAGATGCTTTATGCTGAGCAGGTAAGCCCAGATTTGTGGACTGTCCACAGCAGTGAAAGGTCTGCACTTCGGAAACCTGCCCCGCTGCAGCCGATGAGCTGTGACCAGACCTAGTAAATTGAACTTCTCTAATAGCACAAACTTATGTGATTTTGGAGGAAGTCCCTCGTGCCAGGCTGTAAGATGGCTGCTGCTGCAACCGTATTGGTGAGGAGGCGATGGAAGTTGGCTTGTAACTGTGACCAAAACCACGGAAGTTGTCACAATTAAACTGGCATAGTTGTGTTTCTTGGAAATAAAGGCTTCTGGAGGGAAGCAGGGGTGGGGGTGAGGGTAGACTGTAGGAAGTGATCCGGGGTTCTGTTGACAAAAACTATCATCTCCATAATGGAAGCACTTTGTTGGTAGGAAATGGTTTTATACCTGTTCCACAAAAATATTTCTAAGGATACTTTGAGCATCATGCGTTTAATAGGGACGTGCAGTGCTGGCTCTTCCCATACACTCCCCTGCAGCTCAGCTGATATTTCACACATGTCCAAAGCAAAGATGAAGTCTCTTTCCTGTGTCACTCACAGGCCCAGCAGCTGGCCTGGTCTGCGACCCACCACTCAGCTGTGACTTGAGCGAGGGCTCGGGGCACAGGAGTCTATGGCAGGGCTCTGCACCTGGGACAACACTTTAGCCAAGCCCCTGGACTAGTCTTCCAGCCCCACTCTTGCATGATCCAGTATAAATCCTGGATTAAACAGGGTTTTTTACAGATGGCAAGAGAAGAGGTCTGAAAGATTTGCTCCTGGTTGTTGACTAGGACTTTTCCACCCAGCATCCCACCTTTGCCTGTGTTCCCTGAGCACTTCCATTCCCCATCATGTTCCAACAGGGAGGGCAGTGAAGGGGCAGACGTCCAGCTGCTCTAGTAGGGGCAGGACGTCACACAGCTGTGCGAGTAGATGTACAGTACCAATGCACCAGAAGTTAAATGGTCCCAAGAAGTCCACCCCAATGGCATTGCCATTTATTTATTATGCTCATAATAATTACAATTATTATCACTGCAGTGCCAATCTGCTTGCTGCAGAATGAAGGCCTCTTCATGATGTCTCCAAGGATTCAATGTTAGGTCTGAGTAGTTAGCCAAATTATGGGCCCTTGCAGGATTTTTTTTTTCCTGCAAGAATGAGGACTTACTAAGAGGTATCAAGCAGCATACTCCTGCTCATTTAACAACAATGTGCAGGAACGCCAGGAAAGCCCTGCTACAAACCTCCCCTTTTGTACAAAGTACTGTTTTGGCCTTTGCTTTGGGCACTAACTGTCTTCCAAGACAATATCCAAGCACAGGTTCCAGCTCAATATCATGTACACTGAACTTAAAAATTAATATATATTTCTATTTCCCCACAAATGTGTCTTTTCGTGTATATGTAAGGATCCATAGAAATTACATAATGTCTGAGTACGTGTATAAAGTAAACATGAAACTGCCTCTTCCTTTATTTCTAGCCTGTTCCTCAGTACATCTTGGCACTAAGAAGGAGGAGTCAGAACATACCGAGACATTAGGCCAGGGAGAATAGCGAAATCCAGATTGTGAGCAGAGGGGGTGGAAACATAGAGTGTAGGCAGGTGAGAAATGTGAGATCATTTATCCAACCCTGCAGCAGTCTAAAAGAATACTTAGCCTCATATGGTGCTTTAAATCTTCAAAATCCTCAACAAACATTAGTCAAACTAATGAAATTAGTCATCTAAGGTCATATTCTTTTTATTTTCATTTTAAAGGAATTTTTCTTAGGTGATTTTGATGAGTTGCATTAATTTAAAACACTACAAATGAGTTCTCCTAACTTGCCTTGCATTTCCCTTCACATGTCTTCTGGCAGAGTATCTTCAGGTTATCTGAGCGTTGGTTCCTTGAAGGCTCTTGACATGATCAAACAGTATGCTTCCTGGTAACACATGTTACAATGTTAGGTGACATTTCTCAAACAAGATAAGACTAGATCTTTGGGATTCATTTTAGCTAATTGGGTTTAGAGAGTTGTCTTGTCACTGCACCTTCACTTTACTGATGCGCAAGTATGTTCGGTACAAATGCATTAATCTCTTTCATTTTCATATACAATGAGATGCTGAACTACAGCACTTAATATAAGCCACAATGCTCACCTCAGTGGGAGTTGCAGAGGATCGTCATTGGCGTAAAACCATTGCAGATGATCTTACTGCACTGAATCTTGGCAGTTCAAATATGGATCTAAAACTGAACTACAAACTGAAGTCAGCTCTTGGATTGTGTTAGTGTTGTTAGTAGTCATTTGTATTGTCTTAATTATGAACCACTGGATAGTAAGATATGGTATAAATAGCATATTTGGTCTCTCTTTGGACACAGAGTGCTAGCAGGGGCTATCTCTGCAGAATAGAAGACTAAACCATAGGTCGCCCTACTTCTAAACATACCAAGGAACTTTTTGACAGGCATTTGTTATTATTCTGCAGTGAGAGGGAACGTGAGGGCAGAAAAGTGAGTCCTGAACATTCACCTTGTCAAATCTCCCAAAATGATGAATGATAAAGGTTCTTGGTAACTGACACTTATTGCATGGCAGCAATTTAGGCAAAAATTATCCAGAGTTGAAACTGTTTGTCCTTCATTCTGCTACCATGCATAATAGACCAATTAAGATATATCATGAGCTGCTCATTGATAGTACACATAAGACAGAGGAACACAATAGATGGAAACTAAATCAGATTGCCAAAGACAAATATAAAAGAATAACATAAGCACAAAAGGATAAAGGAGAAAGCAGGAGATGAGCAGGAGATGAGCAGGAATGAGCAGGAGACATAAAGGGTAACAAGAATCATTCCATAAATACATTAATAGTAAGAAAGAGACTGAGAAAAGCTTTGTTCACTATAAACAAGGAAAGTGTTACTCTGCTGTTTAACAGGCAGGGAAAGTGACTGACAGATGATGCTGAGAAGACCACGATGGTTAGTGCCCTTTCTGCATCAAGTCTTCCCTAGAAAAGCGTACCCTGTAAACTATCCTGTTACTATTAGTAAAAAAAGGACATAATAAAGCGAGAACCAAGGATCCTTCCTTTATGAAGGAAAGAAGACAGTAATTGCCTTGGCATGATGGACTTCGTCTTAGAATTTCTGCAAAACTGTCACAAGCAACCTCAAAAGCACTAGCAGTCATCTCTCAGGACAGGAGGAGGACAGGTGAGGTGGCAGTAGAAGACTACAATGGTGCAAAACAGTGCACATCACTAAAAAGGGAAAACCAGAAAAAACAGGGAACTGCAGACTGGTCTTTGTAACTGCCACCCCTATGAACATTCTGGAGCAAATCAACATCCTCGCAAGTTTCCGAAAGGTTTTTACTTCAAATCCATTTAATTTCTATCTATAAAAGGACAAGGGGTCTTCTGAATATAGGATAGGCAGAAGATGCCCTCTGTTGTGACTTTAATAAGATTTTTGGTATGGTCTGACATACCATTTACACAAGCAAGTTGTAAAACCCAGTCTAGAAGGAACTGTCTACATATGTGTACCCTAGTTTCAGTCCTCTTCAGTGTTTTCATTAATCACTACGACCATGGAATAAAGCTAGAAGAAACTAGAGGCACATGGGAATAGAATGCAAAATTGTATTTGCGAACTAGCAAAATAGGAAAAAAAAATAAAGTCCAACAGACGTAATTGCAATATCCTACACTCAACAGACTGTGCAAATACAGGATGGGGAGAAACAGGTTAGGTAACAGCTCTGCAAAGAAGGATGTAGGTGTTACAGTCAATGACAAACCGAGCATGAGTCAGCAGCGTCACATTGTTGTGAAAATGGCAAGTGTCATACTGAGATACAGAAACAGAAATAAGGTTTTTGAGACATGAATTGATCCTTCTATTCTGCTCAGCACTAGCAAGAACACAGCTGGGCTGGGGCACTGCACCCCGGGAAAGTGTGGACTAGAAGAAAAGAGTCTAGAGGGGAGGAAACACTGAAAGAACTGGGTTATTCAGCTGAAAGGAAAGAGTAAAACATACACGGTACCTATCTTCAAATAAATAGAAAGCTATCACAAAGAGGAAGGGAATAATCTGTTCTTCATGGAAATAGTAGCTAGGAGAGAAGGTTTAATTTTCAGCAGGAAGGATTAAACTTCAGGAAAAACATTTTACTGGAAAGCCTAGTGAAGCAGTGAAGTAGATTTCTTGCTGAGGCTGTCTCTCCATCACTAGAGGTCTAGTAATATATTAGAAAAACATCTGTCAGAAATCATATAGGTCTACTGGATCCTCTTTAGGGGAATGGACTAGATGACCTCTGGAGGTCCTTTCGACTCTATGATTATTCTTCAGTTGACACCTATGTCATTTACATTGTATAAGCTGACCACAGCAAATGAACCCTAATCTTAATGAGTGAACTTGCTCCTACAGTCACGCTGCCTATTGTACATCACCCCGCACCTCACCATCAATGTGTTTGCTGAACATAAATGAATTCTGCAGCACATGTTACAGCTCCCTCTTCTAAATAAGCAACACTGTTGATTTTTAATTCTGAGACTTTTTTTAATCACTTCTTCTATTGCTGGCAAAATTCTGTCTTCTATTTAAATAGTCTTGTTTCAGAAAATGTATACATACTTCTCTCTTAAACAATAAATAATCCTCTGTTTAAAATGTGTTCCAAACAGATGTAATATTTTACTAGTACCTTTTGTCCTTTTAAGGAACACCACAAAGATTAAAATTTACTACTAAGTAACTTTAATAGCAAAACAGCCAACCAAGCAAATGCTGTATCATTTCATTCCAAACAAGGATTTATCTGTAAGGAACCTATATCAATCGAACTAGAAAATCAAGTTACTTTACGTCATATGCAAGTTCTCTGACAATGCTGACTCTCCTGTTCTTGTGGGAAAACTATGAACTGAATTCTGCTTCAGCCAACATTTATAACACAACTGCTATAATCAATACTTTCTTAGTATTGATGCCTTCCACCAGGGACCCTCAAATAACTGATCAAAAATGATGTTATTCTCATTTTACCAATGGGAAAATACCAGCAGCCCTGCCTTCATCAAACATTAAAGTGATTTCTCAAGGTCAAACAGGAAATCAGTGCCAAAGTCGGGAATTTTGCCCTTCAGCCCCTAAACTACTTTATGGGTCTGGCTCTAACACTGTTGGTTTGAGATGCCGTGTTTTTCTACATAATGCAGATGCCAAATGCCCAATTTTAGACCAAGTTCCCTTTTGTAACTATAGAATCACAATGAGCACCCTCATAGCTTTTTTTTTTCCCAGAATAAACTGTACAGTGTTAACCATTGATGTTTTATTGTCATTGATTTAGTAGCTGCCAGAGAGTTACAGTAGGAGATAGATTGCTGTTATTTTAGCCTATAAAAGGTCTTATGCATCTGTCAGCAAACACTGGTTCCTTAAAATAAGTAAGTAATCTGCAAGAGAATACACAAGCTGGAGAAACCTTTTAGAAAAAAAACTTTTTTTTCTCTATTTCTTTCTTTCTTTTTTTTTTTTTTAAGTGCTGCATTGACTATTTCTTTCTGGATAACAGACCTGTGTAAAGCTTTCTGTGTTTTATAGGCACCTGGAGGGTAAGCTAGGACATTCTTCATGCCCCACTGGGAATACTCGTACTGAGCATAGCTGACAGAGTTTGGGTAGCAGAGGACTGCAGTGGTGACCTGTGTAGGAGGAGGCCATGAACTGCTCTGAGCTGATCACAGCCACATCCAGACAGCTCTGAAACATGAAAAAAACCCATACCTCAAAATTTCAAACAGTCAGAGAAGCACATGGCTCCTCTGCTCAGTCATATTGAAGAAATGATGGCAAGCACTGGGGGCAGGAGACACAGGAGGACACACCAAAGAAGACCTGTGAAGAGAAAGTAAAGAGACAAATTTGGAGGAATGGAAGGGGAGAGGGCACGTGGAAGATGCTGCTGGGGACACGGCTGGAGATGCACTCCTGGAAGGAGGCACTCCCTGCCAGAAGAAGTTTCCTTCTGAGGGACTGCAGTCCATGGGCGACCCATACTGGGGCAGGGACACTCTGGAAAGACTGTGGCTATGGGTGAGCCATGTTGGAACAGTGACACCTCAAAGAGACTGTGGCTGTGGGCCACTCACACTACAGTGAGGACACCGAAGAGGGTCTGCGGCTGTGGGTGACCCATGCCAGGGTAGGGACAACCCTCAGGGACTGCAGCCCGTGGGCAACACACACTGTGGCAGGGAGAGCCCCAATGTATGGCAGCTTACAGATAAGTCATGCCAGAGCAGGGGCAGCCCCGAAGGAACAGTGGCTTATGGAGGATCCCAGGCCAGAGCAGAGAGAAGCAAGGAGCAGTAGAGGAAAAGAGCAAGAAGCAAGTATTAGCAGAAAGAAACAATTACACACTGACCCGACCTCCTGTGCTGCCCAAAGGAGTCAGTGGGGACTTACTGTAGCACACAGGGACAAGGGATGTGGAGACTAGAAAGAAGGTAGGAGAGGTGCTGGACTGAAGTTTATCCTTGGGAAGGCGAGGAAAAGTGTTTCCCTAAGTGTTTGTTTAATTGTTTGTCTTCCCATCTTTCTCAATGTGTGAATCAGTAATTAATGGCTTATATTAAATGGCAATAAATTAAGTGAAATTCCTTGAGTAGAGACGTTTTGCCTGTGGCAATACTTTGTGCTTTCTCGGTATTCTGAACAACAACTTTCCAGATACAGTCACGTAAGCAAATCCGCCTTCTGTTTCCTACTTCGTAACTCAGGTTTTAAATTTGCCCCACTACGGCATAGGCCAGGTTTGGCCCATGAATCCAAATTGGCCACTGATGTAAGAAGGACACTCGAGAAAAAATTCACCCATTCAGATCATCAGCAAGAAATGCTATTGTGTTGCAACTAATTTTTCCAGTGCTCAAAATAACAACATGCACTTACATTCCTGTTCCTGTACCTTCAACGAATAAGAAAACTCACCAGCACTAGGAATGTCTGCACAGCATAAGCACACACAGAGTAGGAGAGTGTTATTGGTGCTTTCATGAGGCATCAACTTTGAACAGTTAGCATTTAGCCAAAAGCTAAGGACTTGGCCAACATACTTCAATTATCTAATTTGTAGGGCTATGTTTCATATATGTTTTAGATTGATTTAATTAGTGTTAATTAACATATCTTTATGTATTATGAGAGACAGCAGATACCCATAAAGATTTTTATATTGAGCCATATGGCAGCCTGCAATACACTAGCCAAAAAAGTATAATGAGGCATATAAAAAAGTCTGCTGCACAACACTCCTTGGTAATTTTGAAAAATGAATGTCAGAGTTTGCACAATACAAGAGATACCATCCTGTTCTTGCCTTACCCAGTCTGGCTATGGAAGCTGGATCAAGCTCCAGTTAGGATTATGGAAGATGCAGACTCCGTAGTACCAAGGCTGATCTGAAGGGAGTCAGTTCACATCTCTGGATTTTCCTCTTCCCCACAAAGGAGGGTAGATGAAAGTGTTTCCTTTAAGGGTAGGTAGTCTCCAAGTGGAATGTATGTCCTGAACTCTTCCCTAGGATCAGGAGATAGGCAGTTCTCTCTTTTGATCTTTTTTGTGGAGTCTCAAAGGTTTTGCACCATTTGCTGTTAGCCAGTTTTTTAAGATGATGGCCTTGAGATCCTTCCTGGTCCTTTCCAACCCTACCTTGCTAAAACAGGGACCAATGGTGCTTGGTGTGAAGGAGGTGACCAATCTCCACCTCCACCCATGATCCATCACCTGTCATAGGACAGAGAAGAGCCCAAAGCATGAAGCTGTGGGAAAAGCCAAAGAGGTTGGGGAACTGCAGAGACATACTCCCAGATAGCACGAGAAACAAATGGTAAGGAGAGCAATAAAGTTCCCTTATCTCCCACAGTAAATGTCCACCCACCAATCCCAGGCACAGTCACCTCTGGACAGGAATCTTGTCCCATGCAGAAAAAAATACGCCTGTTATTTTTAGTAGCACCTTCCTTTAATTGCATTGCTGTTACCCATGCAGGCAGAATTCAGGAGTCTTCAGTGACTCAATTCACCAAGAATGAGGCAAGGTGGCCAAAAAACAAACAAACAAACAAACGAACAAAGAAACAAGTGATTCCACAAGAATTTGCTATTTCTTTCTCCCAGTATTTGAAGCAGTACAGTTCCCACGTGGAAAGAATGCCTTTCACATAGCCGTATCTTCATTTTCAGATTATTTTAAGGCCAATTTCAGACATGAAGTGGGGGAAAGAGGTGTTGGAATAATATAGGAAAAACTGGAAAATGTGAGCATTGCAAGGACAAAAGGTTCCAATTAACTGTCATTACCGCTCTAGAGATATAGAGGGTGCGGGAGAGATGAAGAAGCAGGGTTTTTTTTCTCACATTTTAGCCACAGAAATGTATCATGAAAAACAGTAAAACCAGAAAACCCAAGATACTCATAAACAAATGTGATCTCCTTCCTGCCACTTGCCCTAAGTACTGAATGTCTCTACACTCCAGACTCTGCCGTGAGATCAAAATCAGAGACTCGACCTTGGCATTTTGGCATCCTGGGTGAGTGCCAGCACCACCAGAGTAAAGGCTGTTCCTTATAGACTCCATTATCCTGGACCTGAAGAGATGAATGTGCCTTACAAGACTGCCATGACTAATAAATTCTGGCAGAAAAGCTTTGTAGAGCTGGAATATTTCTTCTTGTGCTGGTGCCTCTTTTTATCTATATCATACTGACATCTGGTGGGAATGGGCATGAATTGACCTACGTGAGAGGGCTTGGACTGTTCCTGTTTTAATGTAATGGCAGATAAGAACGTATCCTGAAATGTGGACAAGTTAAGTGAGCAGAAAGTGAAAATTATTTATAATTAGACTTCTTTTTAACAATTAAAAGACTTTTAAATGTAGCTTCTTTCGAGAAATCTATTAAAGATGTTTTATCAGTTTTCTCTTCTTTTTGTTTTGTGGTAAAACAGGCACAGCTAAAAATTTAACGCACACAGTTGACACAGAATGTGTGGTTATTACTCAAATATCATGATGCTTACTACTTCTTTTTACAATGCCAAAATACAAACACTTTCCCACACAGAAGCCTGATGCTCCCATCTTTGCAAAATCAAAGATTGGAAATAAGCTTAACAAAAGGCATTCCTTGTTGGTTTGTTCGAATGTGTAAACAGAATTAAATAACTGTACAGACAAACAATATTTTTCTTTCGTGTAGTATGCAAAATATAACCACAAAAATTCACAATACTTCAAAGTATTCTGAAAGAGAAAGCATTCAAGTTACAAGGACAGCATCATACAATGAAGTCTGAGCTCTTTATCAGCTGCAGCGGCTATCTCATTTATATGTCTTAGGACAATGTTGTTCAATCAGAAAGATAATTAGTGGTCAGAAAGACCAGAACTTGGAGAAGTCAACATTGCCAGGGAGAAGAGAGCTCTCTGCATTTACAGAGCAGACTCCTATGTAACTGAATGTAACTGAAGTCAAGATCAGGGATATAATCTTCTCAATACACAACATCACAGTACTTATTCTGAATTGAAAGCTCTTGTAGTTAAGGTGTTTGACAGTAGGATGCCCACTTTCAGTATCACAGGCACTTCACCATCTTGATCAAATTACCAACAGCAGACCATAACAAATATATCAGGTTCCTCCCTTGACCTGGTACTAATAACACCTCCAGTTTTGCTAGACCTCCGAGGACTCACTAGCCTCAAAAGAAAAATGAAAGCTCTTCCCTCTGCAAAAGCAAAGGATGTATGTGATCTGTGGTTCCATACAGTTGCTACTAGATCTGATACTGTTGCTGCTCTGGGAGTTTTATGAGTGAGACGATTAATGGTCCAGCCTTCTTGTCCTCTGCTACAACTGCATTTTCATGAGGTTCTGTATCAACACATTGACACCTGATTGGGCTTAAACAAAATCTTTCTCCACAAATCACAACATATAACAAAATGCTAACTGGAAAATATTCCAGACAGTACAGAAATGAAATCTTGCCTCATACACATAATATTATCTTCATCAAAGGAAAACTACTGTTGCAAGTAGTTTCATTACTTGAATGAGAGACTGAGGTGGGTGACTTGATACATCAGCACGCAAGGAGCCTATGTTTCCTACACCATTTTTCACTGAGAATGCTTTAAAATGCAAAGTCCTTTGTAACCTTCATCATTAGTCATTTCACTGACTACACTTCACAGCTATCTTTCACTTTGTTCTCAGATCTGATTCACTCAGTAATACAAATATCTGTAAGCTATGCATCATACATGACTGGCAACCCCTTGAAATTTCATCGGCATACTTGGCACAAGCATGGAGAAACTGTCAGACCGAGGGACTCTCTCGCAGAGATCACAGTTACCCCTGCACAAGTTCAAGCCCAGTTCTCAGCAGCTTTCAGCTGCCCTAGCTCTAAAATTTATGATTGTCCTCTCAAAGCAGACCCTCCTCGCTTTAAACGTGTGTGATCTATGCAAGTGGTCAGTTATTTATTAATTTCCTTCCGTGGTCATCTACGTATTTTGTAAAACAAAGTTTCTCAATGTTCCAAGCTGTTCTGTAAAAAAAGGGCATAAAATTATTCAAGGTTGAAGCTAGAGATAACACTACCTCGCATTTAATTTATCTTTTAGTGGTAACGGCTCTACAAGGTAATGTTATGTCTTTATGTGCAGGCCCCAACCAGGACTCTAAATATTACCCTTTCAGCTTTCAGAGAGACTGGTGACATCTGGCCTGTCACAGCAGAGAATTTATAAAGCCAAGCAAGCACATGGTCTGGAGAGTCATGAACCACCATCACCCAAATGAATATCCCACTGGAGTGGGGTACTGACCAGCCTGTGGTCAGATGGCTGCAACTGTCCCAGGGTGATGAGAGGTTACACCAAGGCCCTTCTCTCATAGCTTCACTTTTACAGCAGCTGAAGCAAATCAAAGTCCAGCCCATATTTCTTTCTCTGTAACAGTTACTGCTGTCCAATCATTGCTTAGGTAACCCACTTGGACTTTCCACCTAGTAACCTTTTTTACTTACATAAGAACGTAGCCAACC
Source organism: Calonectris borealis (assembly GCF_964195595.1). Taxonomy (NCBI): domain Eukaryota; kingdom Metazoa; phylum Chordata; class Aves; order Procellariiformes; family Procellariidae; genus Calonectris; species Calonectris borealis. The sequence continues at coordinate 121,005,199 of NC_134312.1, forward strand.
ATGTATTTTAAATACGCTAAACATATTTTAGCTTCAATCTAGCCATTGCAGTCTACCCCCAAAAAAGTAAGTTTTTTACTCATTTGCCTATTTCATACTCAAACAGAAACAAACACTATCAAACTTTTCCCCCTGTGTATGTAGATATAACATCCCACCGAGCTTTTAGATATCCAGAAGTCCTTTCTGCTAAGAAAGCTTACAGTTTAGGCCAGCACATGCAAAATGAAATTTTATTTATAAAGTAAGTTTTGCGTGTTACTGTGGAAATCATTGGGATGTAAAAAGACTAGAGTCTAATATATGCTCTGTCCTCTCTAACTGGACTTACAAGAGCTCAGTAGTTTGCAGACAAGGGATCTAGGATATTTCTATACAGCGTTAGTCTCCAGAAGTTGCTCAGACTAGTTTTAAATGACTTAAACAATTCTGCTACATCCCTTGAAGTCTTGCAATGAAAGGCTTACCTGTTATCTGTCCTAAACCTTCCTTTTCATTTCATACTGTTATATCTAATTACACAATAATTTTCTTCCTAGCCTGCTATTTATGTTGTTTAAAAACATGCTAAAAGTGTTTTTAGACAAGACAGATAACATAATACAAAGCAATGTCTCTCTGATAAGAGGAGAAAAAACATGGCATAAAATTTCAGTTCCCATGACTTTAGAGATGAGATAAAGTCCACAAAAGAAAAATCAAGGCTGAATAAAGAAACTGTGCAAGGCTCCCAGCACAGAGATGAGACTCCAGCTGTTACGCTCTTTGGAATTCTGCCCTGCAGCCCAAATAGGAAACAGATATTAATCTCATGACTTATGACCTCTGCTTTTTCCCTGGGGACACCTCTTTCAGCACTTAGAATCATAGAAAGATTTGGATTAGATGGGACTTCTGGTCTACACTACTCCTCAGGGCATGGCCAACTTCACAGTGAGATCAGGTTGCTCCAGGCCCCATCCAAAAGAGTTTTGAAAATCTCTGAGGATGGAGATATCACAACCCTCTCCAGGCACCTGTTCCAGTACGGAACCACTCTCCCGCATGGGATATTCCTTCCCAATTCCAGTATTTCCTTCTTCGCCAAAGAATCATGAGATAAGTGATAAGTCTGCATGTAATTTATTAATCAAACAGCTACACCATGCTCCAAGTATGACATTCGCAGTGCAAACTACCCAGTTTGGCCAGTGGCCAGCTTCAAGTTACTTTTTATTCTTCTCAGTCTCTCCATGGCGGTGTGGTGCAACTTGGGAAATTCCACGTAAACAAACTAAAAATCAGCATATACTTCTCCCCAGCCTTCTTTTGGAATCCCTCAACAGTCAAGAGGTGGCAAGTTTCTCAAACTCTCCCTGATCCCAGGATCATTCACCCAGTCAAACAGTTTCAAGATAGATAGCTTTCATGAAGAGAGAATAAGAAAAAAGTTTTGTCTTCTACGAAGTCATTTTTAATGCCTTGATTCCCTTTCCCAGTTGCCTGCTGTTCCAAGCAGTCCCCTAGATTACAACCCCTAGCTGACATAAATATTTTAAGAAAAACAGAAACTTAGAACACTTTGCCATCACAAATGTTCAGTGCATATAACACCAGAATATTAAATAGTAAGCAGAGAGACAGCATTGACACTTGGCCTAAGGCTGGCACAGCCAAGTGATATTTAAGAATGTCTCTTTGAATTCTGAAGCACTCTTATGCTCTTTTCTGTTCATGTACCCCTGCTTTGAAGTTCATAAACATTCCAGTGAATAGCTTTTTGATTCATGTGAATGCTTGAAAAATATCTATTCTCTGCAAAATGCGTGCACATAATTGAGTTTTTCAATGCAGCAGCACAAATATTTACTATTCAGTATTCTACTGCCTAAAAATCTGTCCTTCAGTCCAGGAACAACTATGTAGCCACATAACCAGCCATATATTAGAGGGAGCAAATAGTCAAACTAAATAGTTTGCACATGTAAATTGAAAATTGTTCATCTATATGATCCATTGAACAGATTTGCAGAATCCAGATACAGTTTATAAACAGTTCATGAACAGTAAAAGTATTTTCACAGTAATCAGTATTTTCACTTTTTGGACCATTATTCCTTATTACCTTTTGCTTAAAGGTATGAAAACTACCAGATATTTAAGTGCAATTTTTTTTCATGTGCATTGATGACAATGAATAATGAGAGTCTGTTGTATTTCTCACCTGCAGATGAGATAGTTTGATACTGCAAATCATCACAACATTGCCTTAGAGCAAATAGCCCAGCACACTAGTTGCCTCACATAGGACTTGCCGGACATTTGTTTAGTCAGGGAAGTCTTAATTGTTAAAGAGATGGAAGTGTTTTGCAATCTTCACACACTAGTCTTACATAGACAAAAACAGAAGAGTTGTGACTCAAGGTCCAGTATTTATGGCAACTACTAAACTTCAGATATTCCCAAGAAAAAAATAAAATCCATAGCATACCTCACTGTTAGTATAGTTCTGTGACTGAAAGTATTCCTGGTGAGCTTCTGCATGTTAAACTTGTGTCCTGAAACATTAGCTATATCCCCAGCTGTATTTTTAGCACGGATACAAATCTTACCTTTTGATGTTGTGGAAGGGCAGAAATAGCACAAGGCAACATGAGGCTTTACACAAGGCACATTTTCCACCAGGAAAAGCTAACACAATGGCCTTTTGTTGGCATTTCTCCAGATTTCTGCTGAAGGAGGGTCCATTGAGATGATGCTGGAACGTGGGACACAAAAGGGAGCAGCACGACTTGTAGATCCAGCCTCTTTCTCCTTTACACAGCTACAAGGGGCCCAGCTACCTAGCAGGTAACTAAAGCTTACCCAAAACCGCTCCAACTTATGCCAGGCATTGGGCGGATGTTTGCCAGACTCTGAGCTCAGAAGCGCATGGTCCGGTTGCCTGCAGCAGGTCGCTATTACACAAAGCACTTGTGGTTTGACTTGTTTGTTATGAATTCATCACCTTTCATTCTTATAAGGAAACTTCTTGTTCTTTGAAGTGGGAAAAAAAAGGCTTGTTTCATAATCTTTTAATCTGAACTCTTTACCAAGTTATACAGGCACGATGTTTAAGGTTCCCGTTGTGCAGAAGCATGCCTTCGTCCTGCAGTTCTGGACCACCTTCATCAAATTCTTCTGATCTCTCAGATAATTTGATTATCTCTTGTCTCGAATGATAGAAGACTGGCCCGGTCAATTCTTGGATCATTGCCAATCAGTAGAAGTAAAAGAAGGGAGGATGTCAGTCTTACACGGTTCTGTTGCCCTTGCCCTGGTGGGAACACAAATACCCTAAACATAACAAATATCCTAAGTATGAAGACTAGTCCGTCTCCCTCCACATTACTTTTGTGCAGCCCCCACCAAAGCACTCTGAGGGCTACATCGCATTGCAACTTAACAAATTACCATATGCCAGCTGAGCCATGGTCATTATATCAGCATTACTGTGCTCTGAAACCATATAAAACCTCAAGGAAAACACTGATGCACACTCTTTTGCATTAGATGATGCAGTTGTAGAGCATGATTGTTTCATCAAAATGAAGGTTGCCTGAGACGTTTTCAACAGACATTTTCAGACAGAACACACTGCAGCTCAGCTAAGACACAGTTTGGAATACTACAACAGTAGTAGTAGGGCCAATCTGCTGCAATGCAAAGCTATTATTTTTTAAATCAGCACCGGCAGTTTACGCTAACAAGTCTCTGAGGACATCCCAACAGTACATGCACAGGCAGTGTGTACTTCAGCGCAAGCACAGAGATGGACAATGCAAAAAACTGGCAATACATTCCAAGCTTATTTTTTTCCTTTGTCTTCAAAGTTAAAGCCTTGTCCAATTCCTTTGTGCTTGCCACAGAGCTTGGGAAGGAGTACAGTCAACAGTGGGAGAGCAACTGGTTGCAGATTATACAGAGAAGCTTACCCAGATCTGCAGAATTTACCAAGGAGTGACGAAAGTGCTGGCTGATGTGATAGCAAGGCCCCTGTCTACCATCTACGCAAAATTATGACAATCAGGGAAGGTGACCTGACTACCAGGAAAAGGGGAGTAGTTGACATGCTGAATGGTAGAGCTTGAATCCAGAGGAACCTTGTAGAACAGGAGGATTGGGCCAACAGAAACCTCATGGCATTCAACAAGGAGAAGCACAAAGTTTTATACCTGAAATGAAACAACTCCATGCATCAGGACAGACTGGGAAGCAACTGAAAAGGACTCAAAAGGACTTGGGGTGATGGTGGACACCAGGCTGAATAAGAGCCAACACCGTACTCGCCCTGTGCATACAGCAAACTTTACACCAGCCACATTTGGAGGGCCTGGACAACATTTCCAAGGAAGACGCTCTCCCCCTCTGATCAGCACTGGTGAGACCACACCTGGAATAGACTGTGGCCAGCTGTGGGAACCCAGTTCAACAGGGATCTGGAGAAAGAGGAGAGGGACTGCAGAGCGCTACCAGATAGGTCAAGCACCATGAACACAGGACCTGTGACAAGAGGCTGAGGGGAGCTGGGCTTCGGTGTTGCAAACAAGAGGCTAAGGGGAGATCTCATAGCAGCTTACAACAACTTGAAAGACAGTTACAAAGATGACACAGCCAAACCTTTCTCTGCAGTGCCAGATAATAACACAAGGGGCAACATCCAGGAGTTACATTTTGTGAGGTTCATGTTGGACATTAGGAAACATTTCCTCCACAGGAGAGTGTGGCACAGCACTGAAACGCACTGCCCAGAGAGAGCATGGATTCTCCATCCTCAGAGGTTTACAGGAAGAGCTGGCTGGGCAGAGCCACAGTTGACCTAGTGTCAGGAATATTATGACTGCAAGTGGCAGCCTGATCTCCGTAACCTCCAGAAGTCCCTTCCAACCAGATTTTTCCATGATTCTATGACATTGAAGTGATTGTGTCTTCATGTATGCAAAGACATTAATTCAGGTGTATTTCAGGGGAGCAAAATGCCAGGGAAGAGGGGGAGAGAAAACAAAAGAACTCAGCAGTCCCAAGTTTAGAGGATAACAAGCACAAGGTCCTCAGGATCATAGTTTGGACTGAAATCCCTAAAATCCACATAAGCCACTTCATGGCTTCTGAATGTCTGTGCAAGAAGACAACGAGGGAGGTAAGAATCCACTGCTGACACGACAGAATGCCACATTGTGACTTTTGGCCAGAGAGGCATGCAGGCACCCCAAAACAAATATTCCCTTGCTATTGAAGGTAGGTGGGAAGCATATGCAACTCTCTTCCCTCCCACTCCTTAATCCCAAATTAGCCCAACTAGACTACCTGGCAATTCCTATAATTTATTGCTAATACAGCCCAGCTGTGGGTCTGCATGAAAGAAACTATACTTCAGAGAGTTTTTTTTCCTGGAGAACAATTCCTTCCACAGCTATTTTGGGAGTGCAGACAATACAACTCTCTGCAGTGCAGGAGACAGAAAAAGGTCCATATGTTGAGTCCAGCATGCAGACCAGTTTCACCAGTCTACGTCCATTTCATAGTTTGAGGTCTGTCTACATCTTTCAGGGGACCACAGGACAGATGTTCCCCAGGCCAACAAATCTGCTTGGTTCAGAATAGCAGCACCCACACATGCTGGCTGAGGTCCAAAAGCACTATAGTTGTGTTCTGCAATCTGACATTCAAACTAAAGAATTTCCCTACATGGGCTAAACTACTTCTCTGAGGTGTCAAGGAAGCAGCAGTAAATCGGCTATCAGAGCCCCTGAACTAGGCCCACTGTTTTAATAACATATTGAAAGTGGCCACAGGCTGGAATCACCTTCCAGGATAATGAGCATCATGACACCCTAGTGAGAAACCTCCTGACCAGCCCTTATTATTTGACTCCCCTATCTGTCCCTTCCTCCCCCAATAAAAAGCCCAGGGCAGCTTTATACAATGAAGACCAGGATCCCTCAGGCTACCCTTACCCGAAGCATGACCCTTCCCCTTCTGAGAAGCACTATCATTCTCCCCCCTCTTTCTGTGCCGGTTCCTATAAGCCAGACAGGAAATCAAATGCTTGGTCTAAATCCCTGCAGCTGTGCATCACTGAATTGCACAGGGGAGCCAGCCACCCTTCCAGGTCTTTAAAGAGCCTGTGTGCTTTATGACAGGTCTCCAAGCCTCACACCTCTGAACCAAAGGCATATGACCACTCCAGACTTAGCTACAGCTAAGAGCATTTTAAGAGATCTTTAACCTCTCAGGCATGCCTCCACATGAAACAGTTTCTCATAACTCTCTCCCAGTTTCCTCAGTTTGGACATGGGGGGGCCTTTCCCCCAGTAATTGTATCATATAAATCCATCTTCTTCACTGATTTTCCCATGGAAATACTCCTCTGCCCCGCTGTCCCTCCTATTACAAAGGCCTACCAAAAAGGCAGTGATCCTTCCAAATCTACCCACCTCTGGTAGGAATGAGAGGTATTTGCATTCAGTACTGTCAAACTCTGATTGTGATGGCAAATGACAAATCACCTGTCCCCCAAATCAAGAAGATGGATTTAAAAATCATAACATGATTTTTAAAAAAAAAATTTAAACTTTTGAAAGACACTGTACAACCACCACATTCTGGTTTATGAACCTTTCAGACATAGTCACATCAAATGATCTTTCCTCTAGAGATTTAAAGGATAGAAAAATAGGGGTCCTTTAGTGAAAGTGGAGACTTGCACCAAAACTGTCTGCAGAAGCTGAGTGTTACATCAAATACAGAAAGACTCAAGATGAAATCAGGACCCTAAACAATATGGTGAATCCCCAAACCAGAAGTATTTTACTTTGACTTTCACAGTTGGGTTCTGCCTCCAGGCTTCCAGGCACCCATAAAGCACAGTTTTGTAGTCTTTTGCTTTCTCCTTGTGGCTCATTCAGCATTTCTGGAATCTGTGACCAACTGCATTTGGCACATGGGATGGAAATACATAGGATAAAAAAAGGCCAAGAAATTGTCTGCAGCCCAAGGTGTCACATTTAGCTGGGCCTTGAACCCTCTCCAAAGTTCTCCTCTTCCTTCTACCGCTGGATTGCCCAGTGCAATGTTTTTTCAGGCACAAAGAAGATGCTTGTGAGTTCTTATACCTTTGATCCCTTTCAAAAGAAGATTTCTTATATTTTTGTCTTTCTGGGAAATATAATCCTAAAATTACCCTAGTTCTGAGCAGAAACAGAATAATGATGAATCTGGAAATAAAAGGCCCATACCCCTTGTAACGGTTTCCAGTATGACACTTGGAGGAGGATTATATAAAGAAACAAAACCAACACAACCATAAAAACATCAGGCAAGCTCAATACCTTCCAAGGTAGTATAGCCTGGTAAAGAAAACAAGCAATGCTGATCCATGAGAGACAGTATGTTTGGGATTAAGTAGCAAAACACAGAAACTCTTTTTAAGAAGAGATTTAAACTATGGAAACAAACAAGAAGTGAACGGAGTTAATGAAAAAATTCCAAGGGACAAGATGAGAAAAGTATGATGTAGAAAAAGCAAGGAATGAGAAAAGTGTGCGAAAATGAAAAATTTGAATTGGCAGGCAGTGAGGGAGCTGAAAAGAATAAACAGAACAGCCATAATAAGGATAAGGTAAGAATATTAGACTAACAATGGGTAGTCTTCAGGAAAGATGGGGATCATGAGGAACAGAGAAAAGTGAAAAATCAGTCTGATTTGCATGAGCTTTAAAAGACTGCCGACAGGAGGTAGGGAAATTAAGAAATAGGCATAAATAATATGGTTGATGTTGAGGCACAAAGCAAGAGATACATGGAAGGGCTTATCCACTGAACCAAAATTAAGAATCACGGTGAACTGTGCTTAAAAATATACATGCTTGTTTTGATAGTGTGGGAGAGAAAGGCCCAGAGCAGAGCACCACTGGTTTTTAAAAAGGTATTTTCTTGGCAATAACAACAAAAATGACACAAACAGTGCTAGTGAGAAAAGAAAGATGAATAGTGAGAATCAGAGGGGAAGAAAAGAATTTCTGTTTTTGTTATCTTCAAAGCAGTTGTATCTCTCCAAGAGGGAGATAAGGGAGGTAGAAACAGAATTATTGATGAGTACGTGGGCAGACAAGAAAGAAGAAACATACCTGGGTGCTATGAGCATACCAATATCACTGGTCAGGAGCAAAAGTGCTGCTGATAGGGTAAATATAAAGATAACATAGAGACCAAAAACAATACCCTGGGCACGTTGCTAAGAGAAGCGCCTCAAAACTGCTAAAAACTTGAGCAGAGTCAGTCAGTCAGGTTGGAAGAAAGGTGAACTGAAACCCCAGTACCACGATAATGAAGAAGAAGGAAACAAACCGCTGCATCAAACCCAGCACTGGCGATTTGATTCCTGAGCAAAGCAAGGGTGCCTAGTAGTAGAATGACACAGAGCAAGAGCATTGAAGGACAAAGTGCTACAAAGTGGCTCATTCCTTAATGCTTGAGGATTATCATTAAGGTTACCTTTCTTTCCTGCAAAATCTCTTTTTAACTCGGTGCATTCGAACTTGGTGAATTCCACTCACTTGTGTCTGGGGTTTCTCTTTCCAGAAGGGGCAAAGCAGTCATACAGCAGGGTGAAGGAACAAAGTCTGAGGTGCAGAGAAGTATAGCACCACCATTTTCCTCTGCTACAATAGGTACACCATCACTGCCCACTCAAGAAAATTGATATTTTGACTTCATAGACTTCAGCTGTAGCACAAACAGCTCTAGAGAAGACTTCGAAAACAAGAGAATGGAAGTGCTGAGTGACTACAGCCAAAATAAGTTACAGGGCAAGAATGAGAACAAGACATAAAGACTCCTCTAGTCTGTTGTCCGTAGAATAGAAAGATGCTTTAGAATGCAATGTTATTGCCTTTACAAAAAAATGTTGATGCCAGCTCATATGGCAGGAAACCATTTTAAGCTTACAAAGAAATATATGGAGAAAGGAATCAGAGCTAAGGAAGAGAAGGCACTGATAAACTCTTCTGAGACTGAAGAAAGCATAAGACAAAAACACTGATCAAATGGACTTGAAAAGTTAAAGTAACATTTGTTATGCCCTTGTACATGTCTTAGAGAAATAATCCCTGTAGATAATAATGAAAATAATAGGTAAGTGCCTCACAGGTACCTTGATAGTTTCAGTCGCAACATACCTAAATCTAATAAAGCATTCTTTATTTTTGTTTTAAGTTGACCTATAGGGCCCCTGGACAATGTTCAGCAGTCACTCAGAAGTGGTTGCTCTTTAGTCATTAATGAATTCCAGTACGGCAATACTTGTAAGAGTCAAAACTGTACAGAAGAAACATTCCACTCTAATCCCATGTTCTCACTGGCTCAGACCTCCCCGGGGGGAAAAAACTGACAGAATCATTTCATGTTCCTAAGTACAAAGGAAGCTCCCCCCCTCACCCCCTAAAACTTGAGAATTCTTGTGTGGACTACAGGGTTTTGCAAAGAGGGTGTGTGTACACAGATAAACATGGGCATGTGTATACCAGAACTACTTCAAGAGAACATTAAGGATACATAGTCAAGCACTAAGTTGAAGTCAGAATTAAAGTTGTCAGTATAGCTTTCTCTTAGGCTCCCTCCCTTTTTACTAATTATTATTTAGCATCATTATCATACTCATTTTTTTTCTGCAGGACTTCTTCTTCATTGAGCTCACAAGGTGGGCAGCAATCACTAAATGGACAGCTATTGAAGATTACCTTTTATCCTCACTATTCAGCGGGTGTTTCATGAGTTAATTATCATGTCATCCTGCCTTTGAGCTTTTCTATGATGCCCTTATTGTAGCGTACTAGTTCTTCACAAACAGTAGTAAATACATTTTCACCAAGCTCCTCAGGTGACTAACTGGTATTAAACCTTATCACTTGAAGAGCTTAAACAAAAAGTCTTTTAATACTCTATACCACTTAATATGTATGCTCACACTGTCCTAGGAAAAGTCATCCTGACAACCAGATTCACTGTCCATCCAGACAGCAAGTGTGGAAGCACAAAGCTAGGCATGGCCAGAGGATACCTGCACATCGCACAGAAAAATACTCGGGGGTTAGTACCCTCTGAAGCAGGCTGTTTTAAATAGGACCTTATATTTGGAACTGCAAGGTACTACTGAGCAATTTCACTGGAGTTTTTCACACCAGGGATACCAAAAAGAGATATTATAAATTCCAAGGACAAGAAGTCAATGACATTTTAGGAGAAGCAGTGTGTTGGAGGGGGTATCTCTCTCTAATTAGAAAGACCTGCTCTATGAGACTTCATCTATCTCAAGTTGATGCGAGGACCCTAGGACTACCTATACAACAGAACCCTTCTTTCAGACACTTCCCTTCAGTATTCACAGAACCACAGAGACCTGGCAACACTGATCTGCAAGGGACACGTAAGGAGGAAATGGTCTCCATCCATTCTTCTTCCTCCCTACTTCTATTATGTAGAGGAAGCACTGCCTACATTTTACAGTGGAAACTGGGAGTCAGAGGGTGTACACAGCAGTGTACAAGGGCACTACAGTACTACACTAATATGAATAATAACTTGCACACCCTCAGAATTATGATAAGGCTGGCACGTGCATATCAACCCTTACCACAGCAATGATGAGAGCATTGATTTCTGTCTCACCATGTAATGATGCTGCAAGGTACCAATTTGGTCTACACTTTTTCTGGCAGTTATCCTGCAATTCTCTTGGAAGAAGAATAATGCAAGATGAAATGTAACTTTTATATAGTTTTCCTAAAGCCACTTTACACTTACATGGAGCTTTTAACTGGGAAGAAAAGGGAGCATGGAGGGAGAAGACATGTCAGATTGTCCCTCACATCCACATGCATCTACAGCAAAGAGCAGAGAGAACGTAAGGGGATTACGTTCAAAACAGGTAATGGGATTCTTCAGCAAGCAAAGAATAGTACAAGTCTCTCCTTCTGCACATGCTTCACTCCTGGAAAAATTGGTGTTGTAAGTTTAAAACTCTCCTTTTGGCTTGCGTGAGCTGCATTTCCTCAGCAGATTATCCCTGATCTCACTGCCCTTGGCAGCATTAGAGGGGTCACATTTTTACACGGCTGAACTACTTGAACAATTTCTTCAAAGTATGAAATAAAAACATTCTTTCCTTCAAAGCAGCCGTGCATGCTTTCTTCTTTATTCTGTTTGTTCAGTTTTTCTTTTTAAGTCAATAAACACTTTATACCTTGTATTCATTGCAAGAGAAACAAATTCTACTCTATTACTAGTATCTACATTCTGTTTACAGCATCAGCTGCTGAAAATGAAGCATTTCACATGGGTCTTAAACTCCCTCCAAGATTTAAGTGCAACCCCTGAATGATTTTCTCCCAAGCAAAAGTTCTAATTGTATTTGGCAGGAATGGAGTGGGGAGTGACATCTCTGATTATCTTCTGCCAAGCCTCAAAGAGCTGCTGTGCCCTCTTTCCCAGTTCCCAGGAGAGAACCAGTACAGTAAACACCATCTTCTTAGGTACTACATGTAGCAGCAGCAGACGCATTTGCAAAGGTCACCTAGCAGAAGGCATTCCTGCCAACTTTCCTTCAAATCCAAATGGTTATTATGAACTATGTAGAGCAGAGTCTGCTTATATACATGGTGGAGTGAACCCAAACTGCATGTTATAGCTCTCTTCTGTTGTAAATAGATAAGATTTGCACAGGTCTTAATAGAGTACAGGAGATGGATAAGGGTATTATTAATACAAGGTAATCAAAAACTTACTCAGTCCTTTCATATGGTCAGAATATGGCACTTCAGCCTATATGAGACCCTAGAAAGATGAAACAGCCATTCTTGAATGCTTTTTCTCTTTGAAACATGTATTCTCATACAAGTCTAATAAAGGAGATTACCTCCAACATTGAGTCAACTTCTATTTCTTATTTTTTTGTTTCCTAGACAGACTAATAGGATTATCAGTACTATATCCTGAAATTCATATTCAAAAGCAATAGCAGCCAAACCTTTGCCATGGAGACCAGAGTACCATGAAGGGTTTTTTTGTGTGGTTCTTCAGAAGGTATTAAAATGCAGTCAATAAACTCATCCAGCAGAGAGAGACTGTGAAGGAAAAAGCAATGACACGCCTGTAAGAATCCAGAAGGTCTAGTTGCTCTCAAAAAAAGACAGAACAGATTCCTTTATGGGAAATCTTAATTAGTTAACAAACTGGTTAATCTGAGGCATATTGGACTCATGCATTCATATCCTCATTTGGTAAGGAGTGTTTTAAAGTTACCATGAGCTCTTCCACTCTGTGCCGATAGCCTGTTTCTGTCATTCCAACATACTTACCCTTTTTTCCCCTCCAAGTCACGCCACTGTGCAGGTCCATTTCTCTCTGCGCTGTCATAGCTCTTCTGTCCACACCCCTGTGCATGTCAGGTCAAGTCCCGCTCCATTTCAGTGTGGAAGCTGTCTTCTCCTCCTGCACTCTCCTGAGAGGTCTGTTGTCACTTGTGCAGTCTCTGTCCCTGTATCCAGCACTGGAGTGCCCAAGAGCAGTAACTCCAAAGAAAGTCTTACCAAGCCCTGCACCAGGACCAAACAGTGCTCTCCAGCCTGAAGGTGAAGACCAACAAAAAGATGGAATGTGTTCGGTGTAAAAGAAGAAATTAGCTGCTAGATGGGTTGCCACTGAGCACATGTAAACTGATTCTTTATAGGATAATAACTATGACTATGCTCAGATTTGTTTTTATGAAAACAATATAAGAGATATACCTCATAGATAGGCAACTTTCCTTTGAGTCTTTTTTCCTAGTACCTGGACATTCCAGGTCTGCTTCTCACACAGAAATACCCCCAAATGGACTGATTTTTTTTTAAGTTGCAGAACAATATGCTTTTCTCCAGTGCATTTCTAAGAAAAGTCAGGAACAAACTTGCAGAAAATAGGGTGAATCTCTGGCAGACCTGCAGCACAAAAAACTTCAGCCTCTAAGTTTAGCAAAGTTATAAGCTTCTCTAATTTGAGGCGGTTCTGGACATTATCAACAAGAAGTCATGCAACCAGCTCCAAGTAATATATTTCTGATGCCCAACATAAGAAATAGTATAAACTATTAAGAAGGGAAAAAAAAAATTGAAGTAAAATGGCTAGATCTTGCCCTTAAAAGCAGCAAATCAATCTAGCTTACTTCAGCGGGCTCTACAATTACAAATGAGGGAAGAATCACCTGAAGTTTTTTAAGCTCTGTTTTCAGACTTCTGCCTCTTTTGGCTGGCTGCCTGCGAGAGTCTGCATCTCTGAAACAGCCTCCCTGATGTACTGTTTCCTGAAAACAAAGAATACGAAAAGGCAAGCATAATTATTCTCATTGTTGGATACTTGAAACAAACGGCAGGAGACATAAATTATGAGAAGACCTATAAGCCTGTATCTGATGAGGAATAATGAACTATTGTAAAGGCAGAGAAAAATTGAAGTGCAAAGGCATGTAACATTTTACGCATTAATAATGTAATCAAACTTTCTAAGATTACAGATCTTTCTCATTTTTTTTAGAAAGAGATCAGAGTGTTTTGCCTTAGGACATATTTTATCTGGACCATTTCATCTACTGTCATTACCAGGAAACTGTAGGATAACAGTCCTTTTACTAATTGTCTTACTTAACCTTAAAGCACCTAAACCATTTTTTAGATCTATGCTGCAGAAAGTCCAACATTCACACCTGCAAAACAGTTCATTATTAGTTTTTTTAAAGTATGTGTGAGTTTGAAGAAGCACTCAGGGTTTATCATTAGCACAAACACTCAAAAGGTTAAATATACCCTGGAACATCATGAACTAGCATTACAGTTGCCACTGGAGTTCATTCTGTAAAACACGATTCCATTTCACCTTTCTCTAGCCCCAATAAAGCATTTCAGGGGTCTCCAGAGGCCCAGAAGGATAACAACAAGACCTTATTTTACAAAGCTGATAGCTGCAAACTTCTCTTAGATGCATTGGGTTTTCCCCATGGCTTAGATGCCAAGAATATTTCAGTGCTTGTGGACTGCTTTGCTAGTAACATATTCATTTTTCATGCACATGTTTATCTTTACGTGCATGAACAGAAAAACTTCAATCTTTCTAAGAATTTTGGAAAAACAGAGCTCAAGTTTTGGGTTGTTTTTTTATTAGAAAGAAATGGGATGCAGAATAGGTTATTTAGATCAAGGCCACTGGGACCAGTGTAATAATTTTGTTTCCAGTGGGATGAAGACTTGACCCAAATCCCTGTTACTATTTTGCACCAAAAAAAGGCAAAAGTTATAAACAAAGTATCATTTCAAGACTAAAAAGCCAAAAATAAAAAATAAAGAGCTTATTGTCAGACTGCAAATGTTTTATCAAAGCAAAAAAGCATTTTCAAAAAATCTTTAATTAATCTTACTAATTACATGTACCTAGGTTGTCATTCCAAATTCTCCTTCATCCAAGTGTCACGCAGACACTTGGTCTGAAGTCTGTGGTTCACACTCAGCCTTCAGCATTTCAGGTTTTGTTTACTACAGCAGCATATCTAAAATAGAATCCAGAAATTTGCTGGTCCAGGAGGAGAGGAAAGGAAGGAAGGAAGCTCTATGTCCAGCTGGCAGTCACTGAGTTGAGGAACTCAAGTTAAGGAAACTGCAGATCTTTATAGATTATGGCAAAACATACCTGCTGCATCCAGTCTTCAGAGGCTCTGCCATGGTCAGCATCAGGATAAAGAAAGGTGGATCAAAACAAAAAAAAGGCAAGTTATAAAGACAAGCTGCAGGAACTAATTTTGCTATGCGTGAGATCCTTTATTTCTTGAACTTTCCAGACTGAAGTGGTTACGCAGGCTACCACAAAGAAAACAAAGACAGCCAGCAACTTCCCAACTTAAGGTGGGCTGTTCAGACAACATGGTGCATCACAAAATGTCTCAGTCTCTCCAGGAATGGGCATAAATATAGACTTACAGCTGTATTAAATGACAAACTTATTTAAAAAACATTCCTGATTGCAGCTTTTAAGTGGGGTGCAGCCAGGAGCACGCCTGTAATCTCCTTGTTGAACATATGGCACACAGGTAGATTGGAACAAAACCGTACTCCAAGCATTTACCTCCCGAACGCAACCAGTACCTAGACTTCCAGGAGGACTCTCTATCCGATGTCCTCCACTTCCCAGTAAACATTGTGAAGGTCTAAGCACTTCTGAAAAGTCTTGACCAAGCTGACTAGGTTTCTGAACTAACAAGCAATTCCTACTACTCTTATTATTAAAAATAAATGAATAGTCTACCAGTGCTGGCCAAGTGGATTGCAGTCCCGCACGTTTATGAAAGGATCTGAGTAATCTCAGCAGTATGTGCCAACTCTCAATGTGTTGTTTTTAAAGTGATGTTGTAGTTCACTGCATGTTTAATTTTTCATAGTTTATAAATTTATAACCATTGCTGTTTGTGGTGTAGGAAGGTCTGAAATCACAAGGTCAATATTGGATCATTTTAAGGTCTAACCCACAAATTACTTCTTCCATGGTGCCAGCTAGAGAATAGAGTTGAGGAAGCCTGCAGAGCTTTCTGAGGAGAAATAACACTTTTCTGAGAGTGGTCAATGCATTCATCAAGAATTCTGCAGGCTGCCTCAGACGTGGGCCAGAAGCTCAAATGGCCACTCTCCCAGATAGCAATGAGCTACACCAGGCCCACCGCTAGCAAGATTCAAAGAAAAGGTGATAAAAACCAGACAAAACAAACACAAAACCAAACGTATTGACAGTACTGTAGCATCAGGATGTCCATGACCCTAATCTTGACCTCTGCTGTGTGCTGCCCTTTGAGCCTACAGGGCCTGAGCAAGCCTTACTTTGAGCCACTTGGACCTGCAGCTGTGCTTCTGCCTCCCTTTGCTCCTACTCCTTTCCACAAAGGAGGGATGTGGCTTCTGCCCAGCCCCTCTGCTCTGGCACTGGGACAAGCAGAAAACAAGCTGGGTTTTGCATCTCTTCCCTTTGATTGTTGACACACCACTTTGTCAGAGAAAAAAGGATGAAGTGAGGCAGAGGAGATGGTGTTGTGTACGTGGACTTGAAGACCCAGGGAAGAAAGAAAACATTTTGGGGCATGGAGACTTCTGTAAGAGAAAGGGCCTCATGCTCCAAATGGAGAGAAGCTCACATCCTGTGAAATCTTGATGGGGTGGAGAACCTTGCTCCAGGGAAGAAGATGCAAAATAGGGACCTCAGCACCCAATTGGGTGACAGCCTCCACCACAAAACAAAGTCTTGGGATGACTTTTGAGATCAGCTCAGCCAGGCTCCACCAGTGATTACATACCTTCAGGAGCAACTAAGGATGATGTTTTGCTTGTTTTTTAATGGAACTTTGACGAAAGACAGCTGGATCTTCAACACCTTACATGTTCAATGGTAGCCAAAGGGATATATCATCATGCAGAAAACTAATTGCACGGTGATCAAAGATGACACCCCTACTCACAGGTGCTCCACCCACAGTAAAGAGATGAAGGGTGCTAAACATTTGCACCTACATCCCCAACCACTTATTCTCCAGCCACAAGATTCATTTTAGATGAGCTCTATACATGGTGCATATGCTCAGTCTTTAAACAAGCCCCAGAATGCTCCATGCCCTCACTTTGGCACAGGAGATGTTACTACAGCCCTAGCAGTACCACTGGAATAGCTCTCCTGGGTGACACATCTCTCATGCCATGGGGCAGCTGGTTTGTTCATTGCCTTCAAAGACATACTGCCTTGGCAGACACACAACAGAGCCAAATCTTGTGGTATGTGCTGCCACTTGATTGTTTACTGTTCTGTCATTTCCCAGCAACAATTCACTGGATTAGGCCCAAAACACAAAAAAGCCAATTGCAAGATGACCACAGACAGAGAAGACCACTTCCCAGTCAGGTCCAGGAAGAACAAAATCTCCCCTCTCCTAAGGCTACCACATTCTGCAACTTAACCGTTTGCACACTGCAGGTCCAGCTGCGTTTCTTTCAGTACCAGTGTGCAATTAGCAGTAAAGAGCAATCAGTCTTCTTAAAACTGAAGTATTGATTATGCTAACAGTAGGAACACAGAAAGTAGACAAAGCAATTTTAGAACATAAGACTTTATTTTGTCTCCATCTGCCCTTACAATTGCATAACGATAGCACAGGTCAGCCTGACTTCTTCAGATGCACAGCAGAAAACCGCTTCGGTCTGAGCAGTCCCCTAATAGCTTCCTCTTTTGGAAGGAGAGGATCTCTTTTTAGCCATCCAGAGTTCCTCTGCTCGGATCAGCTCCAGCACTTCCTCTGCATCTTCAGCCGCCTTCTCCATTCCTGCTTGTTTTCTCAACAGTCCTGATTTAACATCTCCGTATAGCAACTGTCCTTCTGACTTAGTTAATACACCTTGTCCAAAACACAGAGCAGTTGCATTTTTATGATGTGCTGTATTCTGTAAATACTGGTGGAAGGTTATGTTATAGAGACATATGTTAATTCACTGTCAAGTGGCTAAAGCTTTAAAGCGCCACAATACCATCAAATTAAATTAATGCAGAGTTGGCTCAAAGTCAAGATATACTTGCAAATTTATATGTGGACAAATGAATTTTTAAAAAGACGTATTCACAGGGGATGATATTTAAAGATTTTTTTTCAATTATTTACTCAAAGAATACATATTTGGAAATACAAAAATACAGAAAACAAGATTCTCCAAATATTCTAGAAAACAAGTAGTACAGACACTTAAACTTCTGCCTATTTCTAGTGTTTCATTTATTTTCTGTATGTGATAAACAAAGAAATAAATGTGCATATTGACTGTAGTGGCATTCATTGCATACAGATGAATTTCCCTCCGAGGAACATTTTGGATATTTGGGAGGACTTTATAATGTCTTCTTTCAAAAGCAGTTCTTTACACTGCTCTTTTAAGGCCCATTCCTGCCTTTGTTCATAAATGCATTGGGACTACTCACCTGCACATGGCACAGCCTAAGCCTTATCAGATGCTTAGGTACATAAAGGAGCAGATGAGGCAAGGCAGAAACCTCCAACACGCTATTGCATGAACACGAGCCCTGCTGTGATGATGCGGTGGGAGGACAGAAAGGTTACACATACACCATTTCACATGCAGCAGCTGTCTGATATGCATTTACTATGAGGCTTATCTCGGTCTGTGGAAAACAGGAAGAGAAGAACTTTAGCAAACAGCATGAATAAAGACAAGTTTTCTCCTGAACACTTGAAGGCTATGCTATATCTTCTATACTTTGAAAACTATACACTTCTTTTGACTGGGATTGCTTTACACAGAAGTATGGTAAGGTATCTTAGCAACAGTGGCAAGGGGGAAGACTTACTGTACTGTAAAAGAATTAAAACAAAATGTATATAGCTGCTGACTGTTATAAATACATCCCTACCACTCTGAGGGGGTGTTCAATTATACTCCTGATTACTTTTCACATTTCCTTTTCCAAAGGGGCGGGGGCATTTCTCCAGTTTTCAGCTCACCCATGAATAGCCACAAGCATTTTAATTCCCCTTCAGCTTCAGCTCCGACTAGACAGGCCTTATAGTATAACCTGTCACTATCCCAGCTACATTAGAAAAAGCCATTACTGTAGCACCCTGGAGATAACCTCTTTGTGTGAGCCACGCTGCCACTCCCTCAGGTGTTCAGCTGCCATCAGCCTAGAGCAGCATTTTCCAGCTCTGTCCAGAGCAGGTGAGACTAGACGTACCGGGACTGCGGTATTTCGCATTCCTACTTGTCAGGCAAATAGAAGGATTCCTGCAATGGGGGAAGTTTGCACAATTTCACCTTTTACTAAGATGTGTAGTTTCCCACAAGTAAAATAACCTCCTGAGTACAAGCTTCATCTATGCCCTCTACCCAAGTCCCCAGCCAGGCCAAGCCCCTTGCAGGTTCCCACCTCCCAGCTGCGGCAAAGCAAGGATAAGACCACTACGGTGCTTTCCTCCTCCTGCGGAGAGCTCTGTGGGCAGCAGGGACAGGGACCGCATCCACCTCCTGCTGTGGGAAGCACTCAACTGCACCAGAGGCACTGAACTGATCTAAGGGAGCAGCTACGAAGTGAGAGCAAAGGCTCCAGATTTTAAGTGACAGAGAGACGGAGTACTGAAAACATCAGTGAAAAAAGTGAAAACACCTTTTTTCCTTCAGCAAGGGCAGGTGGGCTCCAGTTTTCTTTTTAAGGATTATCGTCTGCAAGCAACTCTGGCATCGGCTACGAATAACAGCCTCACCTGCGTACCCTTCCAGCAAATAGTTTGCTCAGCTTTCCTGGGAATGAACGCTACTACCGTCTACCTCCTAGTGAAACTTCATTTAACACCTGTGAAACACTTGGAAATTTTGCAGATTTTTTTGACTATCGGCTCCATCCAATGATCTATCTGGCACTGTCATTACTCCAGAGGTGTAGAGACTAATTCCACCCTAAGTGTTCCCATCTTTCAAAAGGCCACCCTTGACTGCTGTTATTAATTCCGCGCATGATAAAGACATTTAAAGCCTCTCAGGCTTTCTCACAAGCGGACGTCTTTCATGCCTCGCTCTTATTAGTACAGCAGATGAATTTCCACACACACATACACATGCTCGCTCCTCGCACCAGATGCCGCCGCTGTGAAACGCGGCTGCTGTCACCCACGCCACAGGCACACACTGCCACGGACACCCGTGCGGGAGACGCACCCGCATCCCCGAGCGGCCCCGCACCTCCTCCTCCTCCTCCTCCTCCTCCTCCTCCTCCTGCACCCCCTGCCTGGCCACTGCCTCCGCTCCCGCGGGGTCCTGAAGCGAGCGGTGCCCCAGGGAAGCTGCGGGAGCCCGGCCCATCCGGCGGTGCCGCCACACCGGGAAGGGACCAGAGCCCCGGTCTCCCCCCCCCGCCTCCCCCGGCGCGGATCCCCGCTCGCCCCGCCGCTCTCCCTTTAAGGCTTTCGGAAACTTTTCTCCCCACCGTGCCGTCACGCTCCGTTAGCGGGGCTACGGGCTGGGCTGAGCCGAGCCGGGAAGTTTCTCCCGCGGGCGCCGGGCCGGAGCAACTTTCCCGCACGGTCCCCCGGGAGGCTGCCTGGGGACCGTACGGGAAAGTTGCTCCGTACAGGAGAAACGCGAGGAGGAGCTCGGTTCGGGGGAGGGGGAGATGAAGCCGGGGCGTGGGGAAGCCGCTCCCTTCTTCTTCCTCCTCCTCCTCCTCTTCCTCCTCCTTCTCCCCCCCCACCCTCTCCCTGGCTGCTCCAGTCTGGCAGCCAGGCGGCCGCTGCCTCCGGCCGGAGCCGCTTCAGTTGGGAAGCGCCCCCCGGCCCCCGCGCTGCCGCCGGGATGGGGACGCCGCTGGCGGCTCCCGGCCTCCTGCTCCTCCTGGCCGGCACCGCGGGGCTCTGCCGGGCTTTCTTCTCCCTCCCGCTCCGTGTGTCCCGCCCGGCCGCCCCCGGCGGGTCGCCGCCCGCTCCGGTGGTGTTGCGGCCGGGGAGCGGCAGCCGGCAGCAGGATCCCCTGGGCGGCGCGGACGGCTTGGCCTTGGCCTCGGATCCCGCGGGCACCCTCAACTTTCTAGCCATGGTGGAGAATCTTCAGGGGG
Organism: Calonectris borealis; assembly: GCF_964195595.1. Taxonomy (NCBI): domain Eukaryota; kingdom Metazoa; phylum Chordata; class Aves; order Procellariiformes; family Procellariidae; genus Calonectris; species Calonectris borealis. The sequence continues at coordinate 121,025,884 of NC_134312.1, forward strand.
ACTCCGGCCGCGGCTACTACCTGGAGATGCTGATCGGGACCCCGCCGCAGGCGGTAGGAGCGGGCCAGGGGCTGCGCGCTTGGGGTGGGGGGGGCAAGCTTCTCCTCGGTGGGCGGGAGTCAGCCGCCCCCCCAGCCCAAACGCAACTTTCTCCCGGTGCTCAGTGCTGCCGCCTCCCCCCCACTCCCCACCCCCCCCAAAAGACGGTGCCGGTGCCCGGCGCGGGGGAGCGGCGGCAGCACCAGCAGCGAGTTTCCGCGGGCCGGGCGGCAGGCGCGTCCCTGCCCGCCCTCCCGGGGCCCCGGCGGCGGCGCGGTGCGGTGCGGTGCGGTGCGGGGAGCGCCGGAGGGCAACGGCTGCCTGCGAGAGGCTGCCCTGCCCCGGCCCGGTGATTGCTCGGGAAATCCTGCGGAGCTTGTCCCTGGTTTCAGGCTGTCTCATGGCGTTTTGATTCGAAGCGAGTTGTGTTGTTCTGTCAGTGGAAATGTTTTAGAGTCAGAGGGTGCTTTTTTAGTCTTTTTTTTTTTAAGCTGCTTTGCATTGTGATTGGGTGCTTTGATAGATCCTCCCGGTGGCCCCTCGAAATCTCCCTCCTCAACTAAGTGCTGGCTAGGTAAAACCAGCCCCTTCTTTCGGGAATTCATGTGTTACTCGTTAATAACACAAAGAACGTGTGTGTTTTGAATATTGTTTTCAAATAGACCGTCTTTCCTTGAATCTCCCCCATCTGCCTTCAGCAGCATTGCTGAAGTTCTTTTGCAATGTAGTTGCTCTTTCATCTGTGTCATGAGATCCCAGGAGGAGCCGTGCTGGGCCGCTGGTGGGGATGACTGGTCAGCTGAGTGGGGATTAATTTCCTGAAAGCCCTCGGGCCTTTCCCTCAGAACTTCGTGTTTGCTTCGGGAGTTTAGGTCCTTGCATTCCCAGTGTACACAAAAAAATCCTTATTCTTCTGCTTTAGCTCTTCTCTGTAATAAAAAGCTGATGAATGCCAAAATGCCTAGCCAACAGGGAGTGAGCAGCCATTGTCACATTTTTGGACTTCTGTGAGCTCTTTCTTTTATACACCTTGAATGTAAGAGGATTGGCCACATTGTCACTCTAATTGAAATGTATGACGGTAGGATCAATACATGTATTGAGACCGGGTGGTGGTGTTTTATGATCAATAAATGGAGTTTAAAAAAAAAAGGGCTAACTCGGTCTGATGTATCAAGGTGTGGCCTAATAGCCACAAAGGCCATGAAATAATTTTTCCTCCGTGTTGTGCGCTGCGTATTTGACTAGTTCTATTAGTGTGGCGTTGTGTGTGCTTCATTACTCCAGGGAACATTCAATATTGGTTTCTGCCAGAATCAAGATACCGGATTTGATTGGACTAATAATCAAATTCAGTATGTCTTAAATGAAAAAAATAATTTTAGGTAGAAAAAGTGACTATCAAGCATATCACCTCCTTACATGTCTAGGGGGATTCTGAAATTGGAAGAAATGGAGAAGGAAAAATATGGCAGGCTTTTGATAATGTGACTGGAGGTCTAAGAGAGAGAAATGGGCTGCCCTCGGTGCACCTGGAGGCTTCACTTACGCTTAACAGCTAGTATTACTTGTATTACATGTGAGCTAAGGTTTCAGATAAACTTGCCTCAGTGATTTTTTTCCATCTGAAAAAAAGCTCTGAATCTGGTTGCAAAGCTTTTACTATTTTGAACTAGTTCTGGGTTCTTGCAGAGTTAATTATTTAGAAGACCGCCACTGGTGTTTAGCACATGTGAAGTTTTATTCACGAGTAGGCCCACCGAGGTTGTAAGAAAGGTTATAAATGCGCTTGTGTTTCCAAAATCAGATCTTGGCATGAAGTGACTCAGTAGCGTACAGTTAAAATTTATTCTCTACTTTTGATGGAGATGAATTTGTTATCTCGTTCCCTGCCTGAAACTGGAAGACTTAAAGATCACAAATGTACTACTTGTTTTTCTGCTTTGCAATGAATAGTATAAAGCTGCAAAGCCGCTACACGCTAGTGCTACTTGAATCCTTCACAGTGCTGATACTAAAAGCAAGTATCTTGATACTGCCAAGCGTTGGGATCGTGTTAAAATTCCTTGGGCAAGTAGTTGCTGGAATCAGAGTCGACCATGATCAGGTAGAAAAGGAGAGATGTCTCTTACTGATTTAAATGCTCCTCCCAACCTGACTTTGCTTCATGTCAGGAAGCTGCAGTGTAAAGTCATGCTTGGACACCTTCCTTTACTCTTGCATCCCTCCGGCACGGGACTTTCCCCCAAGCTAACTCCCTTCTTCACCCAGGCCTCTCCCAGGACTGCCAAGCACACGCGGGGGGTAACACTGCCCTGACGTTTTGCCGAGGAGGAAGAAGGATACTGGCAATGAAGAAGAGCTGCAGAGCAGCACGGCTTCGCATCCGCGCTCTCAGAGCAGAAGGGTGGATGACAGAGCTGCTGCTCCAGATGCTGTCGCAGAGAGGGGTTGGGTAAATGCAAACAAGGCAGTAGTGGACCAAGACCAAATAGCAAGTTGTGAGAACAGGCACAAGACTTAATGTCACTGTTACGATAGCGTTGGTGCCCGGTAACTTTGAAAGTGTGTGCGTTAAGTGTTGAAAGCTACTGTGCCAGTATGGGGAATGAGCATTTGGGAAAGACTTCAGCGCTACTGAGCTTGCTTTACTGCTCAGTTGCATTTTTAGAAATGTTCCTTTTTTAATTTCCGTTCTTGGAAGGAAGCTACTACGAAAGAATTTCGGTTTTCAGGTCATTTAAGGCACACTGTTAGGCTTTCATTCCAATTCTGATTTGTCATATAGCAGATAAACACAGCACAGAACTAAGTTGCGCAATGGCAGTTCTGAAATACTTGTTCTGACGATACAAAAATAGAGTAGCTGTGTGAAGTCAAATTTATTTTATTTTCAAGAGAGGAAACTTCAGTGCAGTCAATCTAGTTTTGCAAAGTGTTTGCAGCCAAAGTGTTTCTGATCATTTCCAGTTTTATAATACAGTATCCTTCCTAATTGTATCAGATTTCCAGACTAGCTACCAGGTCGGTGTCAACTGTCATTACCCCCATTAATTCTCATTCATTCACACGCAGATCTACTTAAGAATTATGTGAAAGGTGAAAAAGAAGGTCTATTGTATTGAAGAGTGTGATATATTTGTCTCTTATTTCATGGATGTATTATTATGTGTCCTCCTTCTGACGGATTATGTGCTTTACACATGTCTGTATAGGTGCACTTCTTCCAATTCCAGATTTAAATAAGAGATGGCAAGAGCACAATATGAATTGTGTGCACTGTTCTTACTTCTTATTTCTTTAAATAATCTGATGGAATTCCTTTGTTCTATCTTTTATTATTTTGCCTGCCCTGAGATTATAAGCACTGTGAGAAATTGAATCAAAGATCATTTAGGGTTTTTTCGCTACCTTCACTGCAGTTCTCTTCATATTAATTTTGTTTCTCCTACAAGCTTTTGACCAATGGAATAGTCAAACTCTTAAAGCACCCCACGTTCTTCACAGCTTTCTTGAAGTCCATCTGGACTGCATTAAATGTTTGCAAAGAAAGTACTGTTGCCTCATCTTGCCTCTTGTGCTAGTCTTCATTGTATGAGGTAGTGGTAGTCCTGCCGGTCCCACTGTGTTTCCAAATTGTGTTTTTATTGAGACCAGGTAAATGTTATTCCTGCAACTTCATTGTGAAGAGAGGCCAGGCATGTGCCTCCTGAGAGCTGAGAGTCATGTAACTGTGGTCTGATTAGTGGGTGTTGAAACCCCAATAGGATCTGGCCTGTGCTCTGAATGCCACGGCTCTTTTTTGAAATTTCAGTGTCAATTTTTCATTCTATGCATGAAGGGGTTTTGTCTATAGTTTTTCCTGATGACAGTTTATTCTGTGCAGGGGGTGAGCAAAAACCTGTCCTGTAAACTTGCTCTGAAGTTTTAAGGTCAATGTGAATGTTGGGTCTAATGGCCTTCACTGTGAAACATAAACTCCAATTTCCGTGTAATTGGTGGGAGGTTATCTTTCCTTGAATTTCTTCCAGCTATTAAAGAAAAGAAGGATAAAGAAGGATATGTATTAAACACCTCAAGTGTGTCATGGACTCTTGTAATTTATAGCTTGGTATTTTGAAGGTGATGAACACACGAGCAAGCTCTGAACATGCAGCCATTCTTCCTTAATTGTTGATAGCTCTTATTTCCTGAGTGTTGGAGGGAATGAAGATTGTGAGGAAAGATTCAACTGCTCTTGTAATTTCACTGCTTCACTAGTCTGCTATATTAGGTCTTAAGGGCCTGATTTCTAGAGCTGTGCTATTCCCTAAGAAGCTATGCTCTGCTTTCTTAATTTTGCTGAAAGGGGGTTTACTGTCTTTCTAGATACAAGAAGTTTTGAAAATGTGATCCTTCCGGGTTCAAATACCAGAAGGCAAGCTCCAACTCATCTCTCTCTTTTTTTTTTTTTTTTTTTTTAAAAAAAAAAAATGACGTGGGTCTTTTGTGTTTATTTTTGAACTCTTTATGAAAGCTGAAAAAAGGGTTGAGGAGCAAAGATGAGTGCTGTGGCATACTGGAGTATTTTGAGGTGGCAGCGTCAAAATCCCTCCAGATCCCTCTAATGGACGTACTATTGAAATGCAAAATATTCCTGTTGTTAAATGATGAGTTGGGTAGATTTTGGTTGCTGTTGTTGGATGCCTGCAAAATAAAAAGGACAAGGGCCTGAAAGTCATAAGACAGGACTAATATAGTGACGTACTGTGGTGCGGTGGGGTGTAATGTATTTTTGACCAAAGACAAAGCAAACAAACATATGAGGTTTGGATTGACAGAAGGATCCTTGCTTTTACAAATTAGCATTCTGGCACCTCCTTCCATACAAAATTAGCCCTCACAAAAGGGACTGCATGGAGGTAGTGGAGCCCATACTATAAAAATAACCCAAAACACAAGTATTAATTACAGTGCAGTTGCCCTGAGTAGAGTATAGCACAGTTAGCGTTTTGTAGCAAGGCTTTGCCTTGCTGTGTTTGTAAGTGGGCCGCAATGGCCTGCGATGTCTATGCGCAGAGTGACACTGAATGGAAGAGGCTCATCGTGGTTGTTCCTCAGCGTGTGCTCCTCTCCCAGGGTCAGTTGGATTAGGGCCCCACTAACTGCTCCTTTAAAGGAGCCTTCTCTCCTTCAGAGAAATGGTGGAAGCTTCATTATCCAGGATCACAGATCCTGGTGGGTCGGGGCAGAAGATCTGTTGTGAGGAACAGGGGTGGTGGCAATAGGTGTCAGGTTCACACTTTTTACCACTCCTTGCGTTTCATTCCCTATCAAGGCAAAAGCATCAGTTAAATTTGGAAGGAGGAAAGTAAAGTAGAGGGTGAGCAAATGACTATTTTGCCGGTTATTAAGGAGTAAATTAGTTGGGATTTGGAGTAGAAATGAGGTGAAAACAAACCAGTGGACAAAAGAAAGCCCATGTGGAATTCCCGGATGTTTGGGATTATTAAGAAAGCAATCTTTTTTTTCTTGTTGTTTTTTCTTTTTTTTTTTTCTTTTTTTCCCGTCCTATAAGCAGAGGGCTGTGAGCTCCAGGGATAGTGTCTGGCAAGACAGATTTAAAAACTACTACACCCTGCAGGGGTCTTTATTTTTGTGAAGGGCACTTATGACTTCGAGTTTGTGAGGACATGTTAGCTATTACATTGCCTCCACATTTTATTATCTTTGAAAATTTTTCACTTGTTGCAGGTGAAGTGAGTCTGACCTGAAATGTTATCTGGTCATTGTCAAGTACATTTGAAAAAGGAAGCTGGTACAATGGCATACCCTTGCACATGTGCATCTCCAGTATGAATCAGACATACCTCTCTCCCTTTTCTTACTGGCTGTAAAATACAAATTTAATTATAATTTGTGTAAATAAGTGAAGGAACTTGTTGCTCCTATTTCTGCCCAGATTAGGACTTGAGAGGAGATCTTCAAAGTAAAGGAGGCAGCATTCATCTGCCTCAGAAAAAGGAAGTGTTTTTTCCTGCCATTGATGGGACTGTCATATATCTTGCTGCTTTTCAGCCTGGTTTTGCTACGTAGATCTGAGCTCATGAAGCAAATGCAGTACGTGTTCTACAGATACCAGACTGCTGTTAAAATCAAAAGTTTTACATTTGAATGTGTATCTATTAGTTCAGTGTCTTTCAAAGCACTTGAAATAGATTTTCTTTGCAATTTTTTGCACATGAACTCCCTTAGATTTAAAATAACAAGTTAGCTTACTATCTGTCTCCTCTTCTCTGCATATGCCTACATCGCAGCCACCCGTGCGATTGGATTGCAGCGTTAAAGAACTGAGCTAGTAGAAACCAGCTAACTCGGGTTGGTAACCATCTAGTTGTGACAACAGGGACCTCCGCATGAGTGACCTACAGTGCTTTTCCGGGTGGCTCTGCAACACCCAGCGAGCTCCATTACTGCTGGCAGCACCTGAGGTAGCTCGAGCACGTCTGCAGGAACCGTGTGTTTTGGCTTTGCTACGGCAGCAGCGGCGTGCTCTGCACAGCAAAGGCTGCAGCAGCCCAGAACTGCCCGAGAACCTCGCCGAGTAGCTTGGTAAACTTCTTCCTCTTGGGATGAAAGTTTGGCCGCTGAACGTGCTACTGCCCATGTGCCCAGCCCTTTCGGTGGGCTTCCTCCAGGCGTGGCTGTCCGATGGGCTTTTGGCCGCGCTCATCCGAGGGTGGTCATGTAGCAAAGTCAGCTCTCGTGCCTTCAGAAAGCCTTGGGCCAGAGTCAACGTTTGCTCCCTCTTTTGCCAAAGGTTGATAAAATAATACTCTCTTCCCTCCTTCTCTCTCCTCCAGCAGAGTTGTTCCCTCGTTCTTCCTTTTGCCTGTCTCTCCTTCTGCTCTTGCTGCCTTTTTATTTCTAAGAGTGTTTTATGGGGAGGGCGGCGGGGGACAGATGTTCTAGACCTTGGTTTTGGTTTTGTAAGAGTCTTCCTCCAATAGATGAAACCTGTGGGGTATGGCAGAGAGGGAATTTGAGGAAAATAAGCCAGATAAAAAAATCTTATGCAAGTGAAAGTTACAATTCATTGAATGCAAGTAATGTGTCATAATTAAAAGGCTCTTTTGAAAGGAATCTGTTAAGACAGTAATTGCACTCTACAATCCTTTTTTTCCCTCACCACTGCTTACTAATAATTTGAAATTGTGAAAAATAAATTACTTGTAGATTTTGTTCTCTTTGCTCAGCTTGTGAGTACTAAAATTAGTTGATTTTATTTAGCTTTGTGGTTGGTTTATTTTTGTACCTACTTACTAGCAAAAACTGCTGTTAAGCTAGACTGCATGTGTTTAGGGAAAATGTTTGTTTCAAAGTTGTTGCTAGTCCAGTTTTATTTTAAAAGAGGAAGGGTATTAACAGTGCAGTAACACTTGGTAAGCTTCTCCTCCTTAAAGACACAAATGAATCCATTCCTAGGGATCTAAAACTGCTTGATAGCACTACTTTTTTCCATTAGATTTCTTTTTTTTTTTTTAAAAAAAAAAAAGAAAAAAGACAACGACTCAAGAACTGAGAGTCACCTCTCCACTTGAGGGAGGAACTGTAAGCCTTCTGGCATTAAAGGCCAGCTCCTGCCATTTGGCAGGGAAAAAGTAATCGGCTCCTTTAGCAATCATCTCTCAGATAATTCCTTGATATTTTTTTGTGGATCTGCCTGCCAGAGTGGTCCGTAGATGAGCGCCTCGGAGCCCGCACGGTGCTGCGGCTTGTGCTCAGGCTCACGTCAAAGCCAGATGTGAGAATTTTCTCGCCCTGTTTCTTACTTTGCTGCCATAGGAAGCTTCATACTAGAGAAGATCAGCCATTTGGGGCTTCTACAGAAACAAAAGGCTTACCTGCTAAGCCATCGTATGGAAGGTGGGGTCCTGTATGTCTCGCCTTGAAAATTTTATTGTCGTATTGGGGAAGAAAAAAATACATCAGGTCAGCAGAAGGTAAATTTTAAAGATTGCCTTTGGCAGCAATAGTTTTGGCATAGAAAATAATATACTAGGGTGTCTGTTTCAACTGCAGGCTTCAGATCTATTTTTGAAATTGCGACTTTGCCAAATCTTGAGGGAGGTTTTTTCTCTCATTTTTTTTCTACCTAATTGGAAACTTTACTTCTGAAATTCCGCTATGATACCTGTTGATACAGAAACCCTGACTGTCAGTGTTTGCGGCATAAGAAATTAACAGTTGTAGCGTCTTTTCAAGACAGAGCACGCTATGCCAATTTGGAAGGTCTTCAGAGCAACTATGCTGCTTAAGCGTAGTATGGAAAGACCTATGCTTTCATTCACTGTGCTGCCTAGTAGGTGCCTGCTATGGGTAAGAGTGAAATGTGAGGCATGTCAGAAAATGATTCATCAGTCCCACTAATGCTTTTCTGTGACTAAAGAGATCTTTATTTAATTCATTCATTTTTCTTCTTGGTGACTCTCAGGTTGCAAATAAGACAGAGTCCAAAGGTGGTCACACTTTCAAATAGTCTGAGAAGTGCTGTAGCAAGATAACATCTGATGCAGTCACAGTGCGTCAGTTTATCTGTCACAGAATAATCTTCTCATTACTTCACAGATGCAAAGTCCTTCAGGGAATAACGCAAACATTTCGCATGATCCAAAGTGCCAGATTTTTGCATTTGGACTGCTGAGATAAATAATGTATGGGAAACAAAAAAAAAATCCAGAAAATTTCTCAGTAGCTGTAGTCATGAATGCTGGCGTGTGTTACATGTTCCAGCTAAAGCTAACTTTCATTTGTACTCGCTGAGCCTTCGGATTAACCTTTTCTTGGCAAATGACCAAATGCTAGTGATACTATCTGCGCATTTTTGTTCAGATTTGGAAGCTTTCTCCATGGCAGGTGTGCATGACAATGTTTGCTGTTGCTGATGGGTGAACTTACACAATTCCAGTGACCTGAGCACCATCAGCTCCAGTGTGTAGGCAGCAACGTGGCTGCACTCGCTGCCTTCCTTGTAGTGCTAAAATGTTGGAGCTGTGGGCTGCTGTAGGACCTGAGGTACCATCATCACATGATGGGTTGTAACCCCTGGTCAAAGTAGAAGGTAGCTTACTCCTACATACAGGTTGGTATCTGGAGGAATGGGTAGTGGGAAGCTGACTTCTGCGTGATGTTGCGGTGCATAGTAGCAGACTTTGTCAACTTGAGAGCATAAAAAAGTCTTTTAACTTCCTGCCCTACAAACTCAACCTGGTATCTGGAAATGAAGCTGTGTTCCTGCACGCCTCTGTGTTCTCCTGTGTAATAAAGATTTTTATAGTGGAACTTGGTTAACAATTGTAATGATGTATGAGCCACAGGCGAAGCTAGTTCATTTCCCAGAGCTGCTGCCTCTACAGTATTAGCCAGGGTAAAGAGTAAAGTGTGCATGTTTGGGAAGGAGGGAGAGAAATAAATGAGTCCAATAGCAGGGGGAGGAACACTGCTGCTTTTAAAAAAAATGAATTTTAAAAAAATCATATCTTATTTCACTTGAGAATCAAATCTGCCTTTTAAATTGCCCTGCCAAATTTTTAAGTAAAAATGTTAGAATAAATATGAATAAAAAAGACTGTTCTTATTTTTAATAAATCAAACACATTATTGTGATATTGCTTAACAGCTTTTTTTTTTGCTTTTTTTTTTTTCCCCCCAATCAAATAGTCCTTCCTGGTATTATGGAGTGGAAAGCTGTTTTCTGTGTGTGCCTTTGAACTCCCCTGTATAATTCCAAGAAATACCCATGATGACAATCAAATTCTGCTCTTTGGTAATATCCTAAATAGGTCAGGTGGAATGAGGAGCAAAAGCCTGCTGTCTGTTGTATTCCCTTTATTAATTACCAGGGAAATAAAAACACTGGAGTTGCATCACCTTGTTTATGCTCTGAGACCTGGGGCCACCTGTGTACATTCCTGTGGCCACTTCAGACAGCACGGACCAGCGGGCAGCTGCCTGACCCTACACCTTTCCCCAGAGATGTGGCACAGCTTTTCCAGCAGCGAACACAATCAGAATAACCAAATTCCAGTCCTTGTGCTTGACATAGCTGGGCTTGCTTTTTTTTTTCCTGATCTCTTCCCTCCCTTCCCTTTGCCTTGCAGCAGGGGATCCAGTCATGTCCCTTTGCCGTCCATATAGCAGCAACTCAGTAGGTGTACAAAAGTGTGTGATCATGGCTGTTTCTGGGCAGAAGGGGAGGAACAGAGGTAGGAGCTGCTGCAGCAGGTGGGGAAGAGGTAGTTCAAGGGAATTAAAGGATGGGTAAATGCAGGGACCAGTCTTTTCAACTCCCCAGGCTGAAACATCCCAGCTTGGCAATATGAAATACTGTAGCAGCTCTCATGTTAAAATCTGGCAGTGCTGCAAGTCCAGTCCTGAAGAACAAGTTGTGGCATTTTTATAGCAGACGTCATGCCTTGAAGTACAGGAAGTTCAGACTTGGTTTTCCAAGGTGTGTGCTAATTTATTTACCTCTCCATGTCCAACAATCTTCGCTAATCCAGGGATCCCAGTGCGTGAACGTGGAATTGTCGGTAGTTTCCTGGCCTCCAGGAGGGAGAGGCTGCTTTCACACCCACAAACTTGACTTAAGCAGCAAGGTGGGGTTTCCCATGTAATCATGTCTGTTGGCTTTCATGTTTTGGGAAGATTGGTCGTTTCAGCATTGCAGTGTATGGATAGAGAAAACCCAAGAAAAACAATGCTTATCCACTTTGGTTTTGTTACGGTGTTTTAGGGGAACAGCTGGAAAAGATCATATAAGCATTCAGTGTCCTTCCTGAAGAAAGGCACTAAAAAAACATAAGCAAGCCCTTCCTGAAAGCAGGCAGTAAGTGCAGCTAGGAGGACGTTATAATGAGCGGCCCCACCGTGTGGGTACGGCAGCGCTGCTGGGAACAGCCTGTTCTGGGGGGAACGGATAGACCTGAGGTGTCAGGAGCGTCCTTGCCGCCTTCACCTCTACTTCTCGCAGCTCTCCAGGCTTTGAAAAACCTTCACTAACAAACACCTGTCTCCAAAACTAATATCTTGATGGGGGGGTTGGGGGGGAGACACACCTGAATCATGTTGCTATGAGAGCGAGTTGACGGTGGGAGGAGAGGGAGGAGATCAGACCCAGGTGCAGCCTTCTCAAAACACTGATTTTTCTCACTGCTGTCCTGCAAACTTCTTTTTCTTCTTACCTGTCTCCAAAATGTAGCCTTTTTCAAAGTTTATCGCTGCCTTCAAAAGCTTCTTAAATATTCCAGGAGCAGCTTTGGCACTTGGTTTCACATCTCCTCTGCAATTTGAAATCCAGGTGTTTACTTAAATTTGAAATTGAAGTTCAGATCTTTGGTGTGAGGGAGAGACCTTTTAATGGAGGTAGAAATACAGGAGCGAGACCAAATCTCTCCTGAGAGGCTTCTGCCTGCTGCTGAAGGGCAAGGGTACTGTGGTGTCTTTGACAAATGGGAGATTTTTAAAAAAAAAAATCACAGTACTGGTGAGGTTAGAGATACCTCCTAGCCTACGCTCAAGAGCGTTAGGAATGGGTTTCATAGGCTATGTTGAAGTTTGAAACATGGCCCTTGATTAATTCTATTATTTCCAAATGGCATAGTAAACATGGGCAGTGACTCATGGCGTAAAAGCTTGTACAGCATGAGGAAGGTTTAAAGATTAGTCAGTTCAAGCCTTCTTGAGTTTACTTAATATAGCTTGGCTCTGCGCAAATGTGTAAAACTGTCTCGGGCTTACAGATACTGCAGTTGGTGGGTTGTCGCTTTAGTTTCAAAACAAACTTTTTTTTTTATAGTGTAGAACTTCTGAAGCTAGGTAGAGAAGAACAACTAAAAATGCCTTTTTTTTTTTCTTCTTCTTCAGACAGCAGTTTCTCTGAGTCTAATGAACAACAGAGGTAAAGAAGAGGGTGACCTGACAAAATAAATTGGAAGCTAATTTTGGAGAGCAAAAGCCTCAGAAAATTGAAATTCTGAACTGTATGCAGCTTCTAACTGTAATCATTCACTGGGTATAATACATTAATGTAGGCTTACTGATTTCATTTCCTTTAGGAGGAAAAAAAAAAAAAACCAAAGCAAAAAAGCTCTCCTTGGATATCGTATTCTGAAAGGTAGTGTATTAGCATGCTGAGTCCCTTTCTCCTCTTCCTCCTCTCCTCCCCCCCCCAAAAAAAACACCTCTAAAATTGTTTGACATAAACTGTTTTTTAGAAGTACCGTGCCCTAAGTAGTACTGGTAAACGGAGCAGACATAGCAGACATTTAACCTAAGACACTTTGAGGTAGATGGTTTGTTCTTTTTCAGTGAGGTGGTTGTCTTTTTTTACAGAGAAAGTTTAGCTTCAGGTCACCTGAAAAAATTTGACAGTGGTTTTCTTCAGGAATGAAGCGAGACAGGCTGTGGTTAAGCAAGGGTACAAGTGCATAGAGGGAGCTGTCTAGGCACAGCAGAACCCTTTTTCACTGGCCGGTAGCATGTGTGCTCCTGCATTGTGAAATACAGCTGTGCAGCCCTTCGCCCACCTCCGCTGCCCTCCTATTTACTACGCAGCTAGAAGCTGACCCTCTCCTCAGGTCCTCCTACAGCGCCCATAGCTCCGTGGACTAGCAGCCATCTGATGTGGCTGGCCATTGCTCCAAAGAGTTCAAAATCCTGCCGAGCAGTCCCCAGCAGTGCTCGCTTGGTGGTTTCAAAGCGAGAAAGAGGTTTAGGTTGAGAAGGTGACTATGAAATCTGCAATGGCATTCACGAGTGTATCTCCGAGAGTCAGGCTGGTGGTCGAAACAGACTTCAGGTGTTCCTTCAGTTTCTTTTTAGCTGTTGAATTACTGAATTAATAGCTGTGTCTCCAACACCTTTGGACACCATGTTCTCTGGGGATGGAGGAGTGAGCTCTGGATGAGATGCTTACTAATTTAGATGCGGCACAGAGCGTAGATGTAGCCCGTCTCTAAACTAAGGCTGCGTGGGCATGGGGGATTCCTTGTGAGTCTTGCAGTTAGACATGAGAGTTGGTCCCAGTGGCATTCGGCTTACAGTCTCCCTTGTCTCATCAGTGCTGTACTGTAATTAGCAGAAAATTGATGGATTTAATTCCTATACACCTACTAACCGGTGGAAATACGCTCTCGGATTTAACAAGAGCTCCATCCGTACTTAAGTGCAAATAGCTGATGTCTCCTGCATTCATTCTTGAATTTCAGGGTGTGTTTGTGGATTTTTTTTAATCTTCCATTTATCTAGACACTCATTAATCTTTCAATTCAAGAACGTGTTTAGTATAAATATAGAAAAATATATAGATTTTCCTCACTTGAATTTTGAGCACTTGAGTGCTGTACTGCTTTAGTAGGAACAAACAGTGCCTGATGTTAATGTGTGTTACTGGCTACACTGGGAAAGGCTGATAAAGATACAATCCCTTTTTTCTGGGCTCGCAGGGAGTCTCTGTGGCATCCGTATGTCTATTAGAAGACTATCACAGTTTTCCTCAGTCTTCTCAAACCAATCCAAGCCTTCCAATGGTTGTTGGCAGGTGAGATTTTTCTAGACCTCTAGATTATTGTTGTTACTGAACTTTCTTTAACTAGTCCAGATTTTCCTTAAAACCCAATTCCTAGAACAGGCTGTGAGTTCAGCTGTAGCTGGTTTAGGTGAACGAGAGGGTTGCTTCACACACCTATGTTCTTTGTCAGCTGTAGGGTGTGATAAGGGAGAGGGATTTGTACCTGGGGGGAAAAAAAAAAAGAGGAAAAAAAGGTTAATCTTTTCTGAAAAGGCAATGAGACAAAATTGCTACGATTCACACAGCTCTAAGATAAGCAAGTAATAGCTCATGTCCAACAGCAAAGCATGTTCATATAGCATGAATAGGATGGATGTGTTGTATGATAAATCTAGACAGAGCAAATAAATTGCAGCCTGAAAAATAAGATACCACATGAGACGGCATGTGCAGAAAGAATGCTAATGTTTAGGGAACCGAAGCCATTGGCAGAAAGGAGAGCGCAGAAATGAAGAATAGATATTTTGTTTTGTTACCAGGATTGATTGGCTGACTATTTTTTTTTTTGTCTTTAAACCATAATAGCCTTCCCTCATTGTCAAAATGATAATATATATAAAGCACTTCCTGTAATATTTCTTTTCAAAATGACTATTCATCAGTCCCGGAGTCAGATGCTCATATTTCAACTTACAATTTAGTTTAGCAAGTTTATACTTCAGAGCAATCAGTCATTTTAGCATTTGTGTTTTTAATACAAATCTCAACTACAGAAGCATGCAGTGCTCTTCAGCATGGTGAGATTGGCTAATCCAGATAGTACTTTGTAATCTCCTGGCAAAGAAAGAGATTATTGCTTTTCAGAGAGGGAAAAAAAAAAAGTATTCCTCCTCCTCTGGCAGTGCAGATCATGAAAAGATTGAGGGCAAAAGACTCTTGGTCTTCTGCTGGGCCCAGTGCAGGTATGAGAGTGTCTGGGGATAGATGAGTGTTTTAGGTGGCTGGGGGAGAAAGTGAATGTAAAGGTAGTATAGATATGGGGTCAAATCCCAGGTCCTGAGACCTGGGAATGTGGTGAAGGGAACGACAGCAAACGGCAAACAGGCTCTGGTGGGCTTGATCTGCTGCAGCCGCCATTTGTTCTCCTGCTTACTCCACAACCTACAAACACACCACAGTTTCTGTGACAAACTTCTGCCATTGCAAAAGCAGGAATTGTCTTCAGCGATATACTTGACTTCCTCGTTTGGCCAAGTTTTTGGGCTGCAATAAATCACCTTCCTCTGCGTCGCCAGTGTGACGTTGCAGTGCAATGTGGGCACCACCTGCTGAACAAACGGTATTAGAAAATCATTAATCTCCGTTCCGTTTTTCCTTCTCACACCACCTCTCTTATCTTGCCTGCATGGTTAAACCCTTCTTATGACTACGGGAGGATTTTTTTTTTTTTGAGGTAGTAGCAGACAGGTCTGTTTTCCCTGGTGAGGTGACCTCCCTCGGGGCACCAAAGGAAATACTTCTCCTGTCGCACCCAGGGTAAGGCGTGGGCCTGCCCCCTTCCTCCTCCTCCGTGAAGGTGAAGTTTGATACAGGCCAAGCTGCCGAGAGTCGTTTGGGGCTGGGTGGGGGGTTTCTCCATGGTCACCAGTGGCCACGCAACTGTCAGCCAAAAAGCTGAGTTGTTCTCCTCTGTCGGCACTGTTGAGGCCGCACCTGGAGAGCTGTGTCCAGCTCTGGGCTCCCCGGTGCCAGAGAGACATGGACACACTGGAGAGAGTCCAGCGAAGGGCCATGAAGACGTTTAAGGGATTGGAGCATCTCTCGCGTGAGGAAAGGCTGAGAGAGGTGGGATTGCTCAGCCTGACATGCTTCCAAAGATTCCTCTAACTCATCTTTTAATTAGGTTTTATTTCTGTATCTTAAGAGGAATAAGAATCTATAGTAAAGCCTTCTGAATTTGTTTATTAGAAAGTAGGCCGTATATGCTAATTCCAAGTAACACAGAAAAAAAGCGTACAGTACCTCTGTGCTTAAAAAGCCACTGTATATTGTAAATTATTAATTTGTAGAAACAAATTGCTGAAATAACCTGACTGGCAGTCTGTACCAATGACAACACGTAATAACTGTGGGCAAACACAGCGTATAGTTGCTAGTGTGTTTTCTTGTTCGCGTGATGGTTGTAAGCAGTTCTTGCCAGATGGGCTGATAATGTAATTAGGAATCGTTGTGTTAAATGAGGCAGTATTTAATTGGCAACTAATTTTCCTATCTATTAACCAGCTTGAAAAAGAAGAGCTGTTACCCAAATGATTTCTAGCTGCTAATCCCTAACAAGAAACGTAGCACTTCTTTACACCTTTTTTTAAGCACTGTCTAGCAAATTATTTTCTAGGGTTTATTATGTAGGGTTTATTATGTATGGGACAAAATAAGAAAGAGAGGGAGTTAAGAGATGTTACAAGTTCAGGGGTTGTTAGATGGGGTGGACTTCTACTAAGCCAGTACATCGTGATGTGTGGTAACAGCTCATGAGCCAGTAATGGGATGCTTCCTATTTATAGTCTCTACATGTGGACAAAAAAACATTTTTACTTTGTGATAGTTCACTGTGTGGCATACTCCATCAAGCAGAGTAGGACTATAAGCCCTATTTTAAGCGTGTGCGTGGGAGAAATCATGAGAGCACAGCAGGACAAGATTTTGAACGGTATATGAATGTTAGTAGTGTGGAATGGTCGCTCTCTTTATTGGGAACAGGAGAGAAGCGAAAAGAAAGGGGTGCCCTTGGGTCAAATTAAAATCCCAGAGAAGGCATGATCGCTTGTAGTTTTCATCATGAACTCTTACGGAGCCAGCTTCTTTGGTCTGCTGGCTTGTGCGGTGGAAACTATCAATTGCCTATCATTCAGACTTTGACTGAACCCCAGAGTAAATATAGGGCTGAATGAGATTGATTATTATATTTATGGCTCTATCTGTGCAAATCTTATTCCTTTCGGGGTTCCCCTCCCCTCCCCCCCCCCCCGCTATGCTTTAGCTGAAGCAGGGATGAAGAGCCAAATACATTTTTGCAGTCTGGTTTCTTCTGTCCAGTGGTGAAACTTTATTGCTTGACCTAAAAGGATCAGACCTGTTAACTTGAAAAAAAACTACAGTGGATTTTTCCATGGGCCAGTCTTTTAATGGGGATGAAGATTATCACTAACTCAGTGTGGGTTACCCAGGGATTCACATTAAAAGCAACAGCACAACAAGGTTGCATGCAAGCCCTAGGATTCCACACCTGGAAAAGGCTGTGTGTGCTAAATCATGCAGAAGAGAGCTGCTTCAAAGAAATGCATTATACTTGTAGCCCCTGGGATTTGTTTTGTATATTTTTCTGAAAGTTACCAAAAACTCCCGACCTCAAACTAAAACAGGAAAGAGAAACTTATACGAAGTCTGAGTAGGGTGTAGATCAGAATAGAGGCAAGGTCTGTCCCTGCTAGAGGATGCTAGCAACCACTATGCAACAAAAATTGAATGATTGCTACATTTTATCACTTTTCCTTGAAAATGTGAAGGAAGTAACTTTCTGAATGCATGGTGGGATAACTGCAAATTGCTGTTCACCAGGCAGTTAAATGAGGCATAGATAATGCCTAGTGTTGATGACATCATATTGACGCCACTTGCTGTAACAGATAGGGCAGGTGCCTGAACCACAGACAGATGAAGCTTTGCTGAATGAAAAAAAGGTGACAGATCAATAGGCAATTTTTTTTTCTGATATCAAAATACAACAATATTCAGCAAGTGAAAGCTTAAAAATATTGAAGACATAGTGGTAAGTTAAATTATTGAAGCAGGATAGCATACAGTAAGCGCTATTTGATGTTGGCGCTAAATCAAGCACTGGAAATTTTGAGGGATCCTTGAAGTATTGACAATGTGTTTGACTTCCAGTTGAAATAAATCATTACGACTGGGGTTTTTTCAGTGTCTCTACCCCTTCAGAGCAGAAAATACATAAAATGCATGGCCTAAGGAGGCTTCTGCTTTCAATGTTCCTGACTTTCAGTAAACAGTTTGGGATTTGTTTCTTTTTATAAGCACAACTTAATGGCATATAGATAGGGTGTCAGATTTCCTCTGTAAGTTTGTCATGGCAAAGGTGGATGTTACTGTCTTGCTTACTCTATAGCTGGGGATCTTTATGAACCTCTTATTAATATTCACGCTATTTCCGAATAGGAAATGCATCCAGCAAAATAATCTCCAGGTATGGTACTAAGTGCAGATTTTATGTCCCATGGCTGTGGTAAAGGTGACCTTCAGGGGAAAAAAAATGGTCTTTTGCATTTGCTGTCTGCTTTCTGCTATATAGGTCTGAAATTGAACTTAGAAGACACTCTAAAAAAAAAAACCGAAGGCTTTCCTTCTGTGCCTCCAAAAGTGAACAGAAAGTAGTCCTTCCTTGTTTTTAATGCTGGGCATCAGCAGTCTTTGGGCAGTTTTTCCTTCACAGCCTCGTTCAGCCATGTCTCTCTGATCTTGGCTTTCGCAAAATCTGACTTCACCCGCCACTTTCTGACAACACAGGGTGATCACTAAATAATCAGCTCTCAGTGACAGGCAGTGATTCACTCGAGGTGGCCGTAATAAACCCAAGGAACCTGCTCCGCCTGCCCACGAGAGCTCTGATTCACCATCTCTGGGGCTTCACGAGGAGGCAGCTGGAGAGGATGCTACCACCGCTGTTGGCTCTGCCTCGGCATCAGGGTCTTCTGTCCCTGTGGCAGAAAGGTAATGGCACAGAGAGGTATGACTGCTCTCCAGCTGTCACAGCGCATAGCTCAGTGAATCAAGTTGAGGTGCTGTTGATTTTGGTTTTCGTTAGTAAGCCGGGCGGCACTAACAGTGCCACCGCAGTGGCAGGGGAGTGAGCAAAGTGAGGAAGTTTGCCTTCATCTTTTGGGAGAGGGCAGGGCTGACCTCTGGCGATGGGGCAGGCCGGGCAGCCCCAGACCATAGCTCCTTCGGTTGCCACCCTGTGATTCACCAGATCTTGCCTGAAGCTCCCCCAGCAGCACCATTAAACTGGCAGCAGGCAGTAGGGAATAAAGTAGGCTCCAGTGGTGACAACATGAAAGTGGTTCTTAATGAGACGTGAAGGCACTAAAGAAAATTCAGACCCAAAGGGTAGCCAGGAGAGAAAGAGAACTCAGTAAGTTATACCCACCCCAAAATGAGCTGCTAATCACTGGCGCTATTGTGAGGACTACAATAAATCAGTGTCTGCCCTGGCCGCCTGCATCTCATTATGCACAAACATGCGGATAGAGAATGTCAGCCTCAATAGCGATCTGTCATGTGAATGCTGCTGTGTCCGAGTGGGCCGGCACTTGCATGGTTAGCCGGCTTTGTATTTTCTTTTTTTTTTTTTTTTGGGGAGGGATATCTGTTTTCTTTTGGAAATGTTGATTTGCTCTGTACTGTGGGTAGTAAATTTGCCCTTTTCTTCAGTGATTTGTGAATTCTGTGATGATAACATTGTATTTCAGGTGTGGGGGTAAAATATCTTTCATATATGTCATATTTAGTGATTGGGTTTTTGTTTGGGTTTTGGTTCCCCCCCCCCCCCCCCCCCAAGTCCTTCTCCGTGTATGGTGTCATGCATATTTCTGAAGCTAGGGCCACACCTATGTGTATTTATGCAGCTGATGTATAGCGCCCATTACTCAAGCATCACAGACTGTGTGCACCTCGGAAAGGCTAATTAATTTAAGCCCTGCAGCACTCCTTTGAGGCAACTTTTGTTGGTCCTGGTAGATGCACACATTGTAGCTGCTCTTTGTTATTTATTTTTAATATGATTTATATCCCAGAGAGAGGGAAAAAATGAACAGTTCTTACTTTGTTAGTTGGTTGACAAAATGTTAGGCTTTTGATATCATTGAAATAAAGTACGTAGCAAACTTTGGATTTTATTGCAAGCCATGCCTCGGAGGTTCTTATTTTCTTTTAAAGTCTCAGCTCCTGGAGCCAGGTGAACTTGTAGATGTCCTTTTGTTTTTAAACATCTGTGCCTAGCTAATGTGGTTGCAAAATAAATTTTAATGTATTGTCTCTGCTTAATCTAAAATCTGGGATGCAGTGAGGCACTTGACTAAGGTTGTGGGTTTGTTTGTTTTTAGTCTTAAAATTTTTGCATGATTAGGACTGGGAGTACCAAGGACACAGTGTGCATGCAGTTCAGAAGAGAATCCCATGGATTACTAGTTGGTTTTGTGTTCATGTTTTGATTTCGGTGCTCCTTAGTCCCATACTATATTAACTAGGTAAAACAAGAGTAACCATCTCCTCCCTCCCCCTCCATGTGCAAACCAAAGATGTTTTTGAACATCGACTCACACTTTTTATGTCTATGCTCAGTCTTAAACTTATCAAAGAAGGATTCAGCATATATTCTCCAAATGCTTTACCCTCGTTTGTCTTGACTCTCCTTGCTGAGCTCAGCTCTGTTTCTCCACTTCCTTTGTCAACAGTAAACTCGTTTCCCCTATTGTTCTCTTACCCTTCCCATGTCCACTTTCAGTGCTAGATCCCTAGGTACCTCATGTCTTAAGGAGTGATGAGGACTACCAAAGTGGCTGGTTCAAGCTGGCTTTAAACACAGGCAACCCTGTCCTCATGTCTCACTCTCTCTCCTACAGGAAAATTCTTAATTCCTTAATGTTTTTCTAGGGAGCAGATGTCCCCTACTGCCTAGGGCATAATTTCACAGTCATTTTAAGCCAATCTGAGACCATACTGTCACCAAAAGAGGCAATCCCCCTTTTCTAGTATCTGCTCCTACCATCTCTTTTCAAGTAACTGTCTGATATGGCAGATTGCAAATTTTTTTTTTTTATTAACTGCAGGTGAGGAACCTGATCTGATTTGCATCACAGCCCATGGGTACAAGTGCTTATGCCAAGAAGCCCTGGGAAGCATCCAGCCAAGAGCAGGGAAAAAGTGTGACCACTGCTTTTGGTAGCAATACAGTCTCTGACTGACTTAAATTATCATTTAATGCCACCCTTAGTTTCAACATCTTGCTGAAAGAGGTGATCCTGCATCCGGCTGCTCGCTCCCATGCTGTTACCTTCTCATTTGGGCTAGCACAAGCCATCATGCAGCTGTAGTGAACCAACCTGCTAACCTGAGCCAAACGGGGAAAGGAGGCGTCTCGTCTTGTCCATGTCGTTTTGTTAGGAAATTTTTGGCCTAAATCATCCTCCCAATTAACCGAACAGGTGGCTCACTCTTAGGCCACCTTTCAGTCCATGCTTTTCACAGTGTTTATAAACCTGCCATCCTCCTATTTAAAGGCGGTGAAAGCTGTGGTAGGTTGCTGCTGCCCAGGATGAACTGGGTAGTGTTCCCGTGCTCTCCAAGCTACGAGGCAGTTTCGTATTTCTGCTTATTTCTGCTCAGACTTGCATTCAGCCCCTACCTAGAAACCTCATAAGCTCTAAGACAAACAGTGCTTTAAACAGTACGCAATTCAGCGTGTGACCCGGACAAGCCAAGTTGCCAACACACATGGGTTGGGCCAAAAAGAAATTTGAAGTGGTCGTGAATTCCTCTGCTGTGCGAATATGAGCTTGTCGTGTTTTCCCCCTTCCAGGAACGTGACTATTTTAAAGCATTTCAGGGGCTGCAGCAGCATATCTTTCCCAAAAGTTTATTTATTTTGGGAAATAAAAATGTGTTTATTTTGGGAAATAAAATTTATTTATTTTTCAGGGCAACTTTCATTGTAATTTTAAAACTGAAGGTAGTTTAGACAAAAACTTTAATGATTTTTTTGTTTGTTTAGTTGGATATGAAAAACACCTCTCCTTTCTTCTGTTTCGGCAGTTAAATATTCTGGTTGACACTGGGAGCAGTAATTTTGCTGTAGCAGGTGTGCCTGATCCTGATGTCACCTCCTACTTCAATACCGAGCTGTAAGTACCTGTTCTGCACGTCGTGATGGGCTAGGGTGTCTTTTAGATTCTGACTGCTCCACACGAAAGAGGATGGTAAGGCAGTTTGTGGGGCTCCTGTGACATCCCATGGGAGTGGGATGTTTGTTGCCTGAATGGGAAGATTGGCCTTGCGTGATGCAAAGCCCTGTCTGACACCCTAAACAGTCCCACTGAGCTCTGAGCACAGCACTGATTAGAGCTGGAGAAAAACGATGATTACAGGGTAAAAATCATTTGCAAAATCACACCAATTTCAGCCCATTTCTTATCCAAATAGTCTTGGAAGGAATTAAAAGTTTAAATGTACTTTCCCTTTGTTTAAAAACAAAAATTAAAACCCAGTAATTGTATCTGTTACTTGACATTTCATCCAAAACCAAAATTAATTAGTCAAAAACTAATTTGTTGTTTAGTTTGGCCAAGGGCCTCGATCAGTTAGTGATCTGGACAGACCCTGCTGAATCTGGTTGTTTATAAGATACGACTTGGTGGTTTTGGTGCTTGTTATGCACTAAATTCGCTGTGTTTAGCATGAGCTGACATTAGTCAGAGCCAAGCACAGCTTTGTCTGTCTGAATCACTCTCCCTCCTTTCTTCCTTCCTTTCTGCCCTTCTCTAGTTTCAATTATTTCAGGTAAACTTCTCTAAAACACAGTGTCTATCTTTAGCTTGAAGCATATGGATAAAAATACTTAGAAGACTGGGAGGCTGGAGAGTACCACCATTCTCATTACCTCTTTATGTATTTTAACATGGGGCTTTGCACTTTTTTTCCAACAAGATGCACTGGTAATGGAGGGAAAGCCGGTATTTCCATGCTGCTTACTAGAATAGCCTTACCTCCTGTCACATATTTAGATATTAGTGGAGATATTTTACATCTCACTCTGATATGACACAAGTCTGGGAAGTCCAGAATTTGCACTTGAAAGCCGTTTCTGCACTAGTGCAGAGTTTTACATGCCAGCTATCCCTTTCTGTAGGTAGTGGCTAGAGGAAACTTAATTGCAAGGAATTAAAAGCACAAGCATTCCTTCTCCCTTTCCTCTTAAGTGATGTTATTTTGTCTGGAAGGGCAAGGCCTCTCTCATAAGAACCGTAAACCATTAGAAACAGCAACAATGGCAGAGGTTGTGTGTTGAGAAAGGCTGAGAAATCACTTGAAGGTTACAGTCTCTTATTGGTGTTCTCAGTGTACACTGTGTTTTGAGAACTTTGATGTAAAGTTAGTAATGAAACCTTGAAATTTAGGCCCTGAAGGCATTATAGTCCAGAGCAATTGCAATAGCAATTTCTGGTTTGGGTTGGATTGATGGAGTACTGCAATATGCTCAGAATAAAGTGCAACCATTAGCATGCTTGAACCTGGCTACGCCATTTTTAAATACGTCTTCCTTTTTAAATACTTTTAAATAAATGTCATCTGGGAGGGATCCTGGCCCCACTGAAATCAGTTAGACGTTTCAAAAATGTTGTTTGCAAGAAACCTCTTGTAGGTCACCTAATACATATCCCAAATGAGGCAGGGCTGTCACCAGATCAGGTCAGCCATGGCTGAGTCCAGCCAAGTCCTGTAAACCTTTAAGGATGGAGAATCCATGCTCTCTCTGAGCAGTGCGTTTCAGTGCTGTGCCACACTCTCCTGTGGAGGAAATATTTCCTAATGTCCAACATGAACCTCACAAAATGTAACTCCTGCATGTTGCCCCTTGTGTTATTATCTGGCACTGCAGAGAAAGGTTTGGCTGTGTCATCTTTGTAACTGTCTTTCAAGTTGTTGTAAGCTGCTATGAGATCTCCCCTTAGCCTCTTGTTTGCAACACCGAAGCCCAGCTCCCCTCAGCCTCTTGTCACAGGTCCTGTGTTCATGGTGCTTGACCTATCTGGTAGCGCTCTGCAGTCCCTCTCCTCTTTCTCCAGATCCCTGTTGAACTGGGTTCCCACAGCTGGCCACAGTCTATTCCAGGTGTGGTCTCACCAGTGCTGATCAGAGGGGGAGAGCGTCTTCCTTGGAAATGTTGTCCAGGCCCTCCAAATGTGGCTGGTGTAAAGTTTGCTGTATGCACAGGGCGAGTACGGTGTTGGCTCTTATTCAGCCTGGTGTCCACCATCACCCCAAGTCCTTTAGAGTCCTTTTCAGTTGCTTCCCAGTCTGTCTTGATGCATGGAGTTGTTTCATTTCAGGTATAAAACTTTGTGCTTCTCCTTGTTGAAAGCCATGAGGTTTCTGTTGGCTCAATCTTCCTGTTTTTCAAGGTTCCTCTGGATTCAAGCTCTACCAATCAGCATATCAACTACTCCCTTGAATGTAGTGTCCTGTGCAAATCTGCTGAGAGGGCAGTCCGTCCATCATGTAGGTTCTTGATGAAGATGTTGCACAGTGTTTCTTCTACTCACAACCCCTGGGGCACTGTCGTGGTTTAACCCGGCAGGCAGCTAAACACCAGACAGCCGCTCGCTCACTCCCGCCCCAGTGGGACGGGGGAGAGAATCAGAAGAGTAAAAATGAGAACACTTATGGGTTGAGATAAGAACAGTCTAACGACTGAAATAAAATAATATTATAATAATATGTAATGAAAAGGAAGATAACAAAAAGAGAGAGAAATAAAACCCAAGAAAGACAAGCGATACAAATGAAAAACAATTTCTCACTACCAATGCCCAGCGGCCCCCCGCTCAGCTTTCTCCTAGTTTATATACTGAGCATGATGTCGTATGGTATGGAAAATCCCATTGGCCAGTTTGGGTCAGCTGTCCTGGCTGTGCCCCCTTCCACCTTCTTGTGTATCTCCAGCCTTCTCAGGCTTGGTAGAGCATGAGAAGCTGAAAAGGCCATGGCTCTGTGTAAGCACTGCTCAGCAATAACAAAAACATCTCTATATTATCAACACTGTTTTCAGCACAAATCCAAAACACAGCCCCATACTAGCTACTACGAACAAAATTAACTCTAACTAGCCAAAACCAGCCCAGGCACTATGCTTGTCATGAGCCTGATATTGAGCCAATGGTCCCTGCCCTTTGGGCCCAGTGGCCCAGCCCATCTTCAGCCCACACAGTGGTCTGTTTGTTCAGCCCCACATCCTCAGCTTCTGAATGGGAATGCCGTGGGAGATGATGTCAAAAGGCTGACTGAAGTTAAGATGTGCTACAGCCACTGCGCTCTCCTCATCCGCATAGCCAGTCATCTTGTTGTAGAAGGCAGGCAATGAGGTTGGTCACATATGATACTCCTGTGAAATTCCTCGTTGAGTGTCCACCATTACCTTCTTGTCCTTCACGTGTTTGGGAACAGATTCCAGGAGATTGTTCTCCGAGACTTTTCCTGAGCTGAGGTGAAGCCCAGTGGCCTACAGTTCCTTGGGCCCTGCTGCTCATCTCTTTTTGAGACTGTCCTTGGTTGGAGACTCCCTGGTTGTCATGATTTTGCATAGATGGTAGAGAGGGGCCTTGATATCACATCAGCTGGATCTGTAAAATTACCTGACTGACCTTTACCCATGTGTAAAAGACAAATGACCTATGTGCACTTTTCTTCCACACTATGTAGAACACTTCAACATTAGATGAAGAGGTTTCCTCTCATCTGGTAATCATTCCTGCAGTTTTTCCTTATATTGTCATGAAGTGCTTCCATATCAAAGTCATAAACTGCAAATTGAAGACGAGGGGAAAGAAGGATTAGTAATTTCTTAAGTTAATGGGACTGAGTTATAGATGTGTGCGTATTAGAATATTAATATTGTGTTGGAGAAAGAGAGGGATGGGTCTGAATTTCCTGATTGCCACACTCTTAGTTTAATTTTATTCAAATGATCAAAATGATTGTTTTTTGACTGAAATTGAGGAGGGTGCATAGGAAAGGTATTGTTTTTGTTTCAAAGGACCCGGAGTGTGTGTTGTTCAGGAAGAGGCCTCCTTGAGCAATTTTAGAACTAGCTTGTTAAATGATGTTGCGTGTTGTATAATTCATGTCATATAATTCTATTGTTTAATTATCTGGGTCTTTCTGTACAAAACAAATAAAGCTGTTATCATGAACTCTTTCGCAGCTTGGGCTTTTGAGTGGCTCTGACAAAACTTTGCTGTGAAAAGTTCTGAGTCTGCTGTGATGATCATGCTGTATAAGTCACCATGATGTATAAGGTTTTGGGAAATGGCCTCGTTTGTCCCAAACTGAAAAGAAATCACAGCATTTGTTTCTCATGCTGTTCAAAATAACAAGTAGTTTTTGTTGAGTATGCTACTTATGATAAAAGAGCTACTTAAACAGACATATAAAGGGATTTTTATGCTTGAAACTAAATTATCGGTGATGGCTCTGTAGCGGTATGTGAATGGATGACATGCTCAGGGCTGTCAGTATTCAGCAACAGTATAGAGTTTTATTTCAGTGAGAGTACTACTGCCTCACCATCTAAAGTTTCAAGAGCAAACTGCTCAAGAGTTGATCATTCCAAGAGATAGGGAGATAAGAAAATTATGGGCAATAAATTGAGGTAATACAGTAAGGTATATACCAGCAAGCAAAAGTAAGCTGCTGCTTTGCAGTATGATCCTGCGAGTTTGGTTGCGTACACTGTACAGTTTATGGTTTGAGACTTGTTCCAGACTTGTTCCAGAACCCCTGCAAATTAGATGGGACTTTTTGGTTACAAATCAATAATTTATGTTGTGGAATAGCTTGCTTTTTATTAAAGTTGTTGGCCCTGAATCACTTATCTTGTGCCATCCATCTATGACTAGAGAGGAGATCAAAACTTCTGTCAGATTTTTTTGTCCATTGCTGCTTTCTGTCCCTTCTTTGCCATTGCTGTGTGTGGAGACATTGATTTGGTGCTTAGGAAAAAGTGAATGGGTAAGCAGGAAAATCTAAAGTCATGTTGCAGAGCGGCAAGAGAGCATGGAATTAAGAAGGAATTGCATGTGTTTGCAATGAGGTCGGTGTTAAGCAGGGCTTTCTGCGTAGTGGATTTGCTGTTGCCGTGATGAGCTTCCTTCAAATGAAGCATGGCATGAGAAATAGTATTTTGGCTATGTTTTGTTCAGCTGTATGCTGGTAATGAGGAGTAACTCTGCATGAGAAAATGAACCCGTTGCTAGTTTTCTCAGCTGAGGCTTGAGATCCATTTGAGGTTTGAGGACTACGTTTTTGTTGGCTGCTTTGGAGAGAAGTAGTAACCAGGAAGAAGAGGTAGAAGGGAGGAGTGGCTCTACAGCACCATAATCTAGGAGCCTTTTTCCTTGCCTCTGGCTAAGATACACTCTGTCCTGCCGGAAGAGTTGAATTTCTTATTTTCTTATCGTAACCACAACGGCTTGTTTGGAATTTTTTGCGCTGTGTGTTTGTTTAAAACACTCAGCCCATGAATTAGAACAAGTCTCTAGTTTTGACCTCTAAAGAAGTTTTCTTCCTTCGGATCAGTGAGGTGGAAAAACACGGGCTGATTACAGTCAAGAAGACGGAGCAGGAAGTGGTTTTTCAGAACAGAATATAATTACTGCCACAAGGATCATGTGAGATCCCTTCCCACACTAGGTGTTTTGCTCCTTGAAGGAAATAATAAGGCCTTCTCTTCAATATGACATTTGTGCGCTTTACAAATGAGATGAGTATCCTCATACCCGTTTCTACAGGTGGGGAAGCTGAGGCACAGAGGGCGAGGAGTTGACTTGTCTGCTTTTCCACAGGAAAGTTCACCAGCCGCGCTGGAAAACGAACCCAGTCTTTCTGTGTCCTGGTCCACAGCTCAATCCCTCAGGCTGTTACCGCTTACGGAAGAAGAGCTATGTGCTGCTGCTGTCGCTAGTCATGCAGCATCTGTATTTGCAGATTTGCTTTGCTTTATTCTCCCAGAACTCACTTTTCTCTCTGGTTTCAGATGTTTCCTCTTCTGTTGCACAGCCAGACACTTTTCTACATGAAGAACCCTTCCCTTCCTTTTTCTGCCCCCCCCTCCTCCCCCAATTTCTCTTATGTCACTAATTATTTAGACTCTATTTTGATTTATAAAATGTACTGCCAGTATCACAGTGGTACTCTGAAGACCCTGCCTGAGCAGAGATGTCCCTTTGTCTAAGTGTCATACAAATGCAGAATGACGCAGTACCAGTAGAAGTGACCGGATATAGGTAGTAACAGTATCTCTGGAATTCGTGCATTTTGAAATATAATCTGTGGGGCCTAAGATCTCATGTATTTCTGCTGTCTTGGAGGTTACAAGCTACTGAGCCCTGAAGACCCTTGAAGGGTTAAGTGTTGGGAGTATCAAGAGCTGCGTAGGGTTAGAGCCTGGCCTCTTACTACTCCCTCCGTCCCTTAGCTAGGAAGAGGATCAGTTGCATGGTCTATATGGCCAAATTGTCCCTCAAGTTAAAGTGTCTGCTCGAAGGGATGGGAGTTGTCTGCGTTGCCATCTGAAGGTTGTTCCTCATAATAGGCAAAATCGCACCGACTTAATGCGGGCGAGCTCAGGTACAGGGGGCTGTGAAGCCACTTCATGTGACTGTTTCTGTCAGAGCAACTGTTAGATTAAAGCTGGGTTGATAAAACTGTCCGCACTTGATAAATCACCTGCATTTTCTATTGTTTTACACACATGTAAAGGTGGTGTTATGAAATTATTTTAAACTTTTTTTTTTTTAAATATATTTACTTTTTAAAAAGTGGTCAAGCTAAAATTCTGTTCAGATGAACCGAGCATGGTCATCTGTCTTTTCAGAAGGGGAAGCTGTATGCTGAGGAATAGGACCAAAATAAATTGTAAGAGATCTAGGAGTTTTGTAGCCCTTCAGTAGTGATGCAGGTGGAAGATGATTACTATATTTATACTACAGGATTTTAAAATGAAAAATCTATTGATGTTTTGTTAAGCCTTTTAAACAAGATTCTTTTTCTCTCTTTGCTTGCCATACTTAACTGCTCCTTTGCCTTTGGTGCCCTGGTCTGGAAGGAACTCCTTCCCTTCCTCCTCCAAGTCAGTGAATCATTTCTTAATAATATCCAAGTCTACTTACTTCCTGATAGATAGACCAAACTGCAGATTTAGAAAACCTGTGTCTTACTGCTGATACTCACAATAATATTCCAATTTACCCAAAATGGATTTTTTAATAATATTAATGAGATATTAGTCTACAGCTCTTCAGTTAGCTTGGCATTTCAATTTTAGATTTGAATTCAGAAGCTTTTCATTTCCTAGCGTCACTTAATACATTCCATCTCCAGTTAAAGAGTATTGTTCCTATTATGATGGACCAGTCTGAGTCAGGGACACATTGTACTAGATGGCATAATACCTTAGGTTTAAAAAAAAAAAAAAAAAAAACAAAAAAAAACCCAAGACACACATTGTGAAGATTTGAGTCATTGATGGCTTCAGGATAAAAACAGGGCCTCAAGATTTTTTTTTCTTAGAGTTTTTTTACTGCTTTTATAATCCATCCCTTCTTCTGTGAGTTTATATGATTGACTTTGCACACTTCACTTTTTTTCCTCTCTGGGAAAAATTGAGATTGAATATATTCTGTTGTCTTGCATTGTAAACAGCTCATGCATAAGTGTATCTTTTCCTTTTAAAGGTCAAGTACATACAAATCTCAAGGGATTGATGTCACAGTTAAGTACAGTCAAGGAAGCTGGACTGGAGTGCTGGGTACAGATGTCATTAGTATCCCAAAAGGAATCTATGGCAGCTACACCATCAACATTGCTACCATTCTTGAATCAGAGAATTTCTTCTTACCAGGGGTTAAATGGCACGGGATTCTTGGTCTTGCCTACGATGCCTTAGCCAAGGTAAATCATCCACTCCCCAGCTATTGTCTTTCACAATGACAATAAATAGAAATCTAACTATTAAAATAAAGTGAGCAGATGATATGCCAGCATTAGACTCCTCCCTCCCAACCACTCTTTCCTATGGATCCTTTGTGTTTGTTCAAGAAAGAATAAATTGGGTTGTGATGGTACCACAGTCCCATGTGAGGATTTTGGCTTTTCTGGTGATGAAGGCTTCAATTTTAGCTCCTCTGGAATGAATAAGCTTTTAAAGAGCTTGTAGTACCAGAGTATGGGAGTAAAGGCTTCTGGTATGTGTGTAGAGGGCGTTTATTAGGGCTCTGATGATCTCCCTCAAGACTTATCAATGGACTAATGAACTTACTTGGCAAAGCCCTTGGCAGTTCATCCTAAGACATTCTCCATTCATCAAGTAAAAGTTGAGATGGAGGGCATGTATGGATAATTTCAGAACAAATATTAGCTACAGTGTTTTCATCAACATAGAACCAAGCACATCCTGTTCTTGTAGAGGTAGGAAATTCAGGTAGAAGTTTAAATTAAAACCTAAAATTTATAGTCTAAAATTTATAACCTTATAGTCTAAAACTGAAAATGTGATTGGAATACTATATATATATACACACACTATTTATGTATATATAAAAACTATAGTTTTCAACATACATGTAACTGTCTGAGAAATTCACAAACTGAGTTATATCCCGCTAGAACAAACGATTCAATACTGCCTGCTGACTCTGGAATTAAAATGCTTTATTCAGGAGTTGTGTGATCATTGTATTGACTTCTGCCATATTTGCTGCCATACACTGTCAACAGACAGACAGAGAAGAGCTGCTTCTCAAACTCTGGTTTGGGCAAATAGTGTAGTCAGGGCATTTATTTTTCCCTTTTTCCAAAGACTTAAGTGTTGTTGGCTTCTGAGGCTGCTCTGTGCTTTGTGTAGTAAGAGCACTTGGCACCTTGTAAGCTCGCCCGGGTCTCTGTCTGTCATGAGATGTACCTGCACGGAAATCTGAATTACAATGAAATTGCAGTACTCTAATAACTGCAAGCATGATATGCAGTGTAGGAAAGAACCTGTTGGCCATAGTCAGCTGAAGTGAGTGTGCTTGCATATGAAGTTCTTTAAAAGAAAGAAGAGGAAATTAGGGCCATTGAATTCAAAGTTCATTAGAATTAAACTATGTTTAAAAACTGAAAATCCTCACTTTACAATTCTGCCTTTTAACTGGAAAGGTGGGAAGGGCAAGTTATATTTGACTGTTCTAATAACCCAAAGCCTTTTCCTAACAGAAAGCATCAGTGAGAGTTTCTGCCTGAAACTGAAACTAGTATTTGAGTTTGAAAACTGCAGTTTCAAGTGCTTTAGGGATTTCTATGACAGTGGTCAAGAGTAAAAATGTTTTTAAAAACAACAGAAACAGAGAAATGACAGATGTTGGTTTTTTAATGACTTATTATATCTAGAATTTTCATCACCTGGTTGTCAGAAATTCAATTTACTTGTGAAAAGTGGTCTTGTTTGAATGATTTGCTCATTTCTGCAAAGAAACTTTTTAATGAATGCTTCTGCAATTCTTTTGCTTTTTTGTTTTGTTTTTCAACACCTTCAAGCCTTCAAGTTCGGTGGAGACGTTCTTTGATTCTCTTGTGAGGCAGGCAAAGATCCCCAACATTTTCTCCTTGCAGATGTGTGGTGCTGGACTGCCTGTTTCTGGAAGTGGTACCAACGGAGGTAGTCTTGTGGGTATCTGTCAATCTGAGAGGGAAGATGTATCTTTGTTAATCTCTCTCCCTCTTTTCTACAACTATCCTAATTCTTCCAAATTTAGTGTTTAAATATATGAAATGTTTTATTATTTTTTAAGGAAAAGTTAAGCACTTAGGCGGAAACTTAAGTGTCTATTTTTATTCTCCATTCTTTTTTTCTCTCTCAATTTTGAGTAGACTTCTGCATTTCAAGTTTAATTTTAATAAAGAAAAACAGAAATGTTGTGGTGTTTCCTCATGGCAGATTTCTTAAACTGAGTAGTCCCTTACTCAGCTGCTAAGCTTGTTCAAACTCATCAAAATGCTACAGTAGTTTTTTTTACATGATGTGAAAAGGGGGAGAGGAATCAAGGCTTTTTTCCTTTTTTTTTTTGTAGACAACATACCAAAGGAAATAATCTGAAGACCAGGTCTTCCCCTTGTTGTTACTCTGGGAAGTCTTTCCATCAGTTTTAGTGGGACCAAGAATTGGCCTTTATTTGGATTATGAGTTGGGATGACTGTTCCTGAATTATGCTGAAATAAGCATATCAGCACAGGAGTTGATCACAAATAGTTATTTTGCTGTAAATTCACAAACTGTAAATGTTAACACACTTGAGATAGATGAAGCCCAAGAAAGAACTCGTGTATGTTAGTTCAGTTCAAAGTCCGATGGTCTAAGATGCTCTCAGTCAGCTTCAACGTAAGTCTTGATGGAAGCTAATAGTGATAGCAATGATGGGATGGTCATATTCCATTTCAGATGTGTGTAAGAAGAATTAAATGTTCTTAAGCAGCATTAAGGCTTTTCTGATCTGATAAAATGCATTTATGATGTGCATGTTCAATATACTGTCCCATTTTCATACATTGCCTAGATTAAACCACTGAAGATACTGTTTTGATTTTAAACAGTGGAGCTTTCATAAGATAATCAGTGTGAGCCTGTAGATGAAGGTGCTGGTAATTTGGCCCAATATGGGAGTTCTGTTTGATTGAAGCATGATCTATTTAATGTCTAGATGTTTCATACTGCTTTATTATTGACAAAGAACTTGTCAGTAAAATCCTTTCAGATGGTGCTAAATTAAAATTTTGTGGCTTTGTGTATCACGATTAAATATTGCCCTTTTTTCCTTTACTTGCCCCAAAACTAAACATCTGGGATTTTAAAGCGTGTGAATTCCTTTCTCCTTTCCCTCAGGTTCTGGGTGGAATTGAACCAAGTCTGTACGAGGGTGATATTTGGTACACACCAATCAAAGAGGAGTGGTATTACCAGGTTGAAATTCTCAAACTGGAGGTCGGAGGACAGAACCTTGAATTGGACTGCAGAGAGGTATTTGCGATAATGTGTTTCTGTCTATATAAAACACAAGTTTGGTTAAGAAAAACAATCAGTTTTGTCTTTGCAAGCAGATGCGTATTCCAGTCTCCTCTGAGAATTAAGGCTGCGTGGTAAGTTTGAAAAGAAATGAATGAGCCATGTGAAATGCAGTGTGTACAAGTTAAAATTGCTTCAAAGAGGACTTACTCATTGACAGTATTTTCAGTAAATTAGGGACTAAGCTACAATTGTCAAGAGAACAATCTACTGAAAATAAGGCTTCTGTGGTATGCAAGGGCTCAGCCTCTTGACTAGTTTCAGTTGTAACGAAGGTGTCTAAACACTGAAGATGGTGCAAGGAGTCTTTAAACAACTACAGTTTATGGTTTTCTGTTACGCAGTAAAATCAAACCAAAGGGTTTTAAAGCAATCCTGGTCAAACAAAGAAAAGGGAAGATTTTGGATTGACCCCTGTGGTGATGTCTAAGCATGTAATTCACTATGGCAGTGGGCAAGTGTCATCCTGGGACCCTTCCCAAAGTATCTCATCCTATGCCTCCTTTTTTTTTTTATTTTTGTAATCCATTTTTGCTCACTTCAGCCTTGCCAGTTATTATTCCTGATAGATACATTTTCTGTTTTTATTAGGAATAATGTTCCGCTATCTCTGGATCAGTCTAATGAGACTGTGTTGTAGCAGCTTTTATTTCAAAGCTGTTTCCTTTTTTTCTGGAGGATATGTGTGTATGTGTGTATTTCACTTGTTTCTTACTGTTGCTTGTTGCTATTCATGTTTTGATTTTAGTTTATAATTTTCAAGCCCTGTTTTCATTAGACATCTTAATTTTATCTTATGCTTGTTCTCTTAGTTGAAAATCATTGGGACATGATAATTCTAAAGTTTTTATAGTTCATGCAAATTAAGTGAAATTCATGCTAAAAATCTTACATGTGCATAAATATTATATTTCCATACAAAATATGGAAATCATATTGCCATATAAAATATTTAGAATTAGTCATATTGTCTTTCAACTTAATAAATAAAACAAGGTCTATTTGAATGCTTCTATTATACTCTTAGGAAAGCAAAACTGCTGGTCCTCTAATATAAATGTTTGTGTTTGCTTTTGTTTCTTGCCTTAAAAAACAGTCAACATGTTTTTGAAGAGGAGCCCTCGTACTAATGGTTTAATACATGCTGTTTCCAGAAAACAACTCACTTAAAAACCTAGCGGTGTTACGAAAGTTTCCTGTTATTGTCGCTCTTTTCTGAGCCAGCGTTTGCTTTCACATTGTACGTATTAGCACAGTATGCTAGTCACTGTTACAGAAGGCATCATTCATTTCTTGATCAAAGGAGATCTTCCCGCAAAAATTTAGAGGAAGAACAGTAAATTAGAGCTAGTATGATTAAAGTTTGGCTAGTTAGGGGCTTGCAGAGGATGCATAATTCACTGTATAGGATGATGAACTATGTGCCCCTTTCTCCTCTTAGTTGTTTTCTAGGAAATGGAACATTTTTTTGTAACCGTAACCAGAGACTACTCCTTTCCTTGCAAGGGAGAAGTAGTCCCCTCGCTTCAATGCCGGGAATCTGTCCAGTGTTACACTGCAGCTGTGGCCTTGAGCTTGGCAGACCAGGGCTGAGCTGCCAGCAGTGCACGCTGCATAGGCTGCGCTGTTAAATATTAACCGGGAAGACTAAGAAGGCAAGAAGTTACTGCCCGCTGCAAGTACACTGTACACAGCATGAAAATCCAGGTGCTTAGTCCCTGGCCGAGTGATTCTGCTACTCCAGGCATTTTGCGTGGTTTTATGTTAGTGATTGGCCCTCTTGGCTGTGCCTCCTACCTACTTTTTTTACAAGGGTGGCTCTCCAGGATGCTGGCGATTGTGTATTTGTGGTACAAATCTGTTAAAATGGACTTCACAATGCCTTGATACTTCTCTCTACTCTTTAGAAGTATTTCTGAGTGTATAATAAATGGTTTCCTGTTTGCTTTTCTTTCAGCTCTGCTTGGCAGCTTATAGCATCTCTTCTTTCAAAAAGAAAGTAACTAAGAGTTACTTTTTTACTTTTTGGTGGGTTTTATTTTTGTTGCTGCGCTAAAGATATTCCATGTGACTTGGTAACATCTGAACCAATGTATTTTAAATTCACTTGCTGTTTGTCCTCTTTACGCTGTATATTACCTTCTGTCTTACGATTATGCCATAAACATGTCACTGTTCAGTTATATTGATTCTACTGCCTAAGCTGGTACCAAAAGTAGTTAATGCAAGCAGCTGCACTGCTCCTTGCCTTTTTTTTTCCCCCACAATTAATCATAGTTTTTAAGGAGTTCATCAAAAAAGATGTACCTTTTAAAATGTTTATTCTTTATTTACTGTATCTGAAGGTTGCTGAAATCTCTTAATCTGAGGGTTGGGGGTTTAATAATGAAGGGAAATGTTTGCTTAGTTTTTTTAGTGCAGATTTTGAGGCAGTAAGATGGAAATTTCAAGTTTCTTTGTACTTGTTTTTGTCTGTGTTTTAGTGATTTTCAGCAGTCAAGAGAGAAAGGTGTGGCATTTGGCATTTGTACTCTTGAGCCAGTACCGAACATGACGTGTAATGAAGCCTAACGTTCCCTGACTATTCTTAAATTAGATAGTCATTAAAAGTAGGCCGCTGTATTGTGTTTAAACTAGAGTGAGTTGTTTTCATAATAGCAGAAACCTTGATCCAGAGCTTGGACATATATGTAAGCTACATCAGCGTGCTTAGCATCTGTCTGCACTGACCATGAGAGTGCTTTTGCCCAAAGTGTATGGAAGGTAAAGTGGATTAGCTCACACCTCTGAAAGGGGCCAGGCTTTACTTCTTTTTACAGTGGTTTGGACATTTGCAACAGCTGTGGTGACACGCAGTAATTTCCTGAGTGGTCCAGATAAACTCTCTCTTGCATCTAGGCTGACCGTATCTTGCTTTTGTTCTCAGACTTCGTTTGAATTCAAGTTATCAATTAAAGCGAGCTGCTGACAGGTATGACATGCAGGTTTGGGAAGACAGCTACCAAAAAGGAACAGCTTTGTTATTGTTATGAAACAGTGGAATCTGCATTACATTAACTACAGTGTGTAACTTCTCACTTTTTTTCCCCCCTCCTTAGTATAATGCCGATAAAGCGATAGTAGACAGTGGGACCACGCTTCTCCGTCTCCCCCAGAAAGTCTTCAGTGCTGTTGTGCAAGCAATAGCTCGCACGTCCCTGGTAAGCTAATGTCATTACATCTGCTCAAAATGTTAAATTCCTATTAAATGATCACATGATCTTTGAAAGGAGTGTCACCTTTGCTGTCTACCTTGTAAGTCATAGGGTTTTAACCTGAGGGGAGCAGATTCTTTCCTGATCTTCTCCTGTTAATAAGTGAGAAATGACTGATGGAACTTTGATGGAAACGGAAAAGGGAAAGGAAGAGGTGGAAAGGGAGGAGGGAAAAGGGGGATCCAAGTACAGACAAGAAGTTTGTGTATGGAAATGCGTCAGAAATAGTGCAGAGATGGAATATTTTGTTCTAAGCATTTCAGAAACATAGACATAATCCTGTTGCTCTGATTCAAAGTATTAAGACTGCAAAAATCAGTCCTTTCATTCAAAATGGAGTGTTTATAAAGTAGAAGAACCTGCTACTGCAAGCAGTTCTTTTCCAAGTATAATGCTTATTGTTGTATAGAGTGGATGCCATTCATTAGGATTATTCATATTAATAAAGCTGCTTTTGACCTTCATTATTGAATTATTTATGTTTAAAAGCGTCTTTCTTTGAAAATAGAGAGGGTTTTAGAAGTAGGGCATGGGGATGGTGGATTTCTCTGAGTGTAGAGTAACGGAAGCAGCATTTTCTGGTTACTAAAAACTATTCATAAGTTTTGGTTGAATACAGTGAACAGCGCCAAGAAGGTTAAAGATGAAGAATAAATCCCAGATATCTCAATGTGAACAATTTTAATATTTTTGCCATGGATTCACAATCAGACAGCAGTAGTCGTTGCAAATCACAGGAAATACAGTAACCGGACTATTGGCCGGCTGTCCAAAAGACAGAGTATTTGCCTGTATGCTGATAAGTCAAGATTGAGATTCTTTTCCTACCTGATTGAGAGTAGAGATTTGGCATGAAGTGTTCTTCACTGCCTGCACATGTCCAGTATCTGAAATAAATGTACCAGTTATCTTACGTAGCTCAGCTTCCCTTGTTGAAAAGTTCTTCTCTTTGCAAAGCACTTAAGTATTGACTGGAACAATTTCAGTCGATGGTGGGGGAATTGAAAGAAGCCTACCCAAGAGCTCTTGTAACGGCACCTTGTGGATAGGGCATCCTCCTGTGAAGTGGGTCACAGCGGTCCACGTTCCTCTGTGATGTTGGTCAGGACATTTGAACTAGGGCCTTCCACATGACAAGTAAGTAGTCAACTGATCAATAAGGTATTAGAGGGGAACCACTCACTCGGTCTGCTTAATGGTTTCTGTTCTTATTAAAAATGCATAAACTAACTCTTCTCTTTTAGGGTTTCTTTTTAAATCTCAAGGACCTTGCTGTTGTACTCTTTTCCCTCCACACACACCAAAAATTACTTTCACAGCTCTAAACAAAGGAGATAGTCTATTAAATAAGAAAGTAGCTGCAAGATGTAAGGATCACATTCTACCTGTGTAGGAGCAGTGTCAGGAAAATGGGTATTTTCAGCAAGTGTACCATGGCATCACAACCACACTCTTAGCGCTCTGTGCTTCTGGCGGGCTATGTACCACTGAAACATAAAATCATCTGCTGTAGTCAGACTTACTTCTCTGACCACAGGTGAACTAGGTTAACAAGTTCCTGCTCCTAGCAGCTTGTTATGAGCTTCCCAGCAAGATGTTATTGCCCCCTCAGGTATGCTGGGGTAACTGCATGTGAAGCATTCCTTTATTCAGCTCCATTAAAAACCAAGGCTCTGAGCTTTATGCTCTTTAGTGGTGCAGACTGTTTTTTAAACCTTACTTATTTGGACTGAAGTCTTTTAGGGAGCAGCTCTAGATGCAGTTTGATGTTGGCAGGTCTGAAGGGTGATGGTTTTGGCAGATGGGCAGAGATGAGCCACAGCTACTATAGGTGGCAGCTACTACACCTCACTGAGCTGAAGCCAGAACAGCATGTCTACTCACAGCATTAATATAATGCTAAGTTAATAAGTTGAAGAAAGGGAGGCTCAAATAAACCTAAAATCTTTTAACCTTTTAGGTATCATGCAGCCAAATCCCCCCCAATGCATTTCTTCAGTGTACAGAAATAAGGCAAAGAAATGCAATGTAATAAGCAGTCTTTCTGGGAAATGAAAGCAGGCACTTAAAATAGAGCACTTTATAGACTTGGTCTGTCCAGTCTGGGTGCTATCTTGCAGTCTTTCTCAGATCACAAGCTCTGCTTTCCAAGAGAAAATGGAAAGAGAGGAGAACTATATTTTTCAGCAGGTCTGGCCTGGGGCTTAGCTGTGAGGGGCAGAGCGTTCTGTAACGTGCCAAGAGGTGTACTTAAGTATGCATTGAGAATTAAGGGTAAAAGCAGTCTGTTGATGACAGTAAATCTCATTGTGTGTTTACATGAGTGTACATATGCTTGTTGGCCCAAGAACAGAGATGAGGACCTGAAAGTATTAAGTCTTTAATGCTGTGCAGCCCTAACAAATATTTCATTGGCAGGGATGTGGGGTGGAGTGAATACCTGTCACCTGTAAAATGCCATATAACTAATGTATGAGCTGATGTTTACAAAATAATTGATATCACAGATAAATACAAATGAGGGGAGTGGAGAGGCTGGATTCCATCTTTCTTTTTCACCCAAACGGGAGGCTTTGGCTGTGCAGCGTCAGAACAAGATACTGCCTTGGATATTGCTTCATGTGGGAATAAGAACCAGCACAAAGTAATGCACTCAAATAAGGAAGGTTTTTCCTCTGATCTGGCAGCAGATCAGCTTCAGGGAGCATGAACGTTAGACAAGATGTTTGTCTTAGGCAAACAAGCTCTGTAGGGGTTTGCTTTTTGCTGTGTTAGTACCATGGATATATTAAGAAGTACTGTTAATCAACCTTATTTCAAAAGCATGTCAAGTTGTACTGGTAGTGAGTGGCAGGGCAGCAAAAGAGACAGAGGGACGTGTTTCTTTCCATTGACTGTGGCAGACCTTGATTCCCTTAGATGCCAGGAGATTTTGGCTTAGCCCTTGGCTTCAAAACCCTGAAGTTGAGTAAGAAGCTGTAGGTATGTGAGGAAGGGAGATGACTCCATTACATATTCATGTGGTTTGTATTTTGGTTTGTGTTTTTAAAAGAATGTCTGCTGCTTCAAAATGTTGGTGTTTGGTCAGAGCTGTTCAGAGAAGAGGTAGGTAGGTAGTAAAAGCCTGTTGATGCTTTGCCTCTTTGCAGTACTAATTGCTCAGGGAGGTCATACATGTTCATTGCAGAAGTGGAAGTAATGAGACACAAATAGGGAAGGAAGGGAGAGCTAAACTTGCTTTTACATCTTCACCCTTCTTCCAAGTCATAATGAGTTATGATGCACCTCGATTTGTGTGTTGGGCTTTTGCTTTGGTCCTTAAAGAAGCAGCTCTTTGTCAGACTTGTGTTCATGCTTGAATATCTCCATGGGAATGGAAGAAGTATTGAATAGTGGTGGTGATCATTTACAAAAATCTATCAAAATGTATGTCATCTGTATGTATCACTTTTTGTTTGTTTGTTTGTTTTAATAGATACAAGAATTCTCTTCTGGTTTCTGGACTGGTTCACAGCTTGCATGC
This sequence comes from Calonectris borealis, assembly GCF_964195595.1. Taxonomy (NCBI): domain Eukaryota; kingdom Metazoa; phylum Chordata; class Aves; order Procellariiformes; family Procellariidae; genus Calonectris; species Calonectris borealis. The sequence goes on from NC_134312.1 coordinate 121,065,192, forward strand.
TGGGATAAAACCGAAAGACCCTGGTCCTTATTTCCCAAACTCTCCATTTACCTGAGGGATGAAAACTCCAGTAGGTCGTTTCGGATCTCTATCCTACCACAGGTCTCAACCTTCTTTGTTTATTCAGTTATGCATTTATTTTTACTATTAGAAAGCACATGCTCTTTTAAGCTCCTCTTAAAAAATAGGAGCTGTTTTTAGCAGTAATAGATAACTGGCTTATTGCATGCAAGGGAAATCTTTTTAAATGAAATTTTAAAAATCAAATTTTAAATAGGGAAAATAGCAAACTTGTCAAACCTAAAACCAAAAAAGAAAAACACAATTTCCCTCTGAGTGCAGTCCATGTAGTTGGGAATGATTTTTTTCAAATTGTCAGGAAAAGTAGTCAAGTTTTTGTTTTGTTTTCATGAGCTTTAGCCACATTAGATGTCAATACAGAATGTCTCTGCTCATTTTGATCTTCTCATTTTGGGAAGCAAATTGATTTGTTTTTCGTGGCATTCTGAGTTGGAGCACTTCTGAATATGACAGTCTTGGCAATGAGCCTGTGTGATCTCTTCACCACTTTCTGTAACTTGGTTGGTTTATCTTTTATTAATATTCCATCCCAGCTTTTAGAATATAATGTGCCACTTTTATTTTTCCTCTCTGGCTTCCCCTCCCAGTATAGGTTGCAATACAGGCTAGTATCCTCTAACGTTACTAATACAGTCTTCTACCTCAGGGAATGGTCAGGAGCAAAGAGAAGAATGAACCTATTAAGTACATTTTAACTTGAAATATACTAAAGCCTTATGATAAGCTTTTTCTGTACTGATCATGTAGCTTGGCAATCTTTTATCTTCCCTGAGGAGACAAGGGGTAAAATGTGACTTGAATTTATGAAGCTAGAGCCTTGAAGCTGACACTGAACGCTCTCTGAATCAATTCCGTCCTGATAATTTTTTAAATAATAAAATTATTCTCTAATTTATGTTCATATCCCAAGTTTTTTCTCAGCTATCCTTCCCTTATAGAAAATACAATAAAAAGTGGCTGTCATGAATTTGCTGTTGACCTTCACATAGTGACTGACTGTGTTCAAATTTAAGCTTAGAATCCAAGAGCTTTACCTCTTACCTGCATGTGAGTTTTGACCAGTTTTAAGTCATGTACAGAAATCTGTTTGCCCCTATTCATTCTCTATTTCCAGTGGGGTTTGAGTGCTTGAATATAAAAATCAAAAGTTTTGAACTTCTAAGTACTGTGTGGTATTGCTTCTTAAACTCTGGCTTTTTTTTTTTTTTTTTTAAATAGCTTTATATTCAACCCATCCTTGGAATAGGAGACAATTTACAATGCTACCGATTCGGCATCTCTTCCTCCACGAATGCTCTAGTTATTGGTGCTACAGTCATGGAAGGCTTCTATGTAATATTTGACAGAGCCCAGAGGAGAGTGGGCTTTGCAGTGAGTCCGTGTGCAGGTGAGAGAAATATTGTTCAGGACTTGGTGAGTGAGGAAACGCCTGCTCTCTCAGAGAAACACTTTTGCCACTTATCTGATGGGAAAAAGGATGGTTACTCATGAAGCGTGAAGGGTATATTTTTGAGCAATCCCAAGCTCACATTTCAAGGGGAGAAATGAAGAGGCTGTATTGCACGCAATAGTCTTTTGGTGTGAAGTAAATCAGCCTCAGCTCTGGGTACCTTAGCTGCGTTGCTCCCTCTGAGAGAAGATCATCTTTCCAAGACATCTGTCTGTGTGAGCGGTTTCCGCAACACTTACATGAGACGAGTCCCTGTTTTTAATGCAGCTTCATTTTTGTGTAGTTCCTGATCTAATTTGTGGATAAATGGATTCTTCAACTAACTTTTGCAATGTGCAGTGAAGTACCTTACTCGCGCTTTTCTCTTAATGTAAATTGTGCCCTTTCAGCCTCTCAGAAATACTCAAAGAAAGAGCCAAGATGAAAATGGGACTCAAATTAAGACTTGTGGTGTTTGTGTTGGTTCTAAACAAATTGTTCTCTCAGTGTAAGTAGAAAGCCATTAATTTTTTAATTAGCTGCTGAGGAAATGTGAAAAAGCTCATAATTTTTGGCTGATTTTACAGTGCTGATTAACTTTCTTGCTTTTTCGTGATTTCTCTTATCTCACCAAGGGTAGCTAAAAACAAAAGTTTTGGGGTTTCCTCCCCGTGTTGTTGAGATATTGCCTTGGCATCACAAGAACATACAAGTGGGAGAGGGGGGAAAGGACGTGCACCCATATGCAAGTCTCTGTCCCAAACAGACGTGGTCTATGCCCTGAAAAACATTGTATCATCTGAGATTTGCATGAGAAAAGGACTACAACTGACAGTGCTTTTTTAATCCCCAGTATTTATGTTAGAGAGGGTAAGGGCAGTAAGCACTTGAGTGCTTAATGCAACCAAGTAATTGAGGGGAAAAAAGAGAGATACTAGCTAGCTGAGTTGTAGCTCCAGGACTTTTTAAAAGCTTTTTTTTTTAATCTCTCCATTGTTAATGGGTTCAAAATTGTCATCTTTGAGCTTACTACGAAAGAAAATCTGGATATTGATGTGGGTTGCTTAATGAAGACCTCTATGAGGTACCATGCAGTGATGAAAGACGCATTTTGAATGTATCTGGAAGGAGAGTGTAACTAGACAAATACTGCAGACCAGGTTTTCCTGCCTTTCATTCTTCCTTGTGCTTCCTGACTGTGGTTTTAGCAAGCATAGAGCTGCCTCTGGTCCCTGCCATGCTGTAGCCATTAATGGAGAGGGGAGGGGGCATTTTGACGGATCATACTGACCGACATGTGGTCAGCAGGGGACGCGAGCCAGCTGCTTGTAAGAACTGCTTTGACAGCACATCTTTGTTGAGAAAAAGAATCAGGGAACCATAATAACACCTTAATGTTAATACTGCTACATAGATGCATAGAGTTTGGCCACTTCATGTAGTTCTGCCGACCTCGTCTAGAGAGGAAGAACTGAGCTTGCTGAATAGAAACGAAATCTGAATTTACATGAGCTTGGACATATGATGATACCCAGCTGGTGCTAGAAGGCATTTCCTCCTTGTTTCTTTGTCCATGTTTCATGCATATGTCTAACCTAGTATCATGGGAACTTAGCTTCTTGAGAAATCAGATGGCACAAGCCACTGACTGAGACAAGGTATACTGATTTGTCAGACTCCACGCACATGGGGCAGATGACATTTTGCTGGATGTGCCAGTTATTCTGAATTTACTTCTTCACAGCTTGTGGTTTCCATATTTAACGCTACTTTCATGAGAAAACCACAACTGTGAGTGGTTAGCCGTCAGTGCAGTGTGAGGGATTAAGCTGCCTAACTGGCTTCCTGTGGAGACCAGCTATGTCCTCCATAGCACCTATATTAATGTAGTTTATTTGGAGCTTCTTAGTCTGTTTGTGGGCATAAATTAAATTGAATTACTGGTGGCATAAATCTTCAGAAATAGAGAAATATAAGACCATTTGGTGTGGCTTTGCAATGACCTATGCTTTCTTGTTTACAATAGAGTGTTAACACTAAATTTAAGCCCATGTTTTTATAAGATGTTAAACGGGTATGTGCTGAATACAAAAATGAGGGAAACAGGACAAAAAGCCTTAACTTCATTGAACTCCCAAGTTTCTGTTGAGACTTGGCTAGAGACGAGAACTGGCTTATGCCACAATACTTCTTGCACCATTTTCATTCTCCAGGATGTACCAAGAGTGAGGAGAGTTAGATAGATGGCTGCAGGAAGCTATTCCACTGTGGCAGGAAAAGAAATTTGCTTTTTCCTCAATATGTGAAACCCTTTAAGACTTATTCTGCCTGTTACTAATTTCAGATTGTTTCTCCTTGCTTGCTGATAATTTCAGGGATAACCTACTGTTTACAGGATGACTAGGAAAGGTTTTGGATCAGGTCCCTTCTTGAGACAGGATGTTCAGATCAACTAGTTAGTATTAGTGAAGCAACCTAATGGTACCTCGGCATTGAGCAGAATTAGACCCCTAGTATTTTTGTAGTAAGTGAGAAGATCATAGGAGTAAGACTTGGGTATTTTTTAGGGAAGAAATGCAGCAAGCACTGTAATCATAAATGACTTCTACACTAAACTGTGATGAGACAGAATGCACTCAAATTTGTGGGCACTAAACTCGAGAGAATGGATGGCATGATGAATAGCAGAGCTTCAGTCCAGAAGGACCTCGGTAACCTGGAGGACTGGGCAGCAGAAACCTCAAGAGTTTCAGAAGTGCAAGGCTCTGCACCTCAAGCAGAAAACCACCATGCATGCATACAGTCTGGGAAGGGACTGGCTGAATAGCAGCCCTGAGGAAAAAGAACTGGGGATTATGGTGGGCCCTAAATTGAATGCAAGCCAAGGGTGAGTGCAAGTGAAACTACGTAACAAAGGGCAACTTCCACCAGTTACATTGAGGAAGGTTCAAGTTGGACATAAGGAATTTCTTCTTTACCAGGAGGGTGGTACAGCACTGAAACAGGCTGGCCAGAGGGATCACGGGGGTCTCCATCCTCAGGGTTTTGCAAGACCTGGCTGGATAAAGCTGCAGCTGACCTGATCTATTGATGGTGACAGTCCTGCTCTGAGTAGGAGGCTGGACTAGGTGACTTCCAGGGGCCCGTTCCAAGCAGCACTTTACAATTTTATGATAAATTTGATCTAACTTCAGATTTGCTTCCTTTCCAAACCACTCAAGATGGTGAGTGAGTGAGAGTGAGTGTGTCTGAGTTCTACACAAATGTTATAAAATAGCATTTTTCCAGTTTTTTGTCCTGTAATCATCAATAATGAAGAAAATCTCATTTATTCAAGGTCAAGAGTTTATTGGAGGTAGCTACCACCAAATGTTCTAAAAAAAAAAATGCCAAAATATCTTAATTCAGCTAATGTGTAATACGCTAAGTGTGTGTCACTGTTAGTTTATGTTAAGGGCTTGTTTGAACAATTTAGGCAAATTTCCTCTTTTTTGATTTCCTCTCAGTTTCTCTGGGGTGAAGGAGGGTGAGGGAAAACTTTTCTTTTTGGAGCGAAGAAAGCAGAGGCTGTGCTGCTATCAAGCATTCTCAAAATGTAATTTAAAATGTCAGCCACTATGGCAACAGTTTTGTATTGCCTTTTTTAATAGGAGTAATTATTGTACTCAAGCCAAATAATGAGTAATTAGGGACTGTTTATTTTCAAAGCTATCTCCAAGGTGGAAAATTGTGCTGCTTTTTTTTTTTCTTCACTTCTTCAAAATACTAAATTCCTAAGTAGAAGTACTTATGCCTTGCATTTCACATTAGTATTAAATGTGGTTTAGTTTGGTTGTGCTGCAGGACTTCATAGAGACAGATGAAATGGTGTGAGGGGGTGAGATGTCCAGAAGAAACAATTGCATGGCAGACAAAGTGCAATACTGGGACTCTGAACAAAATCGATTTCTGCCACAGACCTTCTAGGTAGTCTTTTACAAGTGTGTCCACTAATGTGCAACTCTCTTACCATATCTATGTAACAGCAGTGTCTTGGCAAAGATATGCTGACGATATAGGGTGCACGGGCCAGTTTATTACCATCTGATGAGTTGAGAGAGTATGTGTTTGGTATTCACCAGTGTTAGGGTGCTTGTGGGTGCAGCCTCAGGTTTCACCCAGTCCACGCTAGCAGCATATTGCTGCTAAAGGAGTCTTCCCACACTTGCCGCTGGAGAAGGGGTTGGTTCAGCTGAGTGATCCTACAGAAAATTCCTCATTTGGGCATTTTGTTTGTTAGGACAGGTTGGTTTTCCACCAGATCAGCAAGTTGCCCTGACTCTCCTTGCAGCCTACCAGCCACTAGCACCAATACAAAAGAGGCAGCGAGAGACAGGATCCTGTGAGGGCAAGCAGGACTGTCTCTTTCAGCAGCAGCCCGTGATTAAGCTGAATTAAGTCTAATGAGGCTTAAGCCTTAAAGTAATATGAGGTGTTGGGAGGTCAGGGACGGAATACCAACTAAAATCTCTCCCAATAAATTGCAGATAAAGCAGCCCACCTATTCTGCATTTGTTTCTCCACAAAGAACCTTAAAGGCCACCTGCCTGCCTCCCCAAAACCCAGGTTTTCCAAAGGTTATTTTATGCTAATGTCTTTAAACATGCTTTCAGGAGTCGTGTTTAAGATACGTAAGTAAGAGATACTGTTTTCAGTAGGCAGGATCACTTACAATTTGGCAAGAGTGTGTCTTAAGCAGGAAGGTTAAAAATGAGGCCTTTGTAAGAAATACACAAATAAAGTATCTGACTAGAGAAGTGAATTACAACCGTTTGGAAGACTTGTTAAAATGCACAGACAGTACTAACTGCAGGCTCCTAGTTGCCCCAAGCAAGCTAAAAGGTATCCATCCTTCCCCGGCCGCACACCTGCAGATACAAAATGCTCTGAATATTTTGTTGCCCTAGGCAACTCACACTTGCTCTGCCTTTACAATACGTGTAGCCCTGTCCACAACTCAGGGGAACTTTGCTGCGCTTGCCACGGTTACTGTGACAACCATGGGCAGCATAACCCTTTTTAGCAAATACTGGTTTAACAAGTAGGGGTTTGTGATGGTAATGAAACAAGTCACAGTCTGTGATGTTACCGAGGCGGATGGCTGTTCGAAAACAGAGCTGCCAAGGCACCCCTTCATGCTTCTTGCCTTAGCTTTGTCATCTCCATTTTTCGAGCTGCTTGGTTAGCTTCTCCCTCCCTGTGCAACTGCACTGCTCCTTTATGTCCCAGCTTCTCACTCCTGACATTGACCTTCCTCTCCACGGTTCCCTTTTTCTGTACAGCTGTCACCCAGCTCTCCTGCCTCACCTCCTCTTCCTTCTGAATTTTCACCTCCACTCACAAGAGTATCTGTGCTGCTTTCCACCCTGCACCTTGTGTTTAGGATACAGTCCTTTAAGGTATCTATGAAGCTATTGATCCTTCATGCTGCTCCCTAAGACCCTGGAAGATAGCAAACACAGAAGATGTAAGAATCATCTGAGGTACTCTTCCAGTTGTTGCGAATGCCAGAAACAGACAAAAACTGCCCAGGCCCTGACCTACTCCAGCGTAGGTGCTGTGGGATTTTTAAGCTTTGTTAAATTGACATTTCTGAAAGGTTAGTCCAGAGAGAAAAGGTGATCCAGTGGCTTGGGCTTTAATTTGGGCTGTGGGAAACCTGATTTAAATGTCTGCTTTCTCGTTGACAGCCTGTGGAGATGTGGGAGTATCATGGTCTCCTTATGCTTCAGATTCCCATTTTATAAATATGGAATACTAGTATTTTTATTGCAATGAGAAATACAATAAAACATGAGTATGGTGAGATGTATGATGATGGAGGAAAAGGGATATATAGGTATTTAAGCTACGTCTTTTGTTATTTGCTTTTAAATGGTGTCTATAGACTTAATGTTTTTCTTTTTGTAATTTCTCAGAAGTTGATGGCTCTCCAGTATCTGAGATTGAAGGCCCTTTCACAACAGCAGATGTTGCAAGCAACTGTGTTTCTAGTGTTTCTTTCCATGAACCAGTGTTGTGGATTGCCTCCTATGCTCTCATGAGCCTGTGTGGAATTATCCTCCTTGTACTGATCATCCTGCTGCTTATTCCACCACGGTGTCAGCATCGCTACACCGACAATGACGTGGTCAATGACGAATCCTCCTTAGTGCGTCATCGATGGAAATGAGAAACTGGATCGTGAAACCTGGGACTTAAACAGAATGAAGAACAAAGTATTTGCCAAGGGGAAGAAGCCAACGCTTCAGTCCTTTCTACGTTCATTACAAATTGCTGTTGAAATTCCGCCAAATACCCTGCATCATAACTTTTTAAGCTTTATTTTCTAACACTGATTCTGAACCAAAGCACTGTTAACCACTTCTTAAGTGCTACGGTACTGCATTTGCTACTGCAGTATAATGAGCCTTTATGCTCTCAATAGTACCTTCTTTTAAAAAAAAAAAAAAAAAGAAAAAGAGAAAAAAAAAAAAGAGAAAAAACCACACCATGATGTTCTTCCACTGTCTGAACAAAGTTGTCCATCCCTCTTTCACAAAAAAAGGAGCTGTCAGTATTTTCTAACTAATCGAGCCCTGACTGTAGAAAAAGAGAAAAAAACTTAATAATCTTTCTTACTAATTGCATTAAATGAATACTGCATTCTGTTTACATCAATTCATTTTGAAACTGTGCTTATGGTGTGGGGGAGGGAGAAAGGTCAAACTTAAGCAGCAGAGAAAAGCAAGTGAGGTCAAGAAGAAATGTTGGTTTGTGTTTTTTTTTCCTCAAGATCACTGCTGCCACTTGAGAGGGTCACCCTTCCTGAGTGTCATTACAAAATAGTTTGAGGAGGTGAAAACTGGGAAACAAACTTGTTCAGCCTTAGTGTAAAACAAGACTACCTCTCTTAATTTACAAGGATGCTACCACTGGTAAGCGTGTGGCTTAGAACTGGTCTTGAAGCACAAGACGCTCCATACAACCAAATGCAACTCCTTGGCTTCGAAGTAGTAGATTTTATAAAAATTAATACTTCATGACTTTCCACTTTGGTGCACAAAAAAAGCCTTTCAGTTTTCCCCCTAATGTGGGGTTTTGTGGGGTTTGTTGGGTTCTTTGAGTTAAGGATGACTGATATTTAGAAAAGGCTGGTCTGCCTATGTATGGACAGATGATAAAGCTAAGGTCCATGTTCTGCCATCTCTTTTGGTATTCCTGGTGAGTGCGTAACAAAAAAGAAACAACAAAATGAGAAAGACAACCCTTTTTTTTGGCTGAGCTCAGCAGCCTAGAAGTTCAAGGGAAAAGTATCTGCCTTCATGGACAGACTGTGAAGTGAAAGTCTTAATGCTGGCTTGTTTTTCAACTTGAACAGCAGTTGGAGGTGTTTAGTTTAGCTTCACCAGTGTGTCAATCAAATGAAAAGTGTGTGTACTTACCAGCTGAAAATAAACGTGTGGTAAGACTGAAAACAATAGTGGGAGAGAGGAGGGAAGATACATTTGACCAGACCTCCATTGTGCAAGCGTAGATCTTAATGCTGAGGTCAGAACATGGTATTTTCTTTGCAGATGGGACAATTTTTCTTGTATCTAGTCAGTGAGCGTTGCAGGACCTCCATTGCTTTTCCATAACACTGGCGTAGTGGATTTGAAAGATAAACAATGCAAGGTTGAGGAGTCGGTAGTAACTATTAGTTACCTGTTTGTTTAAAAAAAAAAAAAGAAAAAAATTCCTGTGCATTTCAATAGCAGAGCACTTTGCGTATCTGCGTAGGAAATGAGGGAAAAAAATAAAGGAAGCTTAGCTCTGAATCTCCCAATCCCTTGCCTAGAAAATTTTCTGCCTATAGTCCCTTCATATAGCTTTCTGATTCACACTGCCTCTGCATCTGACTCTGCATGGAATAAGCAAAGATTTCTTTTTTTCAGGAATGGTGCTTTTACAGAGGTGCACATAATGCGTGTGAAAATAAAGCACTGTTGGTTTTTTTTAAACTAACTCGTGTATTTCACTTCATAACTGGAAGTGCCTGTGGTTTTCTTTCCTTTTTAATTCTTGCACTTTCAGATTGCTTGGCTGAATAGAGTGAAATAATTGGTGTTGTGATCCAATGTCTGAAAATTATTTCTCTTGGAATTAGGAGCTGGAAATCGGAGGAAATTTTGAGTTTGCTTCCTTTTTTCTCTGCCTCTTAGTTTTTAAGGGGGGAAGAATGGTGAATTATAAGGAATGTAAGAAACTATAGAGCTTAGGTGTTCTCTCCCTATTCTATTTTCCATATGTCTCTCTCAATGTCTTATAATTAGAATTTTTAGTACATGTTATAAGAAGTAGTAGTTCCCTTGAATTTTTCTTAAAGCAATAGACTTTGCTCTGAAAAGAGAGTGATGTTTCCAATTCTGGATTCGGTTCCATATCGTCCTCCTGGGTTTGGTTTAACACATAACAAATAATTTCAAAGTTGTATTCCTTCTTCTACAGTATAGTGATAGAGGTAATGCTTCTGTCACCTGTTTCAACCAGAAACACAGTGTAAATGTTTGGATGGATACAGTGGTAAACAATGAGCCCTTTTTTCAATTCAGAAAGTAGTAACACTTGTATGCTCTTAAAATGTTTCTTAGCTACTTCCCTCTCCCCACCCCTTCCTATCTTCTTGCCACAAAGAGTTTTAGGAAGAAATTTATTGGGAAAGGTTCCTAGTATGCTTTCTAATGACAACCAAGACTTCTTCTGAGTTGCTTAACAAAGTCTTTTTAGTGTGCTAGATTTCATATAAAAGCCATTCAGTTTTACCCTTTCACTTTGAATGTCATTGGTCAAGACATTTTAATAGAAACACTTGAATTATATGAGCAATAATCAAGTAGCACAAATGCAATAGTAATATATTCTTGAGTTTTCATGGCATCCCTTGCCACTAAAATTTGGCTTATATAAAAATGCTGTTAGCGACATCTGCTAGCAGCACAAACTTCATCTCGGCTTGTAAATTGATACTTACACTGGCAGATATTCAGGTGAGTATTGCTTTGTTGCTCTGGCAACAAGAAGAGCAATAGAAACCCTTGAGGGTTCATTTTTAGCCTACAGCACATTAAGAAAAATAATGCTCTTGAGCATTTTTCTATGAAAGATGAAATACAGTGATAGACTACAGTGTTACCAAGTGTGTCTTACCAGTGATCTCTTTCCCTGGTATATTTTCTTTTAAAGGAGAGTGCTGTGAGGTATTTTATACTCCTGTTAATTAACTTCAGAGATAACATTAAACTACACCGGGGCGGGGGGGGGGGGGGGGGGGGGGGGCAAAAAACAGAGCTTTGAGTAAAGATGGTGCTGGAAAATATTCACTATTTATTATGGAAGACAGGATGTTCCACATCACTCCAAATCATTCCTTGTACACGTATCAATATTTCTTGCAGAACCAGTGTTTTCCTAATGTGAATGCAATATCATGTACTGTGAAAATGTCAGAAAGCTCTGTTTCATTGGATACAGCCTTTTAGATAATTGATGCTATCAGTTCAATCATTAGGGATTTGAAGATGTGTGATTTGAGTTCAAGTAGTTAAACCTGAGTTCAGGCATGGGAATACGTTAGTTCTATCCCACTGCCTTCACAAGTTTTAGAAATATTATCATGGGCTTTTTTGGCTCAATTTAAATGCTGCAGAAAATAGATGAAGAATTTTAAAAAGCCTTTTTTTCAGGTTCTGTAAAAGAAGTTAGATAGAGGGGATTGTTCTGTTTTTAAGGTGAAAGAGCTTGTATTTAGGATTTGTATGTTGGATCAACCTAAATACAATATATCAAGGCAGTGTACCGTTCCAGTTCTCAGTTTTGATGCTGTGCAGGTTGACTAGCGGTAATCACAGAGCTATCTGTTTTGGTATCTCTTGTTAACGTATCAGTTGCTTAACAATAGTTAACTCTTTATCAGCTAAAGTCACCCTATGGGTATTCTACCCAGTTACTTGCTGTGTATCGGCTGTCTATGTTTCACTGAAGGATGAGCCATTTGTATACTAACCTTTTCCTTTTAAGTATGAAAAGGCTTATGAGAGTTGCTTAACACAGCATGTTTTCAGAGAGAGAGTGGTCCTCACATTTTCTGATAATCCAGAACGATTGTGCTGCTGAAAGCTGCTTTGATTTCTGTAGAGGTTTCCAACAACTAGGTTGGTTGGTTGTCATATCCTAATCTCAGACATGAGCCTCATGTATATAAGTAGTAATATGAGCTGCATAATGAAGGGGGCTGCTACAATGACCTGTGGAGGTGAAAGTAAAGGAAATTACGGAAAGAGCAATAAGTAAGCTACCCTTAACTTCACTTCATTAAAAATTTTAAGAGCATAACAGATTGATCCTTTTAAGAAAGGTCTCTACAATTTACCAAGACATTAGTTCCTGTCAGACTTGACTCCCTGATTGATAAATTCTTCATTTCTGGCTGCTGAAGTTCTTGCTGCTGTTCAGAGAAGTGAAGACAGATTGGTAATGGGATACGAGTAATCTTCTGAGCCAGTCAGATTTTCTGGCTTCTGGGGCCTAATTAGACATTAGGCCAGGCTTGTGAGTAATCCAGAGTCCTGGTAATGGCTCCTCGGGAACGTTACCTGAAGTATAATTGTTGGCTTCAACCCCTGGATGAGATGGGTCCCTACCGCAAAAGCCACTGCTACGACTTGCACTGACAGAGGGGTTATGGTGAGCTGACGCTGTCTGATGTTGTGAAATGTGGAGATGTTAAATAATTGAGTCTTCTACCAGACTCCCAGATCAAGGCTGAGGCACCTTGGTAGAGCGGAATGGGAGAGCGGCTGCAGTTGCTGACAAGCTGCTGTAGTCAGTCAGTCAGTCAGTCACCTGGCTTCTTTGGTATGGGTTCACTTGTCTGAATATTTTGAAAGGCAGTGTACGCTAAGGAGCCTATTGCTGCTACTGGGAATTATCCACTCACAGGTGAATGAGGGGCACAATCATCTTTAAGTAGAATCATTGGCCTGTTACTGAATATTCCCCTCTCCATATAAAAAAGCGCATAGTGATATGTCTCACCCCTAGCGATAGTTGTTGACATCAGTGACTGTACAGTAATAATATAAGAATGTTTTGTGTTTGCCTTTTTTTTTCTTTTCACTGTATCTAGGCTTTGGCTGGATCTTTGTGGTCAGGTAATTTTTGAAATACTGGGAATTTTAGATTAAACCACGAAGGCACATGCAGAATTTCTTTTAAGCTAGCCAAAAAGTAAAACACAGAAGGTAATTTTCAGCATTTAAAAGGAAGTAGCCCTCAATAAGTGTTCTCTGCTTTTTTTTTTTTTTTTAATTGATGATAATCGCTTAACATCAATGTATTTTAGTATAGCTGCTGTCCTACTAATTAACTGGCTGTAAATCTTCTGATTTTTCCAATTTTCTTCTGGCCCCCTCATTCCCCCTCAAAAAAAAATTCCTAAAAGCTGAGGACCTCTATGTCCAAAATTCAGCCTTCTAACAAAAGGTGTGTTTTTCTTGGTGACCATTCACAGTCCTCTTTTAAAGTAGTTTGTAAGGCTTTAGAAATTAACTTTAGGTTGAAAATACTTGCATTAGTATTAGGAGGAGAATTAGAGCCAAAACTTAATCTATGTCAGTGGTCCCTGCATTTGTCTGTGTGCAAAGAACTCCTTTGTGCATTTGACTACATTTCCTAGACCTCTTTCACTTCCCACTTGGAAATACTTAACCGCTTGGTCTTCCTCAGTGGTCCTGTACGTTTTCCTTTTTCTCTGTCTTTATGAAATATAGGGGTGGTGGAGGGGAGGACCACAGGGAGTTGTGAGAGTTAGGGCCATTCCTTAAGCAGATGACGGCCCCTTCCTTTGAAGACCTTGCCGTTTTTTGTCCTACCGCCGACTGTAGCGGACCCTTACTGTCTGTTGGCTCTTCTTGCTGACGGAGACGCTTCTGCTTTTTCCAGTTGAGCAGCTCGGCCCGCTCTGATTTTACAGCAATGTGTACTTAGGCAAAATACTTGAATAAACTATATTGTTTGTGACCATCATCTCATCACATCCCTCTTGGAAGAGGGAAATTTTCACAGAGCCATGTCAAACCTGCGTAGGGTATGTTTATTCCTGTGCTGTTAGAGAGGAATTGCATAGTTGAATGTTTAAATAGCCATATTTGCAACATAGCTGTCCTTTGGAAAATTCTGGGGAAAAAAAATGGACTTAAGCAAGTCATGTTGAAGTGGTACTGAAAAGACAACCAACAATTTCTTGATAGCACCAAGGCATGGATTACTGCAATATGTCCTGGAAAAAACTGCTTTGCTAGCCAATACTCTGTGTGTTCATAAACCATACAAGGTTGAGTGTTTAAATAAGATTTATCTGGAACAGGCAGTTCACATTTTTTATTGAAAATTTTATATGGAGATGCAGAAATCTTTTAAGACTTTAATACTATGTCAACTTATTTGATAGTTCTTTAGGAAGCATGGAAAGGATTTCACCTTTAAGGAAATTATTCCATCTTGTAGAGGCATTTGTTCACCCGATTTATTTTTTTTTTAATAGATGAGATGTAACATTGACTGAAAGGAAAATGGGATCAGAACTTTGAAAAAAGGGGTATAGTCTTTTTAATTCAGTCTTCAGGTGATGTTAGGATGTCTATCCCACTTACTGTCAAGCCTCATTACTGAATTTTTCCAGAAGTTGATATTTTGTACTTTCAGGTCTTGCCATTTTCAGATAAATACTATGTAAAAATCCAATTTTCTGCTGCTTAAAATAAATGATTAATTCTTTCAACCTATTCAATGTGTCTTTTTAAATCCTGTTAAGATGAACTTCCAAGCCAAGAAATTATATCCATCCAAATTCTTCCTAGTACTTTGGGACTTTCAATTCTAACTTTTGGCTTTAGCTCTGAAAAGAAAGCAGAACTGCTCTAGATCTCATCTGAACCTTGAGGGGAAGGGAGGAGGCAGGCAAGTTCAGCTCCCAGGTGATTTTGCCTGCTTACATCCAAATAACTGAGACGTTCTTGCTTCAACTTTTCGTCAGTTCATTGGACAGAAATCGGGCACAGAAAACATCAACTTGAGAAAATGAAGCTTCTGATCATCTGGACTGGATTCAAGTAATATTTTGGACCGTTGCCCTAAACTATAAAACAAGAAGGCATACAAATTGAATGTCCCTGTCCCTAAGACAGCCAGCCACCCTGAGAGTGTTGGTTTCTTACCTTGGGAGAGCCCGGAGGAGGGTGGTTACTCTGCTCCGTGTTTTGTACCCCGGGAGGTGGCGCACATGGTTTGTTTTTCAGATAGGAGAGTTTTGAGCCCTTTCAAGCAAATTCTGTTGTCTTGATTGAATTCTATTAAAAGTACTTTTAATTTTGCTCTTTTTTAAATATCCTACCTAAAAAGGACCTTAACTTGGCGTCTCCTGATCAACACCCCTCTTCCCTCCCCCTAAAAACCTCTTTTTAAAAGTTCGTTATTTTTAAGCCCTGAGCTTTTATCTTTCAAGGTCGCGTGATGTATGCATGTTGATAAATTTAGGGGATTGGTCAAGCAAGACAGATTAGCACCAACTGTTTAATATGGTAGTTTTATTTCACACTTTGGAAAGCTGGCCGGTTTTGCTTATTGCTGTCCTGATATTCAGTACAGCCTACCTATTATTACACAGCTCTGCTGACGGAGGTACTGTACAAGTTTTCAAATTTTTTCTTGTGCTTAAACTTCTCCTACGCTTCTGAAATTGTCATCGTCTTCAGAACACCCTCTGTGCTTCAGGCTTATTGGATCCAAAACTGTAGAACTCTCCGTTCATTCACACTTCTCTTGCTCATCTTTCCCCATTAAAACTGGCCGATCTAGACAAAACACCTTTTCAGTTTGTGTATAAAACACGAAAGTAAGAATTTATTGCAAGAATACAGCTTTTTTGGTAATCACAGTGTAGTATAGACAATTACATGAAGGTTTACAATTCAAGTGCTCGATGTAATTTTTCAGGACAGTGTGTAATTCTGATGGCCACTTAAACTGCAAACATTAAGTATTCTTCCCTTTCTCCGCCAAAACAAATAAACCATTTAAAAATAAATGGTTTGGATTTTTTTTTCGTTCTAGAGGCTTACAAGTAACATCTGCCTATACCTTGACTTATCATTTGTTTTTCTAGGAAATTCAATAGCATTTCCTAAGAAATACAGGTTATTGTAAAGACTACATGCATCTATGCTGCCAGTGTATATATAAATATTAGCATATTGGATTTTTATAGTTGTTAACTAGATAAAACTACTTTTTTTTTTGAATAAACAAGGCATTGTGTTATTCAACTTACTTATTTTCATGCACCCGGCACTGTTCTGAAGTACTATGCATGAGAATACTACTTACTTTTCTTTTGGTTGTGTTTTTTTTAATCGTAAGCTTAACGTTAACTTCAGCTTTCCATATTCTTACTGTGTGAGATTTTTTTATTGTTGTACATCTTGGACATTCTCTAAGCTGGTGTTTTATACTGATTTTTAACTGCTGATGTATTTTTATACAGTTTTCTAGTTTGCTCATATATTCCCTTTCATTGACTAACTTGTACCACCCTTTTCCCACATCGACCTGCAATATTGACCCACTGTGACTGCCCACGTCTGTTGCCATCCTGGCCCACAGGTAAGGCGATACCTTTTTTTCTCTCTTCCCCCTCTCTAGAAGACAGGTCTGAAAGAAATCCAGCTTGCACTGGGCTTCAAAATTGGATTTACTGTGGTTTTTTGCTCTTTTAGAATGCCAGCATCACCTTTGGGTGACCTGAGCCCATCACAGCAGTGTCAGCCTGGGTCCCTATTGAAAAACCTGGTGTGGCAGAATGGATCAGGGGAGAGCTCCAGGACTTACCACAGGATGTCATCTCGTCAAGCTACAAGTGCTTTGGGATTCCTGATAGCAGGGATCTTGCCAGTCCAGCAAGTTAATCTCTACTTGATTGAGTAGGCTTACAGAATTGTTTACATCCAGACTTAGCTGTAGACCATGTGGGATTGCACAGGGTCTGTGCTAATAGGAACCTGTAGGCCTAATGACTGTTGCTGACAGCAGCATTGCAAGAAAACAGACAACAGAGATCCTGTAGGATTGTGCAAAGCCATACCAAAGTATCCAGCATTTAATAGAAGGATTTTCCTTTCCCTCTCCCTTTGCCCTTCTCCCTAACCTTGCCTTCCTCTTCTGAAAAGTTTGGGCCGCTATGTATTAAAGATATCTAGATTTGGGCCCATAATGTATTAAGCTATTGCTGCTAATACTGAGGAAACTTTGCCAGTCAGTATCTTCTATCTGGGTGAAGTGCAACTGAATATATTTTCCTTGTGTATCTCTGGATTAACAAAGCATAAGAAAAACACACAAATACGCCCCACCTTTGTGTTGTTTAACAGGCCATCAAAGTCCCGGGAGCTAGACTCACTAGCTTCACAAGTTTTCTAGCTTTTCAACTGAAAGTAATTGTTGCTTGCTTTTTGCCTTTTGTTATATGATCCTTTTTTGCATATTGGGGGGAAGGTGTTAAGATTTTAATATAGCCACAAAAGAAGTTTCTAAAAGCTGTCATCTTGTTCTATGTATTTGCTCCTGAATTTCAGAAAGCCGTTCAAGGTATACCAGGAAAAAAAAAAAAGTCATTGTATTAAAATTTCTCCACACTACTCTTCATGCTACCAGAATTCAGGATGCTGAGGTTCTACCTGAATTATGGGCACAGGCACACAGTGAAACATGGCTGAGTTACGGCAGCTTAAAAGAACTGCTCTTCCACATTGCCACCCCTATTGTCCATGTGTATGTTTTTATCTGTCCCGAGTCTTAGGTGAAATTAGTTAACTTAAACATCAGTTGCATATTTTGTGTAGGTGGTCTAGTTTTTCTAGTAGCCCTTGAAGTCCTTGTCACCTCTACAAGCAAAGATTTGGTACAGTATTCTTTCTCTGCCTCCATTTTAAATCATTAAATTCTTTTAACTGATCCTAGCAGGATTAAAATACATTGTTGGCCAATTGTGGATGAGCAGAAAACATGTAAATTAAATAGCTACGAGGACTGGAATGATGCTTTTGCTCATTTGTATAGCGGCTCAAAGGGCAAGCAGGAACTTGCTCTGTTGTAATTTTACAGCGTTAGCAAATGCCCATAAACTTTCTCTAAGGACTGTGGCTTTTGTGATGATAAGGCAAGACTAACACATAAGCACTGTGTACGTACATCACCTGTTCCATTTAGTGTCTGCAAGAGTTGTTTTTTTCCTGAGTAGATTTCCTGTGCTGCTTATCACCAAAGGGTCTTACAGCCTCACAAGCATCGAGAGTGAAGATTAATGTTTTGAAAGTTTTTCTCCAACCTTTCAAATTACAGAATGAATGGTTACAGAATAAGAAAAGAAATGATACTTCAAAAGTGTTCTGCGCC
This sequence comes from Calonectris borealis, assembly GCF_964195595.1. Taxonomy (NCBI): domain Eukaryota; kingdom Metazoa; phylum Chordata; class Aves; order Procellariiformes; family Procellariidae; genus Calonectris; species Calonectris borealis. The sequence goes on from NC_134312.1 coordinate 121,083,208, forward strand.
CCACAGCCTTGATTAATTACTAAAGAAAGAACAGTATTGCGTTTCTTTTACAGACACAGAAGTGAGACACCTGAAGTAAAACATTTTAAAGTTTCCTAGTCCTTTGGTATTTAAAATCCCCTCAACTAGAGACCACTGGATCCCTGGGCTTTGGCAGGCAAGCAAACCAACTATTGTGTTGCCTGATGTTGTAGCAAATGCCTGGGTGTAGTTCAATGTAGTTTAGGCAGTAATGAAAATTAAGTAACCTGCTACATTTTTCTTGTGGGTACAAGCAGGTAAATTGGCAGTTATCCACTAGACACTGATAGCTAATGATGGGGTTTTTTCCCAGTAAGGTGTTGAGGTGGTGACAAAGCTCCTAGGGGCTTAAAATTTTTATCTATGGAGTCTGTGACTCACCGATGCTCATATAATAAATTCATTTCAAAATTAAATTATCCTGAGTGCTAGTTAATTTTCCTTGCTTTAATAAAAGTAGCAGAATTTTTCATTTGGCTACCACAAACTGTAGCATTTTGGGTTTAAAGACACATTATTTTTACTTTAAAGGCTAGAAATGCACTCTTCAATAGTTTCAATCATTTATTAGCAGAGACATCATTTTCTGATGCCATCCTGCAAAATAACAATTCCTGCAGAAATAATTGCATATTTGGAAAAGTAACCCAGAACAGTCCTGTCCTTAAATTTCTCTTGCCCACTCATAACTCCTTTTCCTTTTTGTCCTATGCTTTTCATTTCTTAAGCTTATTTGTCCCATGCTGCCGCTTTAATTATTCGCACGCCTAGGTTTTATTGGGTGTTGCTTTTCATTTGCAAGCTCCAGTAAGTCTGAAAATAACCAGCAGCAATTATTCCCTCAGGTTTTACCTGCCATTTATAGCATACTATAATATCCCACTCACAGACCAGGACAAGAAACATCTCTTCCAGTCCAGGGACTGGAAACACTTATAGCTTTCATGGGTGTCCTGGGAAGAAGGCAAAAGCCCAGCCTGGCTGCAGTCCTGTATGGGCCCTCCTGCAGGATTTTATTCGTCTGTTTGCTGAAGTAAACATAATTTCTGTGCATCATTAGAGGCAGAGGGAAGGAAGAAGCTTAAAGGAAACTAAATCAGAGAGTTTTAAGGGCAAATACTAATTCACAGTAAGTTTCAAAATGAATTTGAAATTTCAAATTTTCAAAATGAAATCACTAGCTTCCTTGTCTGGCTTTTGCCCAACTTGGAAGTCTTCAGCTCAGTTTCCTGAACATGTTTGAGTGGCTACTTCAGTCCTCAGAAGTTGTCTTTGTGAGCTGTGATTTCCTTGGTCCAGGGTCAGGGCTGACTGGTGCTGGTGGGGCTCAGCACCCACGCAGGCCTGTAAAAGCCCATCAACCACGGCATGCTGGACACTGGAACTTTTAAAAAGAGAAAAGCAAGCCCACGATGTGAGGCTCCAATGCTTTTATCTCACCTCATCTGCTACAGACTAGAAAGTGTGCATTGCCAGCAGCGTGCTGTAGTTCCGCACTCTTTACGTCTGGCTTGGGAGCGGGAGAGAAGCGGGTGTGCTGCCTCACATCGCAAGCAGTGCCAGGTTTTTTGGCGAGGAGATGGGACCTGGGGACTGACCAAGCTACCCCACCAGGAAGGAAATGTCCAGGCGAGGGTGCGCGATGCCCTGCTTACAGCATCATGGGGCCCACTGCAAGAAAAGATGAACCAAGGGTTCGGCCCTGTGGGCTGGTGCCCGTGGTAGGGCTTGTGTCATCCCGGTGCCACGGCAGTGGGTGCAGGAAAGAGGAGGGGGCTCCGGTGGGGCCCTGCCCCGCGGCCTCGACAGCTAAAACACCAGGCAGACCCTGGCCATCGCCGGGAAAAAGCCCACCCTTGCTTGCTCTTTGCTTTTTGGGTTGCGTTCAACAGACTTAAAAAGAACTGGTTCATTTTGAGATTCGGGGGAAACAGCTTTTCAAACAGGCTGCCGGACGGTGTGTGAGCCTTCCTTTTGATCCTGCTGGCCAGCTGGTTTCCTTCTGCGGAAAATTACTTCTGGCACTACCTCTTATGTTTGAGTTTTTAGGTGGCGTCTACCGTTGTGTTTCCTTGGCACAAAAGGCGGTTGGTTTGGCAGATGAATCCTCCTTCCCCTAACACCACATGACCTCTCCTCCTCTGGAGCAGCCAGCGCCAGGCCCTTCACCGCCTTTGCTGAGGAGATAACGTGAGGCCTCGATGCTGCCCAGTCCGGCACCACCAAAGGGCAAAGCGGCCGGGAAGGCGAGGGGGCGGTGGCTGTGGCCGACCTGTGTGCTCCGCTCCCCTGAGGTGCCCCGCGGTTCCCGCACCTCGCCCGCCGGGGTGGCGGCCCTCCGTGGCTTCCCCGTCAGAGGAAATCGCCCAGGGCAGCGGGGTGCGGGGCTCGGCCGGCCGTGCCGCCGTCGGCGCCGGGGCGGGGCAGCGCTGACAGGTGGCCGCTCCCCGTCCCGGTTGCTGCAGGACGAGGCGGGGGGTCGGCCCTGCCGGTCCCGAGAGGAGGAGAGGGACAAGAAGGAGGAGGAGGAGGAGGAGGAGGAGGAGGAGGAGGAGGAGGAGGAGGAGGAGGCGGCGGAGGCGGAGGCGGAGGCGGCGGGGCGGGCAGCCCACCCCCGCCCCGTCCTGAATAATAGGGCTGAACCGGCAATGCGAGTAGCAGCCCCGCGGCGGCGGGGGCTCTCCTCGCTGAGTGAGGAGGGAGGCGCGGAGGGCGCTGGTGCCGCCGCTCGGTGCTCCCGGCGCCTCGCTCCCGCCTTGCGCCCTCCTCAGGTGGGTGCCCGGAGCCGATCCCGGGCCGGCCGGGCGAGCCGAGGCCCCTCTCACCGCGGGGAAGGGGCGGGAGAGCTGTTCCCGACGGCGTCCCCTGAGGCGAGCGGGGGCCGAGCCCCCGGCCCGGGGCGGAGGGGCCGGTGCCTGGCCTCGCGGCTGAGCCCCTGGCCAACGTCTGAAAACGGATGGACACCCAACTTTTTGGGTTGGAGTAACTTAAGCTCGAGTCTGAAATCGATTCTTTTTTTTTTCCCCCCTGTTGAAGTCCCGCTCCCTACGGGTGGGTGTCCATTAGCGAGGTGTGGCAGCGTGGGGATTTTAAGTCGTCCCGAAAAAAAAAGAAAATATTGTGCTGACATTGAGTGCTTTAGTTGCTGCCAAGGGGCAAGCGAGCACCTGAGGGAGAAAGGAAATGGGGAGTTGCTGTAGGGTGGGACTGCTAAGCGTCCTGTCTTCCTTCTGCCTTGCTCTCCTACGGGCCCTGCCACACGGCCCTCCGGACTGTCCATGCGGACTGTCCGCACGGTTTCTTCCTCCCTGCTCCTCTCTGCCCTCTTACCTGTCTGGCACCGTGAGTGTTGCCGAGTATCTCTGGCTGAACACCTCTCCGCGGCAGAAACGGCGTGAGGGAGGTTTGTGCCGCCTGCCTGAGCACAGCAAGCCCCTCCGCGGCGTGCCATCCCCGCGCTGCGCCCGGGTGCCGAGCCGAGTAGCGGGCTGGGGAGCCACGGCCTCTAACAGCAGCAAAAGCGGAGTCTGGCTTTCGTGAATGCAGTCCGGGCTTTGTATTTTATAACTCCTAACTGGTGTGGATAGCAAATCTTAAGCTCTCTTAACTGTCTTAAGTTTGTCTGAGCTTATGGCTTAGCTGCTGTTGCGTAGGGTTTTATGCGTGTCTATGCAGGTACTCAAAAAAAGAGTATACGTGTGCAGGATATGTAACCTCAGTAAATCTAAGAGATCCAGGTGGACCCAGCAGATAGCTTCAATGCGGTCCCCCGGTGCCTTCTGAATCCAAGAAAGCAAAACCAGAAGTTGGTTGACAGTGAAAACATTTTCTGACAATTTTGAGAACTAAGTACAAGCTGTGCAGGAGAGTTGGTAAATGTATTCCTTAAACCTTAAAAGGCATATTTTAGAACCGTTTAAGAAGCTTGCGGTTTAAGTAAAATACGGAATATAATAACAGAAGTTAGAAATTCTGTACTTTCTCTTCTACTTAGGTAAAATGCTGTGCTGTTGAGCCTATTTTGCAACAGAGTTGCTCCATAGTTTTGATGAAAAACAGTGCAAAATCGTTGTAAAGATAAACCTGCTGAGCCAACAACAGGAAAAGCAAAACAAAATCTGATGGTCTCATAGATCTTTAAAATGCACCCCACCCCACCCCGAAAAAATAATCACTGAAATATTTAAATAAACTTCTTGTAGTTTTCACTTAATTCTTCCTGGGTTTTGTCTTTGAAACTTGTGACTTGGTCTCCTTTACAAATTAAATATATTTTGTATATAAATCTGATTTTTTTTAATATTCAAAAAGAGAAAAAGTGAGTAAGTTTCATTCTACATGGTTCCTGCAGCTTCCTTCTTTGTGTGCGGGAACTTTGTCACTGTTCACATTCACATTCACTGTATGAATTAAATGTTGGAGTAATTTTCAGTATTATTTTAGTGCAGATTTGCACCACTACTAGTGGTAGAGTGAGACAGATTTCTCTCTCTGAGGTAATAATTGGGAAATTTGTTATATCTCTGAAGATTCATTATATTACTTTCTCAGTCTTAAATCCTTGGATGAAAATATAGTACATTTCTCACTGTATCGTCCTTACAGTCACACAAGTGCATACACTTATGACTCCTAAATACAATGACACAGAACATTTTAAGAGCTCAGATCAGTATCTTAAAAGGGTTTACTGTCCTCTCTTTTTTTTCTTTCTTTTTTTTCCTTTTTTCTGATGCAGGAAATGAGAAACTGGGATTATTTACAGAAGAACCTTCAATGTCCATAATGATCTGCATTCTTCCTCACTAAGGTTCAAGGGCTGGAGTACAGCTGTGGTTCAGTTGTTAAGGATGACTGGGTCTGAGAGGGCCACTTGCTACTTCTGTTGCTATTATAAAGAAGGGGGAGTTCAGGTACTGTTCAGGTTTAGCTGTTAACTTTACCAGTCTGCGTTTTGTTAGGCTTTTTGTTTTTAAAGCTAGGTAGAATGCAGGAATAACCACATGCACAAATAGAGGATAGGGAGTGGCTAGAGCGGTAAAATCTTTACAGGAGAAAAGAGCTGGTCTTTATGGTGGATTATAAATGGAACCTGAGTCAATAAAGTCTACTCTTAAGAAAAAAAGTCAAACTTCCTTCTGGCATGAGTAACCAGAATTAGAACCTCCAGAATGTGTGTGTTGGATTAGTGTGTCCATTCTGCAGTAAAAGACGCAGACCCATTGGGTCTTCATTCACAGGAGAGTGGTAGGACCTGCAAAACGGGACTTGAGGAGAACAAGTGAGCAATTCGACCTTATTCTGGATAAGGGGTAGGGCAGAAGTCTTAACATTTATAAAAGGCAGTTCCAAGAAGGAAGGGAGTATCTTCTTGAGTGTAAACTGTTATAAGGAAGATTTAGGCTAGATAATACACAGTGTTTTCTAGCAGGTTGGCAAAGTGAACATATTGGATATTTTTGGACATTGGTTCTCTTGAACTTGTTTTTCAGGACTATGAAACAAAAAATTTTCCTTTTTCACTTTAATGGACTGCTATGTTCAAGGACACGTTTCTTTACAGATCAGGAAGTATCTTGTGACATCAAAACATCAGTGTTTCACAATTGCAGTGTGATATTTCCTTGTTTAGCATCATAAATTAGGTGGTGCGTTTCTTTTAGATCAGGAATGCATGTTAGCATTTCTGATGAGGCGGAAGAGGAGATATCCAATATGGAATTGATTTATATTTCTTCATGGTCAGGAAAATTGTGAATCCTGTTGGTTTTGTAGTGTGTAGATGCACTGATAATACAGTCCATGGAAACTGTGATATAACTGAGAGAAGCTGAAACAGTCGCTCTAGTCATGTTTGAATGCAGTCACAGCTCATTGTGTGAATGAGATTGTTTGGGCCTTCTTCAGTTATTTTTACCCAAAAGGGTGGATGGAGGGAGTTCCCTGTATGGTCAGCATTTTAAACCATTCCTGTAGTGTCTGCCTATCACAGAAAATCAATAGTAACTGCATACTACCTGTATAATCATGTGTAGTGTCTGGTACTTACTTTTCAGCGTCAAAATCCTACTAGGATTAAGTTGAACTTCATGTTTCTTTGGGGTATTATGGGTGTGGATTGAGGGTAGTCTTGGGGGGAGTTTGCTGCTTGAAGATCAACTTCTAGAAACGAAGGAGGTTGTCAGAGATGGGAATGCAACAAATACTCTGTTGCCGCATCTCTGAAAGCTGTGGTTAACACAGTATATCAGAAATAAAATAGCCAGTTTGTGTAGCAATGCCAGAGAAAATACAACATTTTGTGTGTTGCTATGAAAACATCTTTATGTCTCTATGCTTTTCTTTTTTTTTTGCCTTGGCAGATCTTGTGAAATTAGCAGGGTTCCTGTTGACATCGTTGGCTGCTTGGTACTTGGGATACTTAGTCGCTGCTCTTATACCCAAAAAGATAATAACAACATCTATTGCTAATCTTCAAGACATTGGAAAGAAACCAGTGTTGAGGGGTGTGTAGTTGTTTGTGGTTTTTTTTTTCCTTATACTATCTCTAATGTCGTGTATTTACATGGTAAATGACAAATGGCTTGTTAGCTAATAAATTATTTGGTGTTCTTACTATTGTAAGAATGAAGTTGGCTGTGTAAAGTTAATTAATTAGCACAAGTCTGAACTATTTCTTAGACCCTATCTTTGAAGAAACACAATGTCAGCCTATATTTGCCATTATGCAAATATAATTAATTGAATAGTAATGTAAGAACACCTTATTTGTTTGCTGGTATATAAGCATGCAGCTGCAGCTTTGGTTCTATCACATGTATTTTACAGTTATGGTAAACTGTTGAATCACTAACCAAACTCTGTGATTAAATTGTCATTATTTCTTTCCTCTAATCTGACTGGGTGGCTTAATGTGTACGTTTTTCTCATTCTATGACTATATTATTGTGTGAAAAGGCTTAAAATGTGAATGATAACCATTAACTTTAAACTATTGGTAGGAATCCTTCGTCCCTCTAGCCCTTGTTTCCTGTTGTATGAAATAGCACAAAATAATTACTCTAGATTCAAATCAGAGCATACTACATAGGGCATTTTTCCTTAGATAAGCTTGTTCTTGGTCCCAGCAGCTGTTTGAAAGTCAATGATAACTTAAAGCCCAGGCAAATCTGTGATAATTTTGCCATGATACTGGAAAACTGGCAGGATTGGCTTCTGTGTATATATGTTTGAGCTTAGCATGTTGACGTTAAGTGATTCTTTCCATGTAGAAAGAATGCAGCATCCAAGAAAACATTTTCTCATCTTTGTTGTTGTAGCCCCAGTCCCAAAAAGGCAGAAGTGTGATCACTGGTCTCCCTGCTCACCTGGGAGCTACGCCTATCGGATTCTTAGCAGTGGTGGCAAAGAAAACTGGCTAAAATTTGTTTTGAGGATGAACTGTGAGTACCAGTCTAACTTTAAATATAAGCAAGTGCTTTGTAGCGTGAAGAAGGGTGTTTCATTTTGGTTCACTAGCAGCAAGTAAGTTCCTACCAGGGGGCTCCTATTCTGGTGATAAACTTCATAATATATCTGACAGTATTTAACTCTTCCTCCTCCCCAGCGTTTTTTTTTTTTTTAAATACCTGATCTCAGGTTATTTTCTTCATTCCTCTACATAAGCTGCATTCAACTGTTAGTTTCAGGTATGATTTTTAATTTTCATGGTGCAGGATAGCCAGTTTACAGTATGTTGAATGGTCAACACCTTCTGAAAGTCAAGTTCTTGCATGGCTTTTCAAACTGACAGGTAGAGTGACGAGTGACTTCAAAACCTTGCAGTGATCTTTTGTATAGATATAGTCTACACAGAATATGGCCATAAACCCACATTATATCTTGTTTTTTTTCTACTTTATCTTTCTGGTTGCATTTGTACAAAGTTCTTTCTTGATCTGGCTCATTTTGAAAGATTAGTTGTACATCGTTGAAGGAAACTGACTGATATAATGTGCAAGATTTTTAAGCCATAGCTCTTATTTACTACAAAGTCTTGAATTAAATAACTGAAGAAAACATGAACGTCAGAAAGTGACTTAGCGTTGGTAAATATAACTTTGGATCAGAGCTTCTGGATGGATGCATTCTACTGACACTGTATTTATTTTAATTCCAGGCTTATAAGCGAAGAGAAGGGTAATGTTGGAAGAGGTATAAACATTGCATTGTGAATTGTAAGTAAGAGAAAAAATGTTAGAGACATACCTTTGTACTGCAATAATTTACAAAGGTTCTTGGGGGGGGTTGGGTTTTTTTTTGTTTTGGTTTGGTTTTTTTTCACTAGCTAGTACAGAAGAAAAGGGAAAAGCAAAAATTGCAAACTTGGTTCATGTTAAATCTAAGAAAAACAAATCTGGGTTTGAGAGAAATAGTCTTCTGGATAAACAAAAGAAACGTGTTCATAATCAGTATAAGAAAATAGAAAATGTGTACATAGCAGTGGTATGTGTGTATTTTGTTAGATAAAATAACGGCTTCCTATGTAACAGCAAAAATATCCGTGATCTCCAGCAGTAAGAATCAACTTTCAGGTTCAGTCCTTGATAAAAGAGATCTACTGCTCCACTGATAAGGGGCAAGCAATAACTGAGAATTGCAGTTCTTCCCCAAGGTACAACCAAGGTACAAATTTCTTTTCTAGACTTGGTCAGTGGTCAGAAAGACAACCTCAAAGCTTGATTAATATTAAACTGTCATTATATGTCTTCACTTATAGTAGGAGCTATTGGAAAGCAGAAGGTGCAGTTTATTCCAGATCTGGAGGCACCATTTTAATTTAGATGAATGGGAATGGTGATGAAGTGCAGTGTATTCAATAATGGATCCTGTGAAAAATGAATGCCTAAATGTTGGGGGGGAGGGGAAGAAAGGGAGTTCAGATGCACAGTCAAGTTGGCTTTGATCACAAAACACTTATGTTCCAGTTTTTTTGTCTCAGTATTGCTAAGCAAGATCTTGACCTTGTCTAACCTTGCATGATTTTATTGGAGTCACTGGGTTAAATTATCATAGTCAAGAATCTGTTCCAAAATTTTTTTTTCCCAGTTAACTACTGTGGGTTTTTTTCCAATAAGGAATCATAAAAACTTTACTGGTTATAGTAGGTAAACAGTTAAAAATGAGTTTTCAGCATACAGCTGTAGAGTAAAAAGGCAAATACTCATCTTGAATGCGTAAGCAAGATTATAGCAAATAGGAGTAGGGAACTAGCATTGTCTTTGCATCTGACATTAGTGAAGAAGAAGAAGTGATATATCAAATTTCACACATTTTTAAACAGCCATTTCCTTCATCACACATACATTCGTTTTAGCTACACTTTCATCTCCATCTGCAGGTAAATCTGTCCATTATCTCAAACTACTTTGTAGTGAGACATATTTTCTATCCTCTAATTAGATCAGTCAAGCTAATGACTGTGTTCAATAAGTTTCCTATGGCATCACACTTGTATTTTATTCCATAATGATAACTCTTTCTTCTCTGAATGAATATGGTCTTTTGTAAGAAGGAAGACAGAACTATCAAGCCCAATCTAACAACACAGAGGGAGAGAGAAAGAATTTTGTGGATTTTTCCACAATGCCTTTTCCATTTTTTGTGACCTCTGCTCAGAAGAAGCCCAGTTCTAGAATGCTGTTTTACCACCGACAGATTTTTGCCACCTTTTCCCCTCATCAGTGTAATAAACCTGCCATTTAGAGTCCTGTGTTCAGAAGAATTTGCCTTCATGATTTTACTGTGTATGGAGCAAAGATAAGCCAGAAAGGAATCAGGAACTGCTGGATCTTCTCACTAGAAATGAGCTGATGCACTCTAGATGGAAAAGACCCTCTCATGTAGCAGGGATCCAAGCAGGGTCTTGGATAACGAAAATCAATTAACTCAGTTGGCATGGATCTAGAAATTTGAAAAGTATTTTCAATTGTACATGTCTTGTTTAAACAAAGATAGGGATCTAAACAGCAGCATAATTAATGGTGAATATTGACCAAAATGGTTTGGAATTACTAATTGTTTGCATGCCCAATTTCTGATAGGGTAATGATGAGTGTTGAGTTTCTGTCCACTGATTCAAATGATATGAAAGCTTGCACATCTAAAACACTGCACAGAATAGTATTAAGCTCCAATAGTCTTAGGCTTAACCAATTTTCCTATTTATGGTTGTGACCTAGTATATTATATATATATAAAAAACCATGGAAGCACACTGAATTTCTTCTTTAAAATAAAAAATAATAAAAATGTTTTAGTCACATTTGGTGATTCAGAGATACATGAAACAAAACATTCTACCCAATCTTAAACTTATGTTATTCCATATTCCTTCCAATTTAAAAATGTAAACAAAAGAAAGCTCAGAAGCCCAATAATACACAAAATTAGAGATGCCTAGCTTTAGCTGAAAATACTGTATATGCATATTGAATTTAATCATTTTTGCTCATATTTAGACAACTTTTTTTTTAATTACAGTTAAAACAGGAAAAGTCACATCGACAAAATTTTTTGCTGTGGGAAGGAGGTAGGGAAAAGAGTGCAACAGAGCTTTTGTTAGTGTTTCAGGACTTATATTTATATAATTATCCTGCTCTTTCAAATTACTATGATTGTATTATCGACGGGGATCAGCTAGAAACAAACAGCTGTTGTCTTCATAAAATATGCTCTGGCCAGATATGATGACAAATTTTGCCTGAAAAGCTGAATTTCTCCTGTTGGTTGAGATAGTTAATTGTCTTTTTTTTTTAATTGTCCTGCCTTTTTTTTTTTTTAATTGTTAAATTGCCATTTTTTAATCTTTTTTTTTTCCTTCCATTATTTCAGTCTGGTAGGAATAGCACATAACCAGGTATCGCATCCAGATACATCACTCAGCAGAATTCTTTTCCCTGACATATTTTGTTCTATTTCAGTTGTAAAATCATCATAGGAAACATGTCTGTCTCTTAGCATCCTTCTATGTAGCTAGAAAGATCTACTTTAAGAACAGCTTTTAACACGTTTTCCAAACTTTGAACAAACCAGTTTCCTTACCTATTAGTAAGGAGAATCAGAATGCTATGAGGCACTGGAAGCTGATTCTCTGACCACTTAGGAATTTTTGTGACCTTACGTGCATGAATAGAAATCACATTGGGACTAACTGTAATGGGGTTACAGTTTTATATACAGTATGTAGAAGGTAATGTCTCCAGGGTGCCTGTTACATTTTTTTGTATGGAAAACAAGTGTCTTGTGTATGTTTAGCAACTGCAAAACCAATAAATAGCTTAGTGCTGCAAATAGGCTGCCACTTAATGAAAGTGGGTGTACAACGGGGTGTGTAACTCAGCTTTGCAGTTAGCATGGTGGTAGGAAGCTCACAGAATAGCAATGACTTCTCCTGGGCTATCCAATGCTTTGCTTGCATGTATAATATTACGTGAGGTAAACATAAGAAACCATCTATATACTTACTCTGGGCGTAAAATGCTTTTGTAGAAGTATCTTTGTTTACTACCAGGAAATGCAGATCAATCCATGCTCTCCTACCCTTCAGTGAGAGCTAGCAGCTTTCTGCACCTTTCAAGATTAGGCCCTCTGCTTGTGAACAGAAAAATTGCCTCATTAGGTCTCATTTTGAATAGACAAGGCCAAATATTGAAAACAAGTTGAAAGTAGGTGGAATGCGATATGTGTGTAATGAACAATCAGCTGTGTAATTGATTCAACAGATCACTCAGGAGAGATGGTGACTTTCATTAAAAATGCACCAGAAGGATCCCTCCTTTTGATGGTGACTCATGATGATGGAAGCACCTGGTGAGCAAGTTATTCATGACAGGCTGAGGAACAGAGCAATTAATAGCTTGAAAATCACTATTGCATAACGGTGTAAAGGAATGGTAAATTTCACTCTATAGTCAGGGTTGTTCTCTCATTTCCTGCCTAAAAGGTTTTGATTCCATGTCCATTCAGTGCTTGCCCATATCATGTATGTTGATGCTTCCGAAGATGGATAGACAGTGTTATATTTGTTTAACAGCACCAGTTGTCTTCATGAAGGACATTGCTGTTACCTCTGAGTCACAGCCTTCTATTTAGAAGGTACCCACACCTCCAATTATAATGTATCTATCTAGTTTGTATTCATTCCTACATCTTAACCTGATTCTTCAAGTGCTTTCAAATCTTCGGGTTCTTTTAGTTGAATTCATGATATGGTAATTATACAGGGAAGGACTTAATCATTTGGTTGATAAGTATTTGATGCCCTTGTCCTTATTTAAGAAGGGTTGAAACATCAAATAGTATTTGAGATCCATTTTTCTTTCTGCTATGCTGTTACGAACAGGTTGTATTAACATCAGGAACGTAGAGAGGAGGAAGAAAAAATGGCATAACTACTAAGACAGCTCTCAGGATTTTTTGAAACTTCTGGTTGTTTCTGCTGACCTACTAATGTAAAGCATAAATCAGCTGTGTTCTTTTTCAGCATTTTTAACATCCTGAATTGGTAATACTTTTTTTCACTAAATTTTCCTATGTTGAAAAATGATGCCCGAAAATTAGTAGGAGAGCTGGGAAGTGAAGAAATACAGAATATGAAGTTCAGGTCAAGCTGGGCTTTTATAACTGCCAAAGGCTTCAAGCTGCCAAACAATATCCAAAAAGAAAAGGTCAGGTTGATTTTATTTTCACTTTGTATTTGTCTGTATATCAGGTATAACCTTCAGGTGCAGATTTCTTGGGTTAACTATAACAACTGTAGTCTGTTCACTAAGCCTCAGTCGTACAAAGCAAGTTCTCTAAGGTGTCATCGTTCTTTGCTTTGGATCTGGGCCTTGTACAGTACTGACTTCTACCACACTAGCACTAAATCATCTGTAGACAAATTTCAGAAGTAACAAGCGATTCTAGACAGTCTCAGTTTTGAAATGTCCAACCTAACATGCTGTACAGAGACTTACATTTTCTTCTGGAAGGACAAATTCCAAGGACTTCCTAAAAATAAAGACTGTTTTTATATGAAAACTGGGCTGTCTCAAATTGGCCGTGCAAATACAGCAATGCTTGCATCATAAAACTTTTCTGAATAACTTGCCCTCAGGCTTCAGGAGGACTAAAGATACCATTTTTATATCAGATTTCTGTTTGCATCTGTGACCTTGTTGTATTCACTTTCTATAAGCGCAGCAGTGCTCATCTGTATGACAGAGAGGCAGACAGAAATGAGAAAACCCAATACAGAGGTGATTCCCTTGATGATACTGACTCCCTCCAAAGGCACATGAAGCTTCCACAGTGGTTTTTTTTAGCCAGAATATTGTTGCAATCTTCTTCACATTACAGAGCTTCTGCAGGAAAAAGGTATTCAATTTAGTGTATATTATGACAGCCATCTGGGAAATAAATAAAGCACTCTGTGTAAGAGAGAAACTGGTAGAATCTTCACCCGTTATGTCGAGCAAGATGTGCAACATGCTACTTAGCTTCCCAGTCCTACCCCATTATCCCCTTCTGTTGCACGAGGTTTGACAAACTAGTTTATAAATGGAGAGCCAAATATTGATTTTTTTTTTTTTAATAGATAAACCAAGAAGAACAGATATGGTGGCTGGCCAGCTGAAATCCAAATAGAAGGCTGTATCCCAAGAAACCTGATCTGAACAAATGCATACCTCATTAGTAAAGATGATTCTGTATTTCTATATCTATGACTCTAGTAAATTGCCTCCAGAACCCAATAAGCATCTGAACACCAATTGTAAATCAAGTCATATGCACAGTTTTTAACCTTTCTTTCCTCTGTGAGGTTTTACCCTAATTTGGAAACAAATAGGGATTTTGGTGACAAGTGGAAATAAAATACTCTTGGATTACAATGTTCAGGAAGTCAGTCATAAAATACCAGGATTTTTGAAAGTGGGTATACATTGTCATTAGTAATTTCAGGGTTTGGTTTTGTTTGTTTATTTGGTTTTAGTATGTGTTTTCTTTTGGTTCCCTTTAAAGACTAATATGCAAGTAGAAATTAGTCTAAATTGTAATATAAAATCACTAGCAATAAAGCAAATTATTTTGTTGTTAGTTTATTAGTAACGTCGCTTCTCTTCAGAAGAAGTATGGAAATAGTAGTTACATTTCTTGAGCTGTTTTTAGCGATGTTGACAAAATGGCATAGCAATGTTAACATGTAAAGATCAAATTACTTGAATTATTTTACCAAATTTAAGCTGCAAATCTGCATGGTTTGTTTTAATTATTTTTTTCTTCCTTAACTTACTTTAAAGTTTAACTTACTTAAAAAATGTAGTGACTTCATGCAAGCTGAAGTGTTATTCGTGCTAACTGTAGAATCAAACACATGATTGTAAGGGAACTGTAGAAGCCATTTCTTCAATTTCGCTTTTTCTGAAGCACATCGAGTATGTCTGGACCTTTCTTAACTGGTGTTTGTCCCCCTGTTGTTCAGAAGCCTCCCATATGGCAGATTCCACAGCTTAAGTTGCTTCCTGTATATTTCACTGTTATTATAGTTATTCCTCAGACATACTGAATTGACCTAAAAGGACCAAGTCAATTACACGGAGAATAACTCATCACCATTCTTTTTATGCCAGTCTATTATGTATCTGAAGACTGTCCTCACCAACTCTCTCATCCTGAGACTGAACCTACCTGGTATATTTTAATCTTTCTTTACATTTTTCTCAACATTAAAACATTCACTTAGCAGCAACTTTCTTAACGTGCTGTGCTTCAAATGGGTCACAGCACTCTCTGCAGCTACTTACGAGCGTCCCGCACTCTAGACTTCGGGCAGGAGAAAATCAGAAGTGGTGACCTGAGAGGGTGGCTGCCAACAGCCAGATTCAGTCTGCTCTTGCTCTCTGTGTTGCCTGGTTGAAGCCCTCTCAGTGGTGCTCCAAATCTCTACCCTTGTTTCAGCTGCCACTACCTACTTGAGGTCACTGCGGTGTTCCCAGCAGCTTTCTGCTATCACGTCCCCCACCAGTCCCTAAAGCTACATTTCCTGCTGCCAGTTTGCAAACTGCTCCATAGCCCAGGGACACTGCCAAAGAAAGCGGTTAAATTAGTTTGACTCAATTTGACTTTGGCAGGCTCAGAATGATTGCTCCTTATCATCTCGCTACTGATGAGGTGGTTACAAATTGAGTACTTAAATAGCTGTTTCATTATTTTTCCACATCTAAGTCATTCTTCTTCTGTTGTTTTTGCTTGTTCATCCTACAAGTTGTGTAGGTCAGGGACCTCGTTTTGGTATTTTACACATTTAATAGTAAATGCCTGTGAACTGTTGTAACACATGCTGAACTTGGCCTCATTCTTGAAACCTAGGGATTTGGATGGAAGACCCAAGGTTTGCTAGCAGTTGCAGGCTACTTTGCAGTTAAGAAAATTTCTCTGCATCCGCTGCTGTTCCCTACACCTGTGTTTTAGCAAGAGAGGAGAACTATCATAGGCATCTAGCTTCCATGTGAGCCTGTGGGACAGCTTCTGTGAAGATACTTCAGTCCTTATTCCTTGGGAGGTTTGAGGCAGTGGGTTCCAGGTGCCTTGTATGTGCTTCCTAGGGATGTTATAGTATTGCAGCAAAATCAAACCTCTCCTGTGCTTCAGACCTAACCAACTCTACGTTAGCGTTCCTGTCATCCAGATCAATGCAAAGACGTATGGCTTGTGTATGTTTATTTTCTTAAGTGTACAGCTTCATGTCACCAATAATTTATTCAGGCAGTGTTCATGTTACTGGCAAAACATTTATCCTTTACTTTGTAATCACCCTTTGTTACATGCCTGAATTATAAAAATAACATAATTACAGTACTAACGGTTGGCAATCCTCAGAGTGCCAGGCTCAGAGAGTCTTCGAATCTGTGCAGTCTGACAGTCATTGCCTTCTACTCCAGACCACAAATAATCTTACATGAATTACAATTAAATTTTACATCAATTTCTGTTTAGCAGTTACCATGAAGTCTGCAAGTACTCCAAGTACCCATTCTCTGCAAGTACTCCATTCTTTACATTCTTTACATTTGCTCTGTTCTTCACACTCTGTGCAAGTACTCCATTCTTTACAAATGGTCAACAGTAAAAGGCGCATACCTGTAATCTGAATCACTGATCAAACCATCGAGAACCTTTCACAGCACAAGCCCCTGCAAAATGTTCTTTTAACTCCATCGGGTTTTCAGAGATGCAGTTGAGTCACCTAGACAAGTGTTAATAAGCTGCAGTGTTGAGTAGCTATCATCAGCTTTGTTTTTCTTTGCTCATGCCACAGTGTTTAATACGGTAGGCAGAGGAGCCTCAAGTACTTTGATAACTGTCTGATCTCAAGAAATCATGGAAAAGTGGTCACTTGAGCAAAAAAGGTGCCACTTTTTCAATCACTTTTCCGAATAGAAGCAATCTTACAGAGAGTCGGTTTAGAAGTGGGATTTTGACTTTGCACACTCAACTGGAGCACATTTAAATGAACTGCCTTCTAAGGAAGAGTGAAAAGCTTTTTCACGGACCTGTAATTCTGAAAAATTAACCTGGGGAAATGTTAAATAGCTTTGGATTTAAAAATAATCAAAAGACCAGCAAGTTAAACGTTTAATTTTATTTGGGGGTGAGACCATAGGGTGTAGGATCCCTCATGCAGATCTCCTTCCTTACCTTCTCTGTCATGTGCTGTACACCACAGGCAAGCTCGAGCAGTGGAGGTCAATGCTGTCAACGCCAGGTGACACTGTCAACCACAAGCAGCGATTTGCTGCGCTCTCCTGGGCCGGTTAGGTGCTGTGGTCTTCACTATGCCTTGTGAAATACTTCTGGGTGGTTAGTACAGCATGCGGGATCACCACCGCAAAATGAGGTTAACACCTGCAGAGCAATTCATCTTTTTCTAAACCCCAGTAAGTAAATCCAGTGGGAAGACAAGAGCTTTAGGCAGTAGCATTACTCAGGGCTTGGGTTTGTGTATTTAACAGCAAAATGGCACAGCAGGTGGCAGCAGTGTCTTTCCAGATCCTCTGCATCCGACCTGTACCTGACCTCTCTGCGGTTACCTGTCCTGGACAGACACTGGAAGCCCCAGACAGGGGTGGAGGTCACCCTGCCTTTCGCTTGCGGCTGGGAGGGAAGCCAGCAGCTTTGCCTCTAACGTGTCAGACTTTCCTTTCCTGTGCTTTGCCAGTGGCAGGCTCCCATTTCGAATATCCCCACCGGCACCAGCCTGCTGGTTGGCATTCCTCACAAGAAGTGTTCAAGTAGGTCCCTCGTATCCCCTGACCATTTCGGTAGACGTTTTAGATAGAAGCAATTTGAAAAAGCACCTGTCATTCCCACTTTTCCCTCCAGTGTGAACGTGACACGACCAATCACATAAAGAACGAAGTACCTGCACAGAAGCCCTTTTATATCTCTCAGTTTAAGAGAATGAAAAGCATTTCAGAGTCTTGACATGTCTCTTAAAAATCCCTGGATCCCTGGCAGTCCAATTTGATGGCAGTGGTAGGAAATATTGATCAAATAATAGGTTACATTTTCGGTTTCTCAGTGGCAACTGTTTCTTTAGGTTCTTTGTGTAATGTTATCTACCTCAAAGTAGGAAGTTTCCATTATATTTAAAAGAAAAAGACAAGAAGGGAAAAGTTCTTCAGTGAAAGATGCCCTTTCGCAGGCAGGCTGTGCTTGAAGCAAAACTCCCACTGACTGCAATCCACTCAGAAGAGCAAAGGGAAGCTGATGCTTTTACTTACACATAATGCCTGGTGGCAAGTAATATATGAGTGTCATATCTCTGATCTCTTCTTAGCTGCAAATGAAATGCTGAGCGATGACTAGAATTCAGGGGATTAAGATGGGTGGTTTTAATAACGTTTGAGCGACAGCAGCTCCTCATTTCCTGGGATTCTGAAGTTTTGATTTCACTTCTTTGCTGTTTTTTTTGTGTTGTGTTTTTTTTCTCTCCAGGGGCAATTTTCAGCAGCATAGAAAAAGTAGATTCCCCCCTTCAAAGACAAACTTTACACTAGCAGCTCTAACATGACTTTTTCCCTCTTCCAAAGACAAGAGCACAGAGATAGATGCTTTAGGCTGGCCCAGTCTCCATTGCAGGTCTCATTAAAAATAAAAAAATACTTTTTTTAATTGTTATATCTCAGCCAAAAGCAATACGCATTTCAACCTCGTACTTCTGATATAACTCTTGTGTGGTTATGCTTTATATAGCTGTTTTCTGTCTCCTGAGCATTTCCTACCAAAGTTCTCGGGAATGAGACTTAATTTCTACATTCTCGCCCAGACCAGGAGCTCTATGACAACCTGGACTTGGAAAAGAGGAATGAGGTCTTGAAGTAAGACTTTCCAAAGGGTTATTAATGCTTTGAGGTCACATCTGACTATAAATTCCAGTTTTGCTCCCATCCTGGTTCACTGAATGGCATTGTGCTACCTGATCAGATTTTATTGCCTGCAAGGACTATAAGTAGAAGAATTAGACCTTGAGTATCTCTGGATTTTGCAGCCAGAACAGAAAACACAGCTAGCGCAGCTGTGTACAGCTAGTTTCTGATTTTCGTTCTGATAACTTACAGGATAGAACTGGAGCCCAGGAGCAAAGCTCTGCTTTCTGAGAGACTTGTGTCTATCACAGTGATCCACATCTCTGGATGTTTAGTTAATTGCTGAAGTCTCTAGCTGCCACTCATCAGCTAAGCAAGCATTCCTTGCAGCAGATGAACAGGAGCTCAACAGTCCCAAATCAGCAGTCTTTTGATTGTTGAAAATGCCCATTGTAACACGAATGGAAGAGACCACTCCTCCTCCAGCCCCTCCTCCTCCACA
Source organism: Calonectris borealis (assembly GCF_964195595.1). NCBI lineage: Eukaryota > Metazoa > Chordata > Aves > Procellariiformes > Procellariidae > Calonectris > Calonectris borealis. Next base: position 121,102,120 of record NC_134312.1, read on the forward strand.
TTCATGAGGGAGATTTCTGTGCAATGTGAGGTATTCCTGCCCGCTGCAGGCACAAGGCGGCTTGAATGGATTTGGTCCTTCCACAAGAAACCTTCAGCCCTAAGGTAAGTCACTTCTGCAGTAAATGATTGCCTGCTCTGCTGGGGACTCAGTAATTTCCTTGAGAAGGAAATCTAGAAACGCAATCAATAATTTTCAAGTAAAAGGAAAGGAACGTATAAGAAAAGGGATTCTGCAATTTACAAATTAGTTTCCACTTAGAAACTTCTCAAGCCATTGGGTGGAGATATAAAAGCATAGTTAACAAAGATAAACTACTGCTATCCATTTAGTTTCAGCTCTAATCTAGCCGATGTGGGTAGGTCGCAGAAACTAGCTGTAGAAACGTAGAGCTCGATGACTAACACAGGCAATGCTGACCCTCACGCTGCTCCAGCTCAACTGCTGCGAAACTTGGTTTCAAGCCAGCCCCTGAACTTTCGCGTCCGCTAGTGGCTTTCTGGCGTTGTAGCACAGCAAAACTCCCAGCAACAGCACTTACCACAGCACCATGCAATTAGCTCCGCAGTTTAATGAGAAACTTGAGCCTTAATCAGTCCTGGAGAAGCATGGTTCTTAAGAACACAAAAAATAACAGGCTTTTCCTTCATTTATTTTACTAGTTCTTGGTAAGCATGTCCTAGCAGTAAAATAATCTCTTCTGGTTTGAATTGTTCATTGATCATAATTTTAGTCCTTTCCTCTTGTTTTCTTTTTATGCCTATAATTACGCTTTGTATTTTAAAAAAAGGAAAAATTGGAAATATACCAGCCCTAATATTACTCCATCTGAAAAAGCATTTAAGCATAGAGAAGCACTGCTGCCCCAGCTGGTACAAGTGTTAGTCCTGATTATTATCTGCTCCAGGAAATGGTATAGTGATATAAAAGGTAAGATTTATCTAGATCCTCTGAGATCTGAATTGTGCTATTTACTAAAGGCTATGGCATTTATTTTATGTCTTCAGCTTTCCTGATTTTTCCTACAGCTCTTCACATGTTTCATTGTACTCTGATTAACACAGTAATTAATTTTTTCCAGGTTTCTCGCAAATAGAAAAGGTTTTAACAAAAAGTGCTGAGAATCCCACCATTTATAACCACTACTACTACCAGCTGTACCCTCTGCTGAGTGTGCCTGGCTCCATAGCAGAGGTGGCAAACAGGAACGTGTTCCCCAGCCAACTCATTAGTGGTCAGTTGAAAAAATAAAACAACAAACTAAAAAACCCCAACCTGCAGACCTGGAGCTGGACAAAACTGGGTTTAGGGGGAGCAAAGAGAGCAAGGAAATAGTATCTAATGTGTAAATGGCACTATATGCAGTAAATTCAGATGTAACCTGGAGCTGCAGACCAATGAATAAAGAGAAAGGTGTAAACGTGTTAGCAAACATATATATGTGACCCTAGGTGGAAGGAGGAAGAGAGAAAAAAAAAAAAAGAAAAGAAAGAAAAGAAAGAAGAGAGGAAGAAAGAAACATCGACATGAACATCATATTCCTCCCTGTGAAGGACTCCAAGTGCTGACAACTTGCTGTAATATCCCACCACCAACACCACCAGCATGAAACCACTGACCTTAGGACCCAAGAAGCAGTGGAGGAATGAGCTAAGAAGTGTGTTGCGATTTTAATTGTATTATTGCTGTTATTGTGACTTTTTCTGTACATAAGCACACTACCTGCATTATTGTTCTTTGTTCCTCTGTAATAATTAGATCATATAATAATGATTCTTGAGTTAGTCTGTTAAGATTTTCATTATACTAACAATCGATGGCTTTATTTTTTTTTTATATATATATATATATATTAAAAAAAAAGGTGTGCTTCCTTTTTGCCTATAAACAAGAGTTTGAAAATAAGAGTGCTCCAGCTCCTGCTTGCAGTGCACTTCCTTCCTGGTGACCCAGCAGGAGTGGAAATTTGTGCATCTTCTACTACCAGCTAAGAGCTGCAAGAGGCAACTTCTCAGACCCTTTTATCGTGTCTCCCTTTCCACTTCCCGACTGAGGTATTCCTCCCCTTGCTCTTTGAGTGAACCAAGCCTCTTGCTTATGACAAAAAATCTTGCCTGTTCTCCAGGTAAGCTATAGGAGCAGAACATGAGGATGTACAAAATGGCCCTACAGGTATTTGCCTTCCTTCAAAGCTGGAGCCATATAAACTGATTTTTTACAGACTTGGAAGCACTCTATTTTATACAGGGTGTCTCTGTCTGTATAAAGTTATTACTCTCAGGGTCATGGGTGTATATACATGCCCTGAGTATGCATCTTCTCCATGTTCAGATGGGCACGTTACCCACTGATTCATTTAGAGATATGACTTGGCAAGTGCCATTGAGAGGTTGTTTAGGAATCCCTTCACGCCTCACCCCCCTCACAACCCTCTCCTTTCCTGGAGAAAATAATGACAACGAGGCCATGAGAGTAATTTTGGCAGCCCAGATGCCATCCTTTTCAGTTTCCTATCATCTATAGCAGGCTAGACCCTTCCTCACTCCTCCCCCAAATATAGTATGGAGAGATGATCTGTAACCCTCTTTGTCCAAGTTCTGTTGTTCTGCAAGGATAGCCAGCAACGCCAGGGTATTTCCAACATTTTCCAATGTGTGAATCGTTTAGGAATAGCAAATGGGCTTACAGGGTCTCACATACAGCTAAACCTCACTGATCTACCCCATATTTGCATGGAAGAATCAGATAATTGCCCTAGGGTTTTTCCAAGCAGAAATGTGGAAGCAGTGTTGAGGAAAATGAACTCCAATGAGTAGAAGACAGAGAAGTGGTAGGAGGAAAAGAGGGCAGACTGCTGCTGAAATGGGCAGGCCTTGTGGCTTGGCCCATGTTTGCCCAGAGCTCAGCTTCGGTGTAAACTGCCACTCTCTGTCAGGGCAGCCAAGCTCCCCGCTCGCTCTGTCGCATACGTGCACGCGAATTTGGGACCCTCTCAGTGATCAGAGGCTTTCACCTGATGATGGCAGCATCCCTGGCATGCTATAAGCAAGAAAGCAATCTCTCCCGCTCCTTCTTTCAATGGTAAGGGAGGGAAAGGGAATGAGAAACATTTGAGAGGTTAAATGGAGCCGAGGAAAAAAAAGGTAGAGCGAGCCCTAAAATAAGAGCCTCACGGGGCTACAAAACCCAAGCCTGTGTTCAGAAGAAAATCCTTTCACACTATCCTAATCAAAGTCTCCTCGTTCCCAGAATAACAGCCCTGTCTACAGAATTAAGTTGTTTCCCTCCGCTCAGAGATGACGGCACACAGCGGTCGTTCTCCGTACTAACCTCAGCCCTCATTTGCTCGCTCTCCACCGTTCTCTGGGGAACAAATTGCAGCTCTGCAGGGACCGCCCTCCGTGCACAGAGAATCTCTTCAAAGACCAGGACACTTTAACTTTTACTCTTGTAAATACACCAGCTTCCCAGCTGGAGCCCTTTTTGGCTTTCTCTGGGTTCAGCATCTTGTGGCTGGTCTCCCACAGCCGCTGTCACGGTCCCTGGCATCTGGGAGGCGGGGGCCCTGATTTCAGTGGCTGTTCATGCTTGGCTAAATACACTTTCCACTTGCAGCCATTAAATCCTGGTCTAGGGACAGGAGACCCAATACTCAGTGTATCTCCAGGGGTATTTATTCAGACAAACTAGAAAAGAAAATCAGAACAGGAAATTACCTCTCTCTCACTTTGCCGCTGCAGCTGATGTGTTCAAAGCAAAAGAAAAGCAATGCCCTTCCACAGAAAGAATGGAAAACAAATTGGCCTCCCCTTCGGAGGCCACTGCTGTGTGACTGCTCACAAGTCTGTCTTCTATAACCAAAGACACCACCCGTCATTGCCCTGCAGTTGCCCAGTATTAAAGATCAAGGAATCTCACATTTATTGTGGTAAGAGCTTTCTCCTGACATGGAGGATTTTCTGATCAGGCTTTTAATAGCCTTCAGTTAAAACACACAGTGCTCTTTACCATCGTATATGTGCATGTGCAAGTACCTTACAGTGAGACCTGTTTTACGAACTGGTAGCTCAGTTTGACAGACAAGGTTGAAGGGCAAATCTACCCACAGGCTGGCACAGCTGAGAACCCCACCCAAGTTCACCTGCCCCTGGGATCGCAGATACCGCCCCGGTTCCTCTCCAGCTCGCTCAGGCTGTGTCTGGCTCCCTCAGCATGGACCAGCGGAGGTGGGGCAAAATACCCCCTGCCAAGGCCTCACTGTACACAGCTCCTGGCGGGGGGAGGAGGTTGCTTCGGATGACATTTTGTTTGCTCTCGGGGACTGTACACCTGAGAGTGACTGGGGTGCACTCCAGGCACACATCTGCTGGCTTGCTCTCATCCAAAAGCAATCCAGTTTGGATGCTCTGTCACATGGGGCAAAATGCCATAGCTGGGAACGATCCCGAGATTTGCTTCAAAAGCAAGTCAAAAGTCATGGAGCTGAAGCAAAATGTACCCTTGGACAAAACAGTGCTGCCCCTGCGTGCCTCGGTACTGCAGGAGACTTGGGGTGGAAAGCTGATAAAGTGAACCCTTCCTGCAGTCTCTGGGAAAAGCAATACAGACAGGGCTTGTAGGATTGAGCTTTCGCCCAACAACCATCTCTGGTCCGTGCAATTGCTGGCAAAGCCAGGCTCTCTTCTGCTCTGAGGGCTCTCAAGCTGTTGATGAATTCAATGCAGGGCCAGGTCTTTTCCTATCATTCACCGCTCAAGGTAATTTCCGCTTTCTGATATTAAAAAGAAAAATAATCCCCTATTGGTAAAAACAGGAGCTTAACTGCTGCTTTCGGTAGCTAGTCTCCCTGTGTGCAGGACTACCACCACAGTACACAGTGTTGGCTGAGGAGGAGTTGTTTGGCAAACAGCTATTACAGCCCAATACAACATTTGTAATTCTGTACCAGTAAAGCATCACTTGCGTTGGCACTTGCTCTCAGGGACACTCCAGTATATCATATAGGAGAAGATCGGGATGTTCAAGGCGCAGTGCAAAGAGGTGGTGGCTCAGACGTGTGGAAGCAGCAGATGCCTCCAGCTGGGGCAGAAAAGGGTTAGACTGCAAGGCTTTTTCTGAGGGCCACTTCTCTGGGCACTGCACACTTTCGATCTAAAACTAGGGCTAATCTATTGACCTTTCGAGTGTGTTGAAAGGTTCGCTGTCGCAGGAGAAGACAGGACCTCTTGCAGGGGTCATACCTATGCTGAATGAGGAGTTCCTCCTGAGTGGTTGTGGTTAGTTACTCTTTGAAGTAACTTTTTATATCAAGTACACAAGCTATACTGTTCTAGTTGTCACAAGAGGGCTGCAAAGGCTCAGTCGGGCCTGTATGGTGATTTCATCAGCTGAGAAGTCCTGTAGACTCAAAGCTTCTTTGAGTGATAATAAACAAGTGATAATTTTTAGAAACACGTAAAGCATCTGGACCTCAAAATTTACCAGGACTCCACACATCCCTGTTCACTTCATCGACTACAGTGCTGGCCTGAGGGCGCCTCTGCCCATACCCAGCAACTGCTTTAGAGTGATCTCTTCTGCTTTACTGACAGTCCCACCTCTGACGGCTCATATGAACAAACTGTGAGGATTTTTTCATCCCTCTTCTCTAGGGTCCTGGGGTCCTGTTTCATGTCATTTCAGAGAAATGGGCCAGGAGCATAGAAAGTTCAGGTCCCGATGGGCTTCCCTGTCACAAAACCCATGCCCACGTACAGCTCCAAGGGATGCTGCTGAGAACCCCCTCCAGAGGAGGGGCTGAGGGCTGGTGAGACTTTGATGCAGAATAACCTTGTTCTGGGAGACGCACTTCCCCAGACACCTGGGGTACTTCAACAAGGAAGTGAAAGAAAATTTCCCTGCTGCTGCCCACACCTCGGCATCAAAGTGTATCATTCCCCTGAGATGGGAGCCCAGCCCAGCACCACGCTGTGCGCCACGCTCCTCCCCTCCCTTGGCTAACAACCCCATGGACAAAAAAGGGAGCGTTTATTTTGTTGTTGTTCTCTTAACACTTTTATAGCACTGAACTAAAAACAAGGGCTCAAGGGTTTTCTATGATATAATTTCCCACAGTTTTTCTTGCAGGACGCCTCGGCAGGGATGCAATACATCCTGTAGCTGTTGGGACTGGCTCTAACTCCATTAGGGATGCAGTAAAACTAAGGAAAGGGAGGCTTCCTCCTTGCTCAGCAGAGCATAAAAGACTCCTTGTTTGTGTGTATATCACTACAACAGTCATTTTCTAATGCTGCTGAAACTAATGTGTAACGTCCCAGGGATTTCCCACAGAGAAGTTTGCATTTAGAGATTTACAAGGTAAGATACTGTTTCACATATATATAATTTAGCCACAAAACACCAGTGAAACATATATACATCAGCCAGGGATCACATCGTTCCTTATGAAAAGGCTGTTTCTGAAGTACTTGAACATTTGTAAGGCACAACTGATGCAATTTAGACATGAAACTGGCCCTGCAGATTTCCTTACGCAGTTGTCCCTGTCCCAAGATGTGGTGAAAGCATTCTCCTTTCCCAGTCCACTGCTTGGTGTCTGCACCTCTGTTTATTTTGTTGGAGTGAAGCTCAAACAGCTTGAGCTACAGACATATTTCATAGCAAAGAGACATCATTGATTTAGTTCATAACCTATTTTGCTAGTATGCCATGGAAGGGGAAATTCAAATTGTAACTGCTCAGCAATGGTCATTCGTGACCAAGGAATGATCTGGCATGGAGGACAAGATGCAAGAGCCAGGACTGTTCCCTGTAAGGGAGTGAAGTTTCCCTAGGTGATGAGATAAGAAATGCCCCAGGGTTGTCTTGTAGCAATGGTGCACTGGGAGAGCTCAGGGGACACCTTTGGGAAGCAGAGCTGGTGCTGGGGGATGAACTATGGGGCTGAGGTGTCCCGTGCTGACGCTCACATGATGGGTACAGGTGCAAGCGTGTATAAGGAGTTGGCCCGTCCCACATCCCTGCATAGTCCTTGTAGAACCGCTTATGGGGGTAGGACTCTGCCCAATATATTGTTCATTAAATCTTTTTGTGTTTAAACACAAACGTGTGTTTAGTTCGCCTCAAGGGGTACAATAAAAATTCTCCAACACTATTCTGCCAGATCCTCTGCTACCGTTTAGTTTCCTGTCGAAAGTGCTAATTTACATGAATTGAGGAGCTCATCTCAGTAATTTTTAATGTAATAAGCTTAAAGGAACAGAAGCGGAGTGAGCACATGCAACACTAGTTCCACCTAAACAGTTCATGGTACACACTACATGCAGCATTTTACACTTCAGACCTCCCCCCCCCTAATTGTAACACTAAAGTGCTAAACAGCTGTGAGGAACTGACTTAATTTGCCTTATCTGTAACAGATAATGCTTTTCCATTCCTTTCCCGTTGTCAGAAGCTAGGAAAGTACAAAAAAGTTCAGGGAAAAATATCACCACTTGTAAATATCCAGATGTCAGGATCCATTCTCTCCTGGCAACTGCTTAGATACCATGATCGTTAATTGAGGAAATGGTCCCCCCCTCTTTGAGGGAATTTACATAACCTGAAATAAGTTTCCATATGCTTGATATTAATTCCAAAGGTTTTGAATGTACATCACCCGCTCATTGCTTACATCACCCAGTGGGGAATGATGGAGTTTGCTACGCTAGGCTGACTCTGCTCGGATTGGGGATACATTGGACACTAAACCCCCAAAACAGACCCTTCTCCCTTGACAGCACACCGCTGTGCTGTGCTAAAGTCGCCCTTGCAGCAGATGCACAGCCAACTCCTCTGCAACTACCAGAACAGGGCTCTTGCAGCAGCAGAAGTACAGGCAGCCACGCAGTTTTAAAGGAGCTATTGAGCCGGCTGGTGGGATGTAAGTGTTCACTTTCCTACTAGCTGTGTCCCACACTGAAACGACGCCCCAGTCAACTTGTCTTTTTCATATAAAAACGCCATTACTACTTGCTCCACCCAGCTTCTGCGTGGTTGGAGCTCAAGAAACAGCTGAAGAGGAGAGACGTGAAACGAGTGCCCTTCCCTTGCCGATTTATGTTCACCTTCCTGAGTCAAGCTATTTTTAAGCAGTTCAAGGGTTTGGTTTTCCTTTTCATTTTACACCAGTTTGGATATTTTTGTTAATGTTTTCCTTTCCCTTTATGTTTAGGTAGCTTCTATTTTGGGGTTATTTCATTTATTTTGGCAGGATGTTTTGCTGTGTGTTGGTTTTGGGGGTGTTTGTGGGATTTGTTTTGTTACTGCTGGCTTTGTTTTTGTTCTGACTTGTTTGTGGGACTTTTTTTTATTTATTTATTTAGGCAGCGGTTGCTTTTGTAGGGATTTTTGGCTTGGGTTTTTGGCAGTGTTTTTCTTAACAATTGTCTGAGGATGTTAATTTATTTGGGGATTTTTTGAAGGTCCTTGTCCACTCGGCAAGGACAGATGCAAAATCCTGCTTCTGGGACAGAATAAACCCCTGCAGCGCCATGAACGGGGGACTGGCTGGCTGGGGAGCACCTCTGCTGGAAAGGACCGTGGAGGTCGTGGTGGACTTTAGGCTAACCGTGAGCCAGCGGCGTGTCCTGGCAGCAATGAACGCTGCTGGCAGCTCCCTGTGCAGTGTGGGCAGGAGCAGGTGGGAGACGGAGGGATGTGACTGTCCCCCTCTGCTCAGCACTCCACCTCATCTGGATACGGCCTCCTGTTTAGGGACCCCAGTATGGAAAAGCCATGAACGGAACGGCAAGTTTGAGGGAGGTCAGGGCAGGAGCAGTGGCCCTGGGGCTTGCTCAGCCCAGGGAGGGGTGGCCGTGGGGGCGGGCGTGTAGCAGCCCCCCAGCACTTACGTCTGAGAGGAGCTGGGCTCTTTGCAGAGATGCACGGTGGGGGAATGAGAGACAAGGGGCATAAACTGAAACAGGGGGGGATATATCCGGCTGGATATGAAGAAGAAAAAAAATGACTCTAAGGCTATTTAATCATTTCAAGGAATTTCGCAGGGAGGCTGCGGAATCTCCATCTTTGGGAGCTTTCAAGACTCAATGGGATAAAGCCTGAGACAACACGGTCTGAATGAGTTAAAAGGTTTGATTAGATGATATGCTGGTCCTACCAGAACAATTTTATGATGAAGGACTTTTCCTAATGGTTTATGACACATAATAATCCTGCCAACTCGTGCATTCACATTAAATTTTTATATTCCATTTTTAAACTATAATCTGAATTTGCTTTGACAAATGCTTGGTCTTTCATCTTTTGCATTGTGTCCCATTTTTCTGTTCATTAAAATTATTTCAAAACATACTCTACACTGCTGAGTTTTGAATGAAATTTTGCTTAATCTATTTTTAAACGTGTTATCTTAATCTGTAGAACTATATTGCCAGTGAAACTTGCTGTTATAAATCACTACATAAACATGAAACCTGTCTTCAGTGCATTACACTAAAACATTTCCCAGTAGCGGGGTAAAGATTTTATTTTGCTGATTTAGGAGAAAATAGCAGAACCGAAATCTTGACATCTGCAGAGAGGAGAACCCCAATTTCTCCCTTCACAGCTCCTCTTTTTCCTTGAAACATATTCTGTGATTAAGCAAAACCCCGTAACTGAATCAACCACAGAAGAAAGACACCGCTGAAAACTAGTAAGCTAATCAGTAGTGTGACTTAGAAGCCCATTCCCATGCAGATAGGTCTCCTATATGCTTGAGTGCAAGAGGGATGGTGGAGGACCCCCAGGGACAGGGTCCCCTGCCGCGGCCCGTGCAGCGCCGGCTCTGTGTCACTCCCTGCTGCGGGCCCGCAGCCAGAGCTCGGCAACGAGCCCTCTGAGGTGCTGCTGGAGGAGGAAGTAGGAGGAAGGGCTGGCCCTCATGAACACTGGGACTGCTCTTCGGTCGGAGCCACGGAGTAGAGTAAGGCAGTTCGAAACCCACCAAAACCGCCAGGAACCGCGAGCAGCTGATGGAGGCAGCAGTCAAAACCAGAGGGACTGAGAAATAAGGGCTGATCCTGCATCAGACTTGCAAAGCCCCTGACTGGACAAAGCAAGCTGATTTTCCTTAACAGCTCAGAGCCTATAAAAACACAAAAAATGAGGGCAGGAGAGCAAAGACAGCAGAAGAGGGAGCATCCTGACCCAGTAAAGTTGAGAAAACAGCACAAGGACCTGAGAAACAGCTCGAGACCTCGACTGCCCTGAAGCAGTGCGTAAAATAAATCACACTGTGTGTCACTTTGCTTTCTTGTCACCCATGTTCAGCAACCTCAGCCGTACCCTGAAGCCTCTGACAGCGAAGGCGCAGCCTGGGTGAGCAGTGGCATGGCTTGCCACCCTGGCTGGGCTGGAAAGTTTCGCCGTGAGGTGGAAAAAATGCTCCCTCTCCTGTAAAGGGGGCCCTCAACCCGCTTGCTTTTTGCATGAAGGGATGAGGAGGCTGAAAGGGTCCCCCGGATGGCACGGGGCCAGCATCCCTAGCAGGCAGCCTCGGTGGGAGCGAGGGACAGCGGCTTGCCCAGTCTCCGCTCAACCCAGCTGGTTTCACCCCACGTGCGAGTGAGCTGACTCAGTGAGCTGACTTTTGAAGGGAGAAAAGGAGGGTTGTTGCTCTTGGGCAGTGTTTCCCACTACCTCTGCCATTTGCCCCTGTCGCTCCACCGCGCAGCACAGCCAAGCAAGGAGGCGGCCAGCTGTGCTCGTGAGGAGTTTCGTTTCTGCCCTCCGCTAAACATCAGGAGGAAAGTTGGCTGGCGTATGAGGAAATGAAAGAAAAAACCCAACACATTCTTTTATTATTTCTAGAGCTGTCACGAAGCAAGCCCCTTTTCCTATCAGCATTGGTTTCATTTCTCCTGATCCTTGTCACAGTGTGTAGGTGGAGCCTGTAAATAAAAAGCACCAGAAACTGAAAAAAAGTTACTGCTTCTCCTTGCTACAGGACGCTACACAGGTAGAAGTTTCTCTTTTCCTTCTTCGAAAAACAATCATGCAATTTTTGACTGTTAACTTTATTCCTTTTAATAGTTGCATGTGAGAAGGCTGCATAACAGTCTCAAGTCAGTGTGGTTAAACAAGGCTGCCAGGAGTAGGATGTGTTGTTTTCTGGGGTGGGGAAAAAGAAGAGACATTAGTATTATTTCCTTTTTAAAGGGAGGCGACTGAGAGACAGCATTTAAATTGGAACACATTTTTTAAAGCATGTACTGTGAGGGGGGCAGTGTTCAGCAACACAGTCTAGCAGGCAGTATGTATAGCATACAGATGTGTAGCATCATAAGCTTTGCATTGCTTCATTTTTTTCTGAGAAGTCAGCTAGAATTAATAAACGTACAGCCCAGAGACTGTGTAGTTTGCCCAAATACCCTGAAGTCACAGGATATGTCCGGCAGAAGTCCGTGCGCTCCTCTGGCTGGACACAGAGTGAATAAATGCAAGAGCTGTGCGGGTTCAGCGCCGCAGCTTTGCACTTTGGGTTTGATAGTGGATTTTATTATTACCCCTCGAGATGCAAAGCCAGGATTGTTAGAGAAAAAAAGGCAACTCCTCTTCAGGACCATCAGCTGGTTGGTGCTTCATGCAGATGTGGTTGTGTAGCGCAGTGCTTCGTGTTGTGCCGGACACACAGGCAGGCAAACCTCTAAAGATCAGGTTCAAGGAAACCAATATTGTCCCGATGATGGAGGCAGGGGCAGCTCTGGTGAGGGGGGTGTTATCAGACTTTCAGTATCAGCACGTCATCCAGAGGTGTTACGTTTTGCATGGGGATTCTGGCCAGTTTCAGAAAGGCACTTAAAAATTGCAGCTCTTTTTTTCCTCTCCTTTCTTTCATCCAATGTTGTCAAGGCTCAGTACACAAGTACTGAGCACAAAGTACAAAGAAATCCCTATGCCTGCGTGACACAGTGAAGGGTTGCGCCGACCTATCTCACCTTTTCAGGTCCAGGCGGAGAACAGCCAGGTAGCCCCAGAAATCCACGCATGCTGATTTACTCTGCTGCTTACAGTGGGTATCTTTGTTAGCCTGTGTACCTGTGCCTGCACGCTGTGGTCTGCACTGCAGACCTAGCTAAAAAACCTTTTAGGTACGTGGTAAGATACAGCCCTTGCACTAAAATACTTCAAAGTTGTCACTTTTTTTGTCAGACTCCTTAAGTCTCAGTTTCCCAGGTGTCACAAGCTTATCTTGCAAGGTCTTTCTTTTTCTTTTTGTTTCCTTTTTCCTGGTGGCCTTACTACACTACTTTTGCATTTCATCCTAAGCATTGTAAGGATGGCTAAAGCTTGCTGTATAACCTCTTTCTGAAGGAAACACATCCATGTTTAGGAGGCCATATGCTAAAACCAGTACATGAATAACTCTGAACACAGCCCAGTGAATATAAATAATAATGTAAAAGGGACGGAAAATTGTTCCTGGGTAATATTTACATTAAATTAAAAATTTATAGCAAGTGTTCATTCCACTGAATTGAAAGGCAGATAGAGAATGGGAGAGGCAATAAAAGGGATTATTGTTAGAAATATTATTATTGGTAAATTATTTCCTGTAGCAATAGAAAATCACAAAAGAATCTGGTGGCCAGTGAATAGGGAATGTTGCAGGTAAAGCACTGAGTCCTCATTCAAGGAAGAAAAATCTTATAATTCATTAACAGAAAGAGAAAAAAGTTCATAATGAACTATTAAAGAAAGCGGACGTGTGGAGAAAGATGAGGGAACTGTAATGAATACCTATAAAGAAATTAAAGTAGTTCAGACATCTTTTATTGCTGGTCCAAATTGAGACATTTCCCCATAATCATTTATTTTTTATTTTGATAAAAGGAGACAGGAATATCTATTAAAAAAAATTGTATTTCTTTATTAAAAAGAAAGACTGAATAGCAAGTGTGGAATTAATCTGTTTTTTTCTAAACTTGTTTTACATATTGAAAGTGTAACTTACATTGTGTCTGATCATCTTGTTTTGACATCTGCTCAAATTAGAAAGCCTGTAAACTTAATTCAACCAAAAAATTAAAAGAACAGGAAGTTATTTCAAGCAAAAATGTGTTCCTCCTAATTCATTTTCCCAAGTGTTTGAGTTAAACAGATCTTGTTTTTGGCAGGGTGTCCTTGTTTCGGCTGGGATAGAGTTAATTTTCTTCCTAGTAGCTGGCATAGTGCTGTGGTTTGGATTTAGTATGAGAAGAATGTTGATAACACACTGCTGTCTTAATTGTTGCTAAGTAGTGTTTGCACTAGGCAAGGACTTTTCAGCTTCCCATGCTCTGCCAGGTGCACAAGAAGCTGGGAGGAGGCACAGCCAAGGCACCTGATCCAAATTGGCCCAAGAGATATTCCATACCATATGACATCATGCTCAGTATATAAACTGAAGGGAGTTGGCTGGGGAGCACGATCGCTGCTCGGGGACGGGCTGGGTATTGGTCGGTGGATGGCGAGCGGTTGCATCACTTGAGTTTTTCCCCTGTGTTTTGTTCCTCTCTCTCTCTCTCTCTCTCTCGTTGTTTTACTTTTCATTACAATTTTTTCTTTCAAGTATTAAACTCTTCTTATCTCAACCCACAAATTTTCTTACTTTTGCTCTTCCAATTCTCTCCCCCATCCCACCGGGGGGGGGGGGAGGGTGAGCAAGTGGCTCTGTGGTGCTTAGTGGCCAACTGGGGTTAAACCACAACACAGGGGAGGTTAAAAAAATCTAACTTTGAAAAAATACTGTTGGGGTTTTTTTCTTTAAATCATTCTCTCTGGAAATCACTTTCCCTGGAAAATGTCACATCAAAAGCCTCCAGTTTCTTCAGTCACCCATAGAAAATATCTCAGCAAAACTTTCACATAAAGAAAAGCTGAACAAGAAAATAAATGTCTCCTACTTCTCCCTCCTCTAACATCATGTTAAGCAGAGTCTGCTTTTTGGAAAGGGTTTTAAGCTATAGATGGGGGGACTGAGATACTGAGCTTCTAAAATAGGTGTAAGTCTTGCCTTTGACAAGTGTTTCTGTCGCAAGAGAGGTGAGTTGGCTGCATAGCAGACTATGGCTTGGTGTGTCCAAATCTCATTGCCGGTGGCCCACCCATGTAGTGCCTCCTTGTGCAGCCACACAGCGCTGTACTCCTGACCCCCGGTGACTGAAGTTAAGCATTCGCACACTGTCTCCAAGCATGCCCAGCAGCTGCCATACTGACTGAGCTTCTCAAAATTTCATTGAGGAAAACTGGCTTTCTGCAAAAACTGGTGTAATTTTTTTCCCCCAAAAAAATATTCTTGTTTACTCTGTGGCAACTGCTTGTTTTGAAAACACAAAGAAAGCACAAGAGAGGTAGGGAGAAGTGTTTCAAGTTTATCCTCTAGAGAGCAATTTTAGTGATTTGGAAAGAGCTGTGGCACTTGATATCTACTGAGGGTTTGAATCAGTAAATAAAAGTGGTGTTTGATTTTCTCTGCTATGATCATTGTTGCAAGCTGGAGTCACTCAGTGCCCCATGTTTGATTTCAGAAGCTGTGCGAAAGAGTGGTTGGACCAGACAGTAGTAACTAGTAAAGCACTTATGTACAACTACGCTTCTGGTATGCCAAAAAATCAGCAGGCCATGGATAATAAAAATGCAGCATTCAAACAAATTTCTGAAAGAAAATTTGGCTCTGAAAGAACAAAACCTGCCCCGAAGACAGACGTTTTTGCCTCACCTTCCTTCCAACCATCTTTAGAAGTTTTTGCAGTACCTCTCCCAGCAGACTTAGAAGATGAAGATCTGATGTCGGAGAACATGATTGAGAGAAAGCCTAACTGTGAGCAGAAAGAGTTGAAGAAACAGTATTACGAACAACAGGACAAGGTAAGGCAGATACCACAAGAGGGCATAGATCCTCCCCTCTCTTACCTGTGTTTCACTTTGTGCCCCAAAATGAATTCTCTTGTCTCTTTGGGCAATCCGCACTTGTTAGGTCTAAGCGGAGGAGTTTGGGATCAGGGACAAGCAGTCATTTGTGTAACTAGGAAGATAGGTACCTGCAATTAATCTGCAGGCATAAAAAATGCAGATGTAAAAAATAGGATGGCAGCAGCCTAGCAGTCAATTTAATGTGCAACGTGTATCTGTTTCATTGGTAACAATTAGCAAATGTTGAACAGAAATCCTAAAATCTGAGATTTTTTTTACTTGAAGCTCTGCTACCTTCAAGAGAAATACAAAGAAAGGTTAATAATAACCTGGGTTGAATATTTGACACTGGAAACAGATTGGTTTTAAGTCTGTGTCATAGTAAAGTTCCTTGAGATGGTTAGGATTTACTAGCTAATAAACATCGTAATGAAGATAGTGAGGAGGGGTTACCAATAAGGTTTTAAAATACCTGCCTCCAGTAATGTGTGCTGTCTTTCTCATCTTGAAAGAAAAATCTGCTCTGTTTGATTACATCTGATTGATAAATGTATTTTCAGAGGTAGTTTTCTTAGACAAAGGCGATGGTGGGAAACTTCAATTTTTCTTCTCAAAAAAATCAGGTATGAATGTGCCTGGCCCATTAGGGTCTGTAAAATATTGGTGTTCTCAAAATTGTATTTCTGAATGCAGCAGTCAGACTGGAACGTGGAGAGAGGAATAGGGAGAAGAGACCAAGCTGATCTTCATACACTTTAGCTGGGCATATTTAACAGCAGGTGGACCAGTTTTGTAAAGGGCTGGAAATTATTTGGTTTGTTTTCATGAAAATGAAGAGCCTGTGTTAATATCTGGCATGTGTATCAAAATAAAAAAATGACAATAATCAGTCATTTAAAACAAATGACTCATATTCATCCCTTACCCTAGTCTAAAATGAGGCAAAGAAAGAAGAGCCATGATGATCTAAAAAATTTTAGCCACCTGTTAAGGATGCTACAGCAGAATGCTTTTGGTGTCTGTGAACAAACTAAATCTTCAAACTTCAAAACAAAGATTTAATAAGCAATTCTGTACTAAATTCTCTTATTACTGTGACTAGTCTTCATTTACATACACATACTTCAGTACATCTGTAGATGAGTGGAAGAAAATGACAGTTATTAAAAAAAAAAAATTAACAAAGCACACTTAGTAATGAGGTCTCCTTTTACTCTTTACCTTCTCAGGATAGCTTACAAAATTTGGTATTTTTACTAAGGATGGTGATTGAGCCAAGCTTAACTGATTTTGTCGTATTTACAGACATCTGTTTATAACATGGAGGTGCAAGGATGCACAGTGATATGAAGTACAGCTTGATGCCAGTCATAAGGTTTACTAGAGAATGATGAGCTGGAAAAGATGGCTAAAAGTTTTTTTTTTGTGGAAACAACTTTTTTTAAAATTATGGAAAACTCATTGTAAGTTTAACTCTAGCAGGCAGCAGAACATACCTTGTACAACCAGTATGAGGAAAAGATCCGACCCTGCATTGATCTCATCGACAGCCTAAGAGCTCTCGGAATAGAAAAAGACCTGGCTTTGCCCGCAATCGCAGTGATCGGAGACCAGAGCTCTGGGAAGAGCTCCGTCCTAGAAGCCCTGTCTGGTGTTGCTCTTCCTAGGGGCAATGGTAAGAATTCACCTTCTCAGCTTTTCACCTGAATTTCACTTTAATGAGGTGGAAGGGATTTTTTTTTTGGCGGGGTTAAGATTGGATAACTCCATGACTGAGACTATATCTAAACTGTGACACTCCAGAGGCCTTCTCAGATCTGGTTTCCAGTTGACGAAATGGATGTGCAGGTGGGGCACTGCAGGGTAACTCCAACAAGGCACATGTTCTGGGTGGTCAAAAGACCAGGAGTAAGAAGAGTATAGTTTAGCATACTTGCCTCAAACTGTGGACAGACTGAAAGGTCGCATCAGCTGACTCTGTGCATTTCCCAGCAAAGAGTACTGCAGCAGAGTACCTAGTTTTGAGATTTGCTTTTGGGGTTGGTTTGGGGTTTTTTTAACAAGATTTTCTTACAGATACCTTTTTGGCAAAAAATGAACGAAGATCTTTACTTACAAACATATGCCTTGGATGTTATTTAAGTCAGAGAAGATTGTTGGAAGACTTTGCAGCTCAGGAAGATTCACTTTCCAACTCTGTGTGTGTGTGTATACACACACATGCAAGTTCTGTAAGAGCTGACAATACCATCTAGTCTTTCAGGCTGGACTTGAGGGAAAGGTTTTCATAGGATGTAGGTGCAGCACTCAAACAGGTCACCCAGAGAGGTGCAAATCTCCATCCTTGGAGGTTTGCAAGACAAGACGTGGCTGGACAGAGCCATGGTTGACCTCATCTAGTGCCGGTGACAGTCCTACTCCGAGAGGGAATTCAGATGAGAGCCCTTTGGCAAGTCTCTTGGAACATTTCTGTGTCTCTCTGTGAAGTATCAGGCAACCCTGTGTACGCCATGCAGTCCGTGGCTGTGTATCATGCATAACAACTGCTGAGAGAGTTACCTCTGTCTTTGGAACTGCTGCAGGTATTGTTACTCGATGTCCCTTGGAACTTAAACTGAAAAGAATACCTGCCACCCAGGCATGGAAAGGGAAAATTTGTTTCCGCAACGTCAGCACAGAGCTCCAGAATGCCTCCGAGGTGGAGAAAGCAATAAGAGAAGGTGAGTTGTAATGTATTCCCCTCTGATTTGGCTTGCTCAATCTCGTCTGAATCCTTTCTCCCCTTTTCTTAGGCTGAGCAGCAATCCCCAGACTAACACAGTGACCGTAGCCACAAGTAACACCAAGAGCTAAATTCAGAGCGGAAGAAGGTGGGGTAGCATAATATAACTCTCTCAAGAGAGTTTTACTACTTACTACTTCAGTGGTGAAGATGATCCGTGATATGCGATAAAAGCTATGGCTGTGTCCTCAGCTGGATGCTGTCTACATGGTTTGGGGAGCTTGTCTGTCAAAAAGTAAACATGCAAAGGCCTAAGTGGTTCCTGTCATCAGTTCAAAAGCTCAGAGAATGCTTGAGGTGTCTGTGGCTGGAAATCTTATGATTTTGGAGAAAATTGCAAGAAGGCAGAGTGGAGGGCATACAGAGCTTCTGCCAGAAATCATTACCCTTCCCATGTCACAGCTTTACTTTTATGGTATTTCATGCTTACCCAAAGGGCAGTAAGTATTTGCCCTAACTGTGAAAGTTGGATTGTCTTTATTTCCTTGACTAGCACAGCTCTGCAACATTGTTATTTGTCCTAATGTTTTTTCATTAGCTTTTTCAATATATTATTTGGATATTTTCAATATATCCTTCCAAAACTGGCAAGGCAAGTGGTATGAGTCGATTAAGCTAATTACAGAGCTGAAAATCTCTCATGAGAATGAGTACAGGGTTCCTTGCCTCTCTGTGCTGTTCACAGTTCAAGCATTATTGCCTTATAAGATCTGGGACAAATTACTTGATCTCTCAACCTGTTTATCAAAATGTGAAGAATATAGAATAACACCTATTTATCTTTCAAGGCAGCCAAGGATTAATTAATGCCTACAAAGTGTCTTGATATTGAGGAAGCATTTTTACAACTGACCATTATTTCATCCGATCACTTTAATTGTGGTTTATTTACATGTATTTTGTTTGCATAGGTGAGAGTTTATAAGTATATGCTCTGTAAAATATTACAGTTCACATTCCAAAAGGAGTCCATGTACCCACGTATTGCATAATAATTTCCTTAGATTTTTGCATAAATGGATTTATGTGCATGGCTGGGTCTTAAAAAAGCCAAGCCTAAAAGAACCCTAGGTGGTAGTAGGCACTTTTCAAAGTCATTGTGTTCAGCTTCACTTTGATGCATTGTTTGAAGCTTGTATTCATTGCCTTGCTCTTTTTTCCTTGCAGCCCAGGATGTTGTGGCTGGTACTAGAGGTGCCATTAGTGGAGAACTGATTTCCCTAGAAATTTGGTCCCCAGATGTCCCAGATCTGACACTAATTGATCTTCCTGGAATCGCCAGAGTGGCCGTAGGGGATCAGCCAAAAGACATTGGGGAACAGGTAAAACAGTCTCATATGCCTACCTGTGCACAGGGTCAGTTCTGTAACCTACCTCATATGTGAGCCTTTGCTGTAGGATGCTGGAGTTATTATGCTGGGCTTCTGAGCCAGCAATAGAGCTATGCTAACGAGCAGGCCTATTTTTCAGGCAAGGAATTGCCTATAGGAACAGTGAGGTCCAGGATCTCCTGTCTGCCCTGTCGTGCAGGAGGGAGCTGCCCACGCTAGCCGTGAAGGAGCTGCCTCAGGTGCCTTGACACAGCCTACCCGTGGCAGCACGGAATAACCTGGTTGTATGGATCCTGAACACAGTGCTGCTCCCGTGTCCCTTGGCTAGACCTCCGTCTGCAAGATAGATACATCCCAAAATGAGTTGTCTCTTACCAGCTCTGTGGATGTATTTGGCAAAGGTGAATAGATCTGAGTTCTTGTAAGCTCCTCTGGAGCAAGGCGGAAAATTGGCCCTCTTATAGGTTCATCGCTCTGTCATCCCTTACTTACAGAGCACATCACAATCAGACCTGTTCTGGTTTTTCTCATCCTTTAAGGGATCCCAGCAGACTCTTTCTGAAGTAAACAGAATATGCGTTAAAGTGGAGGGGATCTCTACTCTTCCTCTGGCTACTTTAAGGACAAATGCTGAGGAATGCAAATGAAACTCTAGTTGGACAAGGCCAGCTGTGAGGGTGATGTGCAGGAGCTGGGTGTATTGTTTCTCCTAAAATACCTTTAAATAGGAGCTTGAAATAAGAGTAGCCCAAACTAAACTAGACATGTCAACAAAAATGAGACAAGATTGGATTGTCTGGGCTTTACTCTCTGGGAGAAGAGTAATTTAATTTCACAGTTAGATAGTAATCTTCCTATCGTATTCAGAAGAAAGCAGCAGGTGTGACATGATCCACACATTTCCATCGTCCCCAGCTGCCTGCATGCTTCAGAGATGGAGGCTATAGCATTGTAGCATGTCAGAAATTGGGATGGATGGGAAGTGGAAAAGAGAGGCACCTTTTCCAAAACTCAGAAAAAAAAGAGTTAACTTACTTCCGTATAAGAACAATAGAGCTGTGTGAACCTTTAGCAATACAACACAAACTATGAGAAACTCTTTTAGTTTCGCATTGAAACACAGAAACACCACCAACTAGATGTCATGTGTGACATTGGGGTTTTTTTCACAAATACTCCACTGAAATATAAGCCAAAGACATTTGCTATCCTTTCAGAGATACAAATTTGAGATTTATCAGCATAATCTATCTTGCTTTCTTTCCATAAGTGTGTACCTAGACACCAGAACTTGTTTTTCTTTCATGTGATTATTTATGAAATATCCTCAATATTTCCATGGTGAAAGATTATATGCATGAGAGGTTAAACTTTATGTAGCTTTCAGGACAGGCATAACAACAGTCTGGTCTCATTCATCCTAGATGTTTGGATTAATCTTGACATAGGAAAAGAGGCTGCATTCATCTGCTGACCCATTGCCATGCCATCCTTTAGCATGTAATACTATGTCACAGTATATGTGACATTTAATGTCATCAGAAGTGGCTTATATTGCTAGAAATGGTCACATCCTACATGCAAGCATCTGATTTCACTGAACTTCATTATTGCTGTATTGCATTGCAGATCAAAATGTTACTTAGAAGAATTATTGGCTGCAAAGAGACAATCAATTTAGTAGTGGTGCCATGTAATGTGGATATTGCAACAACAGAAGCACTGAAAATGGCTCAAGAGGTGGACCCCAGTGGAGAAAGGACACTAGGTGAGGCAATTTTTAAGCTACAAGTTGAAGAGAAGTGCAAAACTTTTTTTCCATGAAGGTCTGATGTTCTGTATTCCACGCCAGATCTGTGAAATTAGCTACTAGAAGAAGGAAAAAAAAAAAACAGCCTCAATAAACTATTTACAAAGCTTGAGATGATCCAGTAGCTCTAAGAATCCCTAAACTTTGAGTCTTGCTGGCATTCGCGTTATGAATAATTGCAAATTGAAAATCTCAGAGATAATGGTGCGAAAGCTTTGCTGCTGCCTGTTTAAAAAGGTTTGCAAGGCAAAAGGCATGGTGGGAGGCCAACTGTAGAGCAAGTTTTACAGTGCAAAGCCCAGGAGCTGAGAGCTTTCTAGGAGAAAGAAAACAAAACAAAGAGGAGTTGCTTTATAAAACACAGTACAGAGCATTCCCGCGCTGGTGGCGGGGTGTCCTACTGCACCCCTGCCACCTGTAACTTCTGTGCTCGACTAACTTTCTCTTTGGGTAACTTCACAGGGATCCTGACGAAACCCGACCTGGTGGACAGAGGAACTGAAGAGTCTATCATTAAAATAATACGAAACCTGGTCATCCCCCTCAAAAAAGGTTACATGGTCGTGAAGTGTCGTGGGCAGCAGGACATCCACAACAGAATGGCCTTGGCCACTGCAATCCAGCAGGAGAGAAAATTCTTTGAGACTCACAAACATTTCAGGTACTTCTCGCAGAAACAACCTAATATTAAAGTCACTTCAAAGCTTCCTGTTGTCTTGCTGAGATTTAAATTAGGGTTACAAACAGGTATTAATTATACTGGCTATTTCTCATTGCCCATGTAGTGTTGCGTTCCAGTAAACCAGAAGAATTTTACATGTCAAGTAAACTTTTAAAATGTATTTTGGAGGCAAGTTCAACATATATCTCTCCTTAACCCTGGGAGAAGTGCAATGAACTTCAGAAGTTCAGAATAGTCCCAAAGAATTCAAGTTAAGCCTCTGAGCACTTCAAGTCAAGCACTGAAGTATTTCTATTCACTGGAAAACTCGGTGAAACTCAGCATGAGAAAGAATACTGCCCTGGAAGATGACTCAGCAGTAAATCAATCATAATATAGAGAATGGCAGGTGAAAAGGGTTTTGAATCAGTGTACTTCACACATGCAGAAATAATACAGCCGCACATTAATCTGCTGTTAGAATTTGCTATTTTCAGATTCTCCTCTGTTTCCCTTTGCTTAGCCAGTCGGAGTAGCTGTCAAACAACTCCTGCATAAAAGCCATGCTGCCCAGGGAGTCCTGGGCTGCTGCTGCACCTCTACTAGGACACCCCAGAGGGCCCTTTCTTTACTGAATTTGTGTAGTAGAACCAGTGAAATCAGAGCAGAGCATCAGTGCTACCTCCTTGCCCCACACACGCAATTTATCCCAAACCAACTTTTCCCCTTTTTTGCAGCATTCTTATGGATGAAGGAAGGGCTACTATCCCTCGTCTGGCAGAGAAGCTCACAAATGAACTTGTGAGACATATTATTGTAAGTAACAGAGGTGCCATACTAAGCTGTTTATATTAGTTACTATCTAAAAATAAGTTCAGCCCTTCAACCTTGGATTGCAATGGATTGCAATTGGATTGCATCTTTATATGCGTAGACAGTACTTAATTATCCTTCAATCTGGCAATCTGAGAACAAATTGGACTGAGAGTTAGAGGTAAAGAAACCCATGCTCTGTCCTCAGATTTGACTTTAAGCTCAGGATTGACAACAGGCAAATCATTTCATCTACTTGTGACTCATAACTCCTGCCTTTTCAATGGCAGCCATGATATTTATTTTTGTTTGATATTTCATTCAAGGGTGTTGATCAGCTGGGTGACAAGTTACTCCTATGAGCTTACTAAAACACAATAATTTCTATTTAACTGAAAATGTCTTCAAAATCTCAAGTAAGGCCTAATTGTTTTATTATATTACTACACTAATATAAGTATATCAGGTTTTTAATTTTATATACATATATCTGTAAGTAATATATCTTATTCCATTAAGGGAAAATGCTAAAATACAGGGAACCTCTAAGTTCAGTCCTGAAGGAGAAAAAAAAATGTATTTATGTAACCTTACACAAAATAAACAACTGAACATCCATGTTCAATCAGGTATTTATCAGGAATGGAGGGGTCGGTACATTCCCCGCATCACCACCTCTGTGGCACAACCTGTGAGGACATAGTTTTTGGCTCACTGTAGGTGAAATGTTGCCCTAGACTGCAGCTATTCTGCCCTCCTCGCAGTGAGTTCCAGCCTGATTTCTCAGGGATATCCTAGCCCCCTGCCTTCTCTCAGTGAAGGCCATATTTGCACTTCCACACTATCCAACTATCACGCCTGGGATGCAAGAACAGCGAGCTCTAAGAGCAGCAAAAATCACGTGCAGGTGTAGGTCACTCTTAGAGGGATTTTGTTTTCCTTCCAAAATCAGACACGTTCAACCTACTTAAACATCCTTTTTTACTGTCTACCCCCTAGAAAACTCTGCCAACACTAGAGAACCAAATACGTGAGGTGCTCCAAAAAACGTTCCAGGATCTACAAAGGTATACAAGAGGCACACCCAGAACAGATTCTGAGAAGCTGATTTTCCTCACAGATGTAAGTATCAATATTGGGTTGGTCACGGAGCAGAGAGAGAAGGTAAATGTGGGAGAAAAAGTAACGTCCTAAAGTTACCACACGGTCAGCATGGGCCACCAGGAAGCTTGTGGTATCTGTCACTGAAGTGTTTTGAGAGTAACATAGACAAACCTCTGGCAGGAATACATCATACCTGCAAAAATAATGGACCACGGGAGCTCGTGGCCCCTTCTAGCAATTTTTTCCTGTGATTATGTAACAAGAGAATTGAACAACAACTTGGTTGATTGGTCAAAATCAAGCATCTCAGAGAGGGAAAACTTACATTCCTGCCTGCCGGACATTTTGAAGGGTTTCCATTGTTTACAGCACTCATAAGACCAAATGCATTCCTGGTATCAAAATATGGTTTGCAAGTCCATCTAAGTGTCTTGTCTTGGGGAGCTAATCCCTCACAGTAAGCCTTCGGCAGGCCAGCAGAGGTACTTATGGAGGCTCATCAGCCTTCAAAGACTTCATACAAGTCTGGTCAATTAGAATTAAGTAAATGGTTTTAAGATTCCACAGCAAAACAAAAAACAAAACAAAACAAAACAAAACCCCATAGTATTAAGTTTGTTCTCCCCTAGCTGTGCTGGTTTTGAAAAAAAAACAAACAAACCAGGAGCTAAGAGCATAAAAGATGTAAGGAAGGGATGTTTTCAATGAACCATGTCCCTGCTTTAACATCAAATGACTGTAGATTTACTTGACGTATGCAAGTTAGTCTGAAGAAATGAAACTTTACTACATTGCTTGCTTGTTCTTTAATTCATTACAGTTGATCAAACTCTTTAATCAAGACATCTCTCAGGCAATGCAAGGAGAGGAACAGGTGTTTGGAAATGAAATCAGACTGTTTACAAAAATCCGCAGAGAGTTTCGATCATGGCAAGTGATTCTCCTAGAGTGTGCTGCAAAGGGTAAGCATAGAAAACCATCACTTGCAGCTGACTGGAGATTCCATTCCCTTGCTTTTAAATCACGACACAGCATCATCGACAGGTTGAAATGAAAAACAAGAAAATGAAAAACAAGAAGCTAGGAGCATTCGTCTGTTGTAGTGTTAGGCAAGTTATGCTTTGGTCCTTGGGGACAAAGACCCAGCTTGCGCTAAATGCTGTCATCAAATGCAGATCAGTGGATGTCTCTCTTCTCCCAGCAAAGCAATAAAATCAAGACTGTAGATCCTGGCACAGAACTGGTTGGTGATTCTCTGAACAGTTCTTCTAAATAACAGCAACAAAACCAACATTAACACTAATAATTAATAATAATAATAATAATAGTAACAATATATTTAAACTATGTAATAATTTGTTATAATTTTATTACTGTTGTTGTTGTTGTTGTTGTTATTAGGAATGTTTTGGAATTTTGGTCTTTTTTGTTCTAATTTAGCTCTGGTTTAAGGTGTGGAGAAAGCAATTCTGAGTCTGAAATAACCACAACCTTGTGAAGAGTACCCCGTTCTGTGCATCACCCACCTTGCTAATTGCTTAACTGAACTCAGTTCTCTGCTGTACACTCAAAATCTTTTGCAGCATCTTTTTCACATCTTTCAGAGACCCTGTCATTTGCTCTTAGAGATGAAGTAGCATCAGCTGCCAGTCAAACAGTAGCTCTTGAAAGAAGTTCTTTTAGTCTTTGATGCACATCTATGTCAATATCACTAGTGACTCTAAAATGATAGGTACAAAGAGGCTGCAAAGGTGCCGGCCGCCAGAGACAAATAGATGTATATATATGCATATATGTGAAGAGAGACAGACAGACAGACATTGGTGTATGTCAATGTCTCTTATGTCCCATCCATGAAGTACCAAGCCAATCAACATGATTTTATGGAGGGGAATAAAAGACAATGAAGGCATGAAGAAATAGATATAAAAATGGCAGAAAGCACTAGCAGAAGGATGCAGCTTCTTCAGAGAACAAAGAGCAACTGAGTGGCAGAAGATACGCAAGCCATCACAGCTGAACCACAGTGGGGAATCCTCTGGGCACTTTCAGGTTATCCCCATTGGTTTAAACTAATATGTCCGATTTCACAATAGGATCAGGGTAGCAGCACACAGCAGCTCTCACAACAGCACAGCTCTTGCTGACAACACCCTGCCCCAAAATCACGTGTACATATGCTCAGGTGCAGTATTTACATGCACAGCAGAGTAAGTTTACTTACATGGCTTGAAAACTAGAGGTAGCTTTAGCGAGCCCTTCCTCAACGAACAGCATTGTTATCAGCCACAGCTAGGATTTCTGAAGGTACATCATTACATGTCAGATGATTCTGTTTAACTTCAGCTTTCTTATGATGAATGAAAGTATTAAAAATAGCAGAAACTTTGGATACTTGAAGCCTTGAACTTTCGGTTGTGAAGCTGGTAGATGTTCTTGTGGACATGTTACAGCTTTGTATTACCTTAACTGTACAGGTATGTTTTCAGAATCTGAACCAGATACTCCACATCTACTTCTGTCTTTTCTTTTTCTTTTTTTGTTTTTGTTATTATCCAACCATAGACTTCTATATCCGAGTGTTAGAATTGAATGCATTCATGGCTTGACTTCTACTTCCACATGTGCACTTGATCCATGATTTACAAATTTGACCCCAAAACAGGGCAATATCAAAACCTTTCAAAACACTCAGAAACACATCTTTGTCTGAATATGTAAACCGATTCGAAGGGATATACCTCATTTAAGATGGCAAATTCGTATAATGTCAACAAAGAAATATTGACTGTGATATCTTAAATAAAATAGCTAGTCAATGGTAGATTCCCTGGAATAAGACTGTTTAGTGAGTTTGGGGTTTTGTTTTGTTCTCGGTTTTTTAAAACTCAGAAGTGACTGGTAATGGCCACTTCTGTGAGGGTAGCAATTCCAAGAAGAACCGGTATTTTTGAGCCCCATCCTAATTTCTGGATTGCTTTCTATCAGTTAGGTGCTTGATCCAGTGTGTGAGATGGCTCATTCACTGAGCGATAATGTTAGCTCAGTTCTGTAGTAACGGTATTGCTTGAGAGGTCATTTCAATAGTTGTTCTTCTCAAGAGCATTTCAAAGAGGAGAAATAGACTTCCTTCTTAAATCTGAAATTTATAAATTAAGTGATTTAGTAGTAAAGCAATGTTATTTTAATATTACAGTTAAAAAAAATATACCCACTAAAGTGTGGAAATATGAAGACCAGTATCGTGGACGGGAGTTCCCAGGCTTTGCCAACTACAGGACATTTGAGGACATCATAAAAGAACAAATCATAGTACTGGAGGAGCCAGCCATTGAGATACTGAACAACGTGATCGGTATGTCTCGCAGGCCCCATGAGGCTGTCTTGTGGGAGATACTGGTGTGCCTGACAATTTTTTTTCCAGGATAAGCCGACGTTCTCACTGCTGGAGCAAAAGCTCCAGCCAGGATACTTCAGAGAGGGGAAGTGAATCTGATTCAACTCGGGGGCTTGCTTCTTCTTCAGAGCCTCCAACCTCTACATGTGGTCTCCAGCCTTTGTTAATACTTTTCCCAGTGGCTGGTGGAAGGGACTTAGAAAATAACTGTAATAAATAACACAGTAAAGAAATAGTATAGTAGAAGTACCTGGTGCCAGCCAAGCTGCTTGGTATTCCCAAGCCCGGGGAGTGGCATTCACAAACCTGAACTGGGAACCCAGCTTCTTTGCCAATTCTTTGCATGCCATTGTCTGTATTATCCAGTGACTGCTGGGGCTGGGAGAAAGGGTACATAGTTCATTCAGTAAAAAGCACCCAAGGAAAAAGCATGTCATGATCCTCTCTCTCCTATATTTGCCTTAGAAGGCAGCTACGGCACCTGTGCCAGGCTCAGTGCCCTGTATTAAATGCGCTGGCCCCTCTTCCTGGGAGGGGGACTCACTCAGGGAGTCAGATGCAGATGTGCTTACAAGTGATGGCACATCTGGTCAGACACAGCTGTAAGCACAAAAATTGCTTTATCAAAGAAATCTCAGTGATACTCAGTCTCTCAGGTGTTAAGTGGTTACAGGACATCTTTAATGGCTTACACTGTTGGACCTAGAAATCTAAATTCCTACTTGTTTATATTGGTCATAAAGGCATAGTGCATCAGTACAGCTGCTCAGCTATTTCTGGATGAATACAGAAAATTAGTAGTTTTCCCAACTGTCATATTAACAATAGTTTAAAACCCTCACTTCCTTACCTGACTTTATTTTGTCTGTCTGTTCTTCCCTTAGGACTGGTTGAAGAAAAATTTATGGAACTCACTAAAAGGCATTTTGCTAATTTTCACAATCTAAGCAGAGCTGCTAAGGTGAGACACTTACAACCTGAGATAAGACAAGAGCAAGACAGAAAGGCATTTGTAAATACAACCATGCTTACAGTACCTATCCTTGCATTACCCTTATGCAAGCGCGGAATTCCTTGCAGGCCTACAGTTTTTATAAAATAAGGAAGAGCTTGAAGATGATAGCATGTTTATAATGGTGCTAATGAAAGTGCGTTCTGCCTTTTGGTACAACTTTGACAAGATCTAAAACATACATTCCTCATTCATTCTAGTCACTTTCTTGATGCATACAACACAATGCAAAGAAAACCTGGTATGGCTGCCTTGAAGAGTTTATAATTAATTTCAAATTTAAGTCCTGCACTGATTTGTAAGCATGTGGGTAGCCTCAGAGTGCTAAACAGTGCTTTTCCCTCTCTGAAAGGCAAGACAAGGTATTAGCCAGTGCAAGAATCTCATCTTTGATGAAAGGGAGCAGCAGCAGACAAGCCAAAAATCATTCAACTATGAGAGAGTTAGAAGATGACTGTTCACAGTTTGGGGGATTGCATGTTTTGGGGTGGAGTTAAATGATATGGATGTCATTGAAGGCCTTTTCTCAGAAAGAGCTTTGAGGAAGAGATGAGAAGCAACGCTGGACAGCCAGGAAGCAGAGTCCACTCACAGGGTACTGCTTAAAAAGGAAACTCAAAGACAAATGTGAGTGAATTAGATGGCTTGCTATTTGACTTGCATGGCCAAACCCTACTGAGCTCCCAGGCCAACTAGACAGCAAGCAAATTAGCTATTTCAGCCAAACACAGAGGTGTTTAGGGAGGGTCTTTAGGCATAACACAATGAGAAGAATGAAGAAGGAGGAAGTTCTGGTAGACACTGAAGATGAGAAAAAAAGGGGATGCTGTCTTAGGGATGCTGGGAAAGCATTTCAAGGGAATTTGAGAATGACTGAGGGAACTTTGCTGCCCCCACAGACTTTTAGGTGGAAGTATCAAAAAGGCCAGAAAGCATCAGATCACTGCAATAATAGCGCCAGACAGTGAGAGGTTAGGCAGGGTTGGTTTGCTGACAACAGATAGGAGACTTTGGTTTTTGAGAAGTGCCTGTTGTCACTGCCTACTGCAAGAGGGAGACGCAAACAAAATGCACGCAAAAACCAAGGACAGGTTGCAGGCTGAACTCATGGCTGGCTATTGCTGCTTGTTCCCATCAACTTTGTATTTTCCTTCGAGGTCCAAGCACCAGGTTTTGACTGATCCCATTCGTGTTTAAGGAGGGGACAAAACTGCCACATTTTCCTGCTCTTTCACGACAGAGGAACCGGAATCTAAAGCATCACTCCATGTTCCCAAGAGCCGGTCTGGGATTAGACAGTGCTGCAGCAAGGACTGTTGAACACTGTGCCCACCTTGCCATTGCCTGGGGACACTGCTAAGCCCCAGCACCTTTGCAAAGGAAGCAAATGTCTGAGAACTTGTTGTTCTTTTCTTTCCTAGGTCAGAATTGAAGACATTAGAGAGAAACAAGCAATGGAGGCTGAAAGACATATCCGGACCCAGTTTAAAATGGAGAGAATTGTATACTGCCAGGATGACCTTTACATTAATGATTTAAACACTTCTAAGGCAGAAAACACTTTCAAAGTTGGCCATGGGAAAGAGTTGCAGGTTGGATCTGTTTCGAATCAAGATCCCCCCTTTATCCAGGAAATGGTTTCTCACACGAAGGCTTATTTCAATGTGAGTTTACAGACTACGATACAGCAGTTCTTCTGCACCCTGAATGCTATAGCATATACCCCTCGTCCAGATCTCGCCATAGTCAATATGAGTCTTTCATGCAATACTACTACTATGCAGGGAATAGTAGCCAGAGGGTGTAAGTGTCTCATCCAGGTACACGCACAACTGCTGTACGAATTAATTGGAGCTTCCGACCAGTGATGAAAACGCCAGGACAAAGCTGGTCTGATGGGCTGTCGTCAGCACAGCCGCTGGGGACAAGTAGTTGCATATTGCAGGATACGGTGATTAGAAAAGCCTGCAGGCTGTTAAAATGACAGCTGGCTCCTAAACCACTTGTTAGCTACCTCCCAGCCTGGCATGGCTCCCTGCTGCCCCTCACTCGGGGAATATGCCATCGGCAAGTGAGTCCTCTTCTCATCCTCCTCCAGCCTTTCACGAAGAAGGAGGTGACTCCCCGCTGCCTACACAGCCCCAGCCAATACAATGCTCTCTTGCTGGCTTTCCTATGGGGACAAGTGTCGGGGGGAGGAAAGGACAGTCACTTACCAGCATGGAGGAGATAGAAGGGGGAAGAGCCCTTGGCCCTGTAATTGGGAATTACTGATATTCAGTTGATGGCAAGCCCGTCTCGCAGGCAAATGAAGCAACCGTCCTAGGATTGCTTTCCCCTCTGCAAGTTCGTCTCACAGTTTTCAAATAACATTAGTTTCCACAAGCTTAACAACATTATGTATAGCATTTCGGCATTTGGCCGAACAGTGTCTGAGAGCTCAGGTCAGCTCAGGTCAGCCTCAAGCCCCTCTGCATGTTCCTACCGTGTCAGTGGCTTGCAGTCAGATCCTAAACTAATGCGGCAGGAGGGGTGATAATAAAACGTTAAGTTAAAACGGATTTGGCTATCTGTAGAGATCAGAGTGCGTATGCTGAATTGCAGATAGCTCCATAGAAGTTAAGTCTTTGAAGACAAATGGGATGTTTTAACAAAAGATCATGTTAAAGAAAGACAGCAAGGGGAACAGGCAGCATCAGGATTTGCTTTTGATCTTTGTTTTGTAAAACTCCCTCAGAAAGCAACAAGTTCAATATTAATAATGCAGTAAGGTAGGTAGCAGCTCACCTTGAATTTCAATAGCAAGGTTTGGCAAATTCCTGCAATTAAATGTTCAGGCTGCTCAGGCTGGTGGAGAGAAAACCATCGGCTTTCAGAGAACAAGAGACAAAGGCAGAACTACATAAGCTCTTCCCTCCCACCTTGCTATACTCTCTCCTATAACACCAATGCCTTAGATGCTAGTTATATGTTTTTGTAAATGCCCTAAGTGCCATTTTTAACAATAACAAATGCCAGGGCATCACATCTCCATGGCACTTATGCAAGGCCAAATACACTCTGAATGAGATGAAGGCTCTTAAATGTCCACGGCCTTTGAAAATGGCATGCATGAATTTGTGTCACCTATGGCAGGATTGTCAAGATTCCAGGTAGAGTTTGGCTCCAGAAAAACACCCATATTTAAAGCACTTGGGCTCCCTCCCGCCACGGTCAGTAGTGCCTAGAGAATATGTAGGCTCAATAAGTGCTTTAGCCGACTGAGCCAAATTGCTTGCTATTGACTAGATCTCAGCAAACTAGAAAGAAAAACTAAACATCTAGTCTTAGTATTTTTCAGCTTGAGCTCAACCCCATCCTTGTCCATGAAAGATTTGCAGCCACTGAGCTCCAGAGGTATGTAAAGCCAGAAACACCTTAGACTTCTCTGGAAACGGGCTGCCTAAACCTTATGAGACTTGCAAATCAAATATGCCTCTACCTGGTCTTCCCACTGCCATTTTCAAGTCAGGTGCCACAAAAAGAAAGGAAGATGGCACCTCTCTCAGCTGCAGCCAGTCACTCAGGCGTAAGTGCTCACGTGGCACCAGGAGTTGAAGAGGTTTTGAACCTCCCGTCACCCAAGAGCACCAGCTAAGCCCCCAAGCCCGATGTCTCTGGGGAAGAAGCCCCACAAGGTCTTCTAGGTCAATCTGTTTCAATTTGCATAAATAACTAGACCAGACGGTTTGTCAGGTTAAGCAGAAAATTCTCTCATTGAGATAACAACAGATGTAATGTAGGCACGCTCTAATCTCACTATTGCTGAGGACATTTTCCCTTAAGGCTAAAGCTTACTCCAAAGCTGTCTTGCACTTAAAAGGACAACCACGTCAGAAATACCTCTAAATATAGGAATTTACCACCTTTGGGAAAAATCACTGTTTGATTTCTTGTACCATAACGGCTTGGTAGTGTTCAGAGAAGACAAGTTTGATGCCAGAAATTGTTCATAAGTACTATTCATCAGGTATGTCTTCATACAACTCCTACCAATGATAGCTGGCAGAGCTAAGCAGGGAACAGCCTGCCTTGGGTTTAATTTGCTGAAGGAAAAAAGCAACAGCTGACATTCCCCTAACTCTTAATTTTTAGATCTTCAGGCACAAAAGAGACTAATGGCAAAGATTTTTCTGTTCCTAGAAGCACTCACTTCCTGAACAGTAACTCAATACAACATTTTAAAAACATGCTGTCACTTCTTAGCAGATTACCTATAGCCCCTTCCTTTTTCAGTCCTTTCTGGGAAACAAGTCTTCTGCCTTTTTTCCCCTTCTTGCAGGGAGCAAGTAAACGCCTCTCCAATCAGATACCTCTGATCATCCTGTCTTCTGCCCTTCATGACTTCGGGGACAGCTTACAGACGACAATGTTGCATCTTTTGCAAGACAAAGACAAATTAAGCCATCTCCTTGAGGAGGACAACGAAGCTGCTAAACATAGGAGCTATCTCAGTGAACGAGTTAACCGTCTCACCAAAGCCTGCCAGTACCTGAGAGACTTCACCTTGCTGTAGATTTCTTAATTTTTCAGAAATATTTTTCTACTCTTGTTTTCTAGCTTTATTGAAGAACTTTGTAAAAGCCCCTAAAAACGTAATGTCAGCACAGACCTTTAACATTCATTTCTAGTGTTCAGTTCTGCTTTATTTTCCATAACCAGTTATATGCAAACACCAACCCTTATGTGAAGTGCTCCATTGGGGGAGTTGTGATGAAATAAATGTTACCCCATTTTTAAACATTTGCTTTATGAAATGTTGTACAATCATCAAAATAATTATTAAAAAGCCAGAGCTCTGAGGGTTGTGGTTTGTTGTGGGGTTTTTTAAATGAGGATGAGGGCTTTCAGCTCTATAACTCACAAACTGTAGAAATCAATTTATCTAACTAACTTTCCTAGATGAAGCTTACTGCACAACCCTAGCGATCCCACGCTTCCCTTTGTGGTTTTGCCTCGCTGTGGTGCTTGTCTTTCCTGCCATCACCTGAAAGATGACCCTGTAAGGTGTCACCACTGTTAAGTCCCAGCCCAGTAGGTAGAGAGGCTGCACACGGTGGGCATTAAACAGTTCCAGCCTAGAGGGAAAAGCAAGTTAACTTCATCTGATCAGTACATCCCCAGGATGCCGTTGGCTCTGTTTCTCCTTTTTCAGTTCTCTGATTTGTATAGAAAGGCTAAGAGGTTCTTTCTTTTGCATGCCTGGAGCATCGCCTGAAATTTTGGGACTGATGGGCAATTCAATAGATGGCAGGATTTGGATGTCCAAAAGGGATTAAACCACCCAGGATGTTAAACATTACAAGGGTGTCTCAGCATGTGGCTTGCTACCTTTGTCCTTCCCCTCCCCAGGGCAAGGAGAACCTTTCCAAAAGCTCTTTCATTTCATGGAAGCCAGTGCAAAATATAATACTGCACACCGGATTCATGACATCTTTCATATGGAGGATTTATTTTAATGGGCAAAGTTGTGCTTTGCGTAGCAAGAGTAATGTCTGAATTCAACTAAAAAAAAATGTGCTTGTTCCAGTGTGCCATGTAGCAATTTCCAAGATGCCTTCAAGAGAAGCCTTCTCTTCAAGCTAGAAATGATAGAAGGTGTTTGACCCTCTGACATGAAACTGCAGCAGCAGATGGCTGACTTCTGTGGCACAGCGTTCACCCCAGTACAGCACACAGCTTTCTTAACCCCGTTTAGCACTACAGCCAGTTTTCCAAATTTCAGTATACTGTTTTGCTACTATTGACTTGCAGTGCTGCAGGTCAGAAGCCATAAAAAAGCCTGATACCATAACAACTTTATTTATTTAATTTCTATTTTGAAAGTACTTTAAACTTGTTGACTACTTCATGGTATCTCCCAAGGCACACTTGATGCTCACGTGTTATTGAAAACACCCTGTCTCACAGCTAGAGAAGAGAGGCAGGTACACATTGCTTCAGGCAGCATGAGATGTAATAGCAAAATAGGGTGCGACTCCCTTGACCCACTGTCTGTATTTAATTCAATTTCACAAGTCAGAGTGATTTCATCAGACCCAGCCACTAAAGACATCCAGCATTCCTGGCCATCCAGCTCTCTTTCCCTGGGTTTGTTCAAGGACCAGAATTTAAAAAATCTCTTGGATCACCCTCTTGCGTTGTTTTTCTTTTGCTTTGTTTTTTTTGCTTTGTTATTTTTTTAAATCAGATTCTCAAAGCACTTCAGACACTGAATCCAGCAACTGCTTCCAAAAAAATCCAAGCAAACAGATATAAACCACTACTAAGAAAAACTATTTGTAAAAAAAAAATATTTATTTGGTGCAGTGTTTACATGCAAGATAATTGCATTTCAGTCCCAAAAGAGAAAACAAGACTAGCAGAGTCATTTCATTCAAAAGATTTATCCTTCTTAACAAAAGTGACTTAGTATGGCTTTTTGATCCTCTGTACTATGATTATAAATTACTTTCAAAATCCTAGTTGAGGTGGCACTCTGAGATCAATTACATTTTGCTAAAAACATACATGCAGATACATAAAGGAAAGCTCTAAGGAATTAAAAGCCAAATTTAATAAATGAGGTAGTTCATCTGGTTACGCAGAAACGCAGATTTCTGTTTCTTTGTATAAAACATCCAGCCTCTGTACGTGTGTCTGCAATCAGTATCGCTTGCAACGCAGCCGTACTGAAAAACTTTGCCCTTTGCCTTTCACAGCAGGGAGAGTTCAAGAGCCGACCTCGATGTGCCCAGCCAGGGACACTTAACTCACCCCTTCCTGCTACAGCTCCGGAGCATCCCTCTCCGTAGCCTACATCGAGAGTGACGGCAGGTCTTGCCCTTTTTGGGTTCAGAGCAGCTTAAGGCAGAACAGCACTTTTAATTACTGAGACAGTCAGACCGGTCTCACTTCGAACAATCTGACTTGGATGACGGCTGTGTCGAGATCCTGAGGATTTTTAACTACCTGAATATACAGTATTTTTTTCTGTGCCTCTACTGTAG
Organism: Calonectris borealis; assembly: GCF_964195595.1. Taxonomy (NCBI): domain Eukaryota; kingdom Metazoa; phylum Chordata; class Aves; order Procellariiformes; family Procellariidae; genus Calonectris; species Calonectris borealis. Next base: position 121,136,992 of record NC_134312.1, read on the forward strand.
TGCATGAAAACTTCCCTTCATATAAACCAAAAAACATTCATTTCTTTTTAAATTGCCAACCAGCAGCTCAGAGATTCAATGTTCACATTACTTAACATTTAATTTAAAATACTACTAAACCGTCTCAGCATCCTGCTACAAAAAGCTTAAATTAAATTGTGATTAAAATTGCCATTATAAGCCTGTACCCGATTATCAAGTGGAAGTTTACTCAACTAAAGAGAGACATTTCAGCAAGCAGTTGACAGAACGACTTTCTGCCAGGCACCACAAGAAGAAGAAAGGTGCTCATTGTGATAATCCTTCACTGATTAAGATCAGTCACTGTAGCCAGCACAGAACCGACTGTGCAATCCTTCACATTATTTTTAAAAAGAAAATTCAAAGAGGAAAAAAAATAATTTGTAAAGTGAATAAATATCCCAGGCACCCATGGCTTCCTTTATTCTTGTTCTCAGAAACATCGATCAGCAGGAAGGACAGAGAGCATTGTCATCTGTTTGCCTGTTGAAAAAACAAAACAAAACAAAAAACAAAGGTTGAAGTTCTGCTGACAGACTATCTTATCAATTACTTGGATGGTTCTCAACAGAATAGCTTCATTAGCAGACAAGTCACATTTATTTATTTTTATATATAAAATCAAGTTTCAGGATTTGGGACATTTAAAATTATTAAAAACACCCGAATATTTTACCTGCATATTTTTATAAATCCAATCTGTAAACACAGTCATATTCCCATACACTCCAGGTCTATTGGGACTTGCACAGCCAGTTCCCCAGCTGGTATCTCCAACCAGCCACCACACGGAGTTTTTCTTAGTTACTAGCGGACCTCCACTGTCACCCTGCACAAAACACAAGCATATTATTAGTGACCTGGCCACCAGGAAAGACACCATCCATTTCACTTCAGGAATACAAGTGAAGTTTCAAAAAAAGCTAATCACCATTTTAAGGTAGTCACTAAAACAAAACGCGATGGCAATTATAGTATTAAATGATGACTGCTTGCAATAGGGATGAAAATTGTTTGCCCAAAGCACTAAATGAGGCATTATTGACTTTCTTGTTCACAAGCATAATGCTAGGGTATCGCTGTGATTATGAAGAGCATTTGTCCTCTTTCAAGTACCAGATAATAAAACATCCTTGAAGCATTAAAAAAGGACTGCCTCACCCTCTTTGGGTATTTAGCGAGAACTCGGCACTGGCAGCCATTCAGAAGATGAAACAAAAGGTGTCTCTTTTAAAGGGATGCACCACAAAAGGAACTAGAAGCCCAACCAAAATGTTAATTTTTTTTGCGTAGGATCTGTTTGTAATTAATAGATGATTAAAAAAGCCTACTAGTAAGACCACAAAAATAATCAGAACATTATTAGGTGTTAATTAGGAATAATTACCTGACAAGAATCAATTCCTCCTTCTAGATGTCCAGCACAGATCATTGTAGGCAAAATCATGCCATGATAGATATAGACAGAATTACACCTAGAACGTTCTATTAAAAGCACCGAAGCATAATTCAAGTTATTTGATGTTTTACCTAAAATTGAAACATGCACAAAAACACACATACAAAGAAAAAATTAGAACAAGCATCATATTACGTTGCTATTACAAATCCCGGCAGCTAGTACTATTCAAGATGAAATAAACTCACTAGAAACATCGGGATGGACACACCCACAGAGACAACTGTGACATTAAAACTCCCTTCCAAGAGGTCAGTGAGTTACCCTGCTTTGCTGTCAGTGTACTGTAAAGCAAGAGAACAGGGCACCTACCTGCCTACTCCAGCCCAAATCAACTGTTATCTACATTTTATCTACAATTAAAAGCACATGAAGTCTGCAAGAGGCAAAGAGGACCTCCCCACAGTTTCATGGTCCAGCACAAGCTGCCCGCAATTCCCATATTCAGGGTCCAGCTTCCCCAACACCCCCTTCCCCGCCCAGTACCTTCTCATACTGAAAGAAACCTTTCCTCCCTTTCCTTTTCACTTCTTACAAATTTACTTGCATCATGCTATTTTAGCTCGAGGTGGTGGAAAGGACAGGCTCCTGCCCTGTCCCATGTCCCCAGAGGACTGGTTTGGCGTACAGCTACCCTTGTTACAGGAGAGGTGGCCCAGCTAGCAGGGGCACAGAATTGTTTCCCGTGTGAATATTTGTGGCCCCCGGTACTGATCTGAAGCTCCTTTGCAGTCTGCTGAATGCAACACATCACAACTTGCTTTGAGACAGAATGCCCTGTGTAAATATTAGGGGCTGTAAAATGGGTGAAAAAATAGCGTATCAACAGATCTGGCTCAAACTGCCCAATCAGCCCATGCAACGGTTATTTGTAGACTGAGGAGGACTGGTTTATGCAGAAGACCAGAATATTCCAGAGCCACTCTTTACCTCCTTGGTACTCTGCTCCCCACCCAGATATCCAGCACTGCTGATTAGGCTGGAACATCATTCCCGGATTAGGCAGACAAACTGGCCGTACAGTATCTACAAAACAAACACAGTAACATCTGTAATCCCAGATGTCCAGACATAATTCAAAACAAACGCATATGAAATATCTCAGCATAAATCCACTTAAATCTGTACACACCATGCATTTTCTCTGTACTTTACCTTCCTTGCAGGTAAGCAACACTGTGCAATGCAGGCAGCAGCAGAAAGCTTACCAGCTGCCCTTTCCCAGGTGGCTACCTAATCTTCACCTCAAAGTGAGGAACAAGCACAGTTAATGGTTCTAGCTCAATTAATCAGGCTAACTAGAACGATTAACACCAGCTCTTCTGATCAGTAGAGGACAAAGAAGAAAAACTTCTGAAAACTACCTCTCTGCATTCTCTTTGCCAAACCCGGCTGAAAATAATCACAGTGCAAGCAGGATTCAGTGCCAATATACAAGAAGTGTGAAACACAAAAACCTGGTAAACAACAACAACCTCCCTGCTCTCAGCAGCAGAAGACCCCCTCCCGATTACTTCTGGTAGCTTTAAACTGATGCACTGAAACCTAAAGAACCTGTACACAAAAAGAACTTCAAGATTAAATAATGATTTGTCCTCTACTTTTTACTGCTTGCTTACAAACAACCTACATCTACTTTTAAGAAAGGAACTTCTTGTAATGTTTGGTTTTGGGGTTGGTGGGGTTTTTTTCCCAATTATTATTTGATGTAACTTGGTTTAGGGTTTAGTCAGCTGCTCCACCATTACATCCTGAGTCTGCACATATAGGAGTGGCAATACTTAAGCACCATACAGTGTTCTGGGGTAAAAGTACATTACTGAGATGAGCCCAAACTCCTCTATCATGTACTAGATTTAAATAAATCCTACTTAGAAAATCAGAGGGTGTGCCCTCTGTCTCTACTTCTACCCTGTCTCTGTTTTTAAGGTGTCTCTACCCACATTTTGTGGTGTTCTCCTAAGCATCTGCAAGGATTTCTTGATGAACTTCAGAAGTTTAAAAAGATGTGCTCATTGCCATTGGATTTTTGCCTTAAGAAGAGCAGAATACATACCAGTAAAACTCAGTGGTGTCTCTAACTTCATAAGGGCAACATCATTGTCTTTAGAATCTGTATCATAATCCGGATGGGAAATTATCTGTTGCACTCTGTATCCATTTCTTAAGAGCATCTCATTCTGATTCAGAATCCCAGCATAAACCCTCCAAATGTACGGGTCAGAAAATTGTCTACAGAAAAAAGAAAGGTTAGAAGGTTTGCTTCTCTGGTAACGAGTCACAGATTATGACCTTCAAAAAACTGTCTTCAGAAATGGTAGTCAAATGCATGCGCGACCAAGAACGCACATGCATTTGACTACCATTTCTGAAGAACAAGGTAAACAAATTGCAAAACATCTAACTTTGTGAAAGCTTGACTCTGATTTCATAAATATCTCCAAAAAATCTTTGAAATGGGTTAAGTATCACTGTCTATCCCCTTAGTCACTCAGCACAGCAAATTATAGTCTGAGACTGCAACACTGAAGTCTATTGATTTCCATGGCTGAGGGATCAAGCAGTTATTTCTGAGGTCTCACATGTCAGTGGTATCACTCGCATGTACTATCCAAAGCATGCAAGGGCAGCAGAAGCCAGAATTAGTAAAAAGATGATTTAGTGAAGGAATTTCACTACCTTGAGAATGCCAGGGGTTTTTTTGTTTGGTTTTGGGGTTTGGTGAGTTGTTTTAAATGTTAAGCATGCTTCCTAGATGTAATTTAAGTGGTGTCTTCTGTTCCAGCACATTTTACAAATGCTCAACAGAAAACTTGCCAGAAGTGTTAAAACTCCTTCCATGAGAACTGCCAAGGCAGTAGTGCTTGCAAGTCATCCCCCCTCAAAAAAAAAAAAATTTAAAAAAAAATCGAGACTGAAAACCAGTTTTGTGCCAGCTACAGCTTGGTTGCCAGTCCTAAAGCTTTTGCATACTACAGAGCTCAAATCAGAAAACAAAGGAGAGATAAGATCATCACATAAAAATAAACACTTGCATTCCTTTCTCAAGATTAAGGACAAAGTCATTTCCCCTTGGCTTAGCCTCAAACTGTGATCCAGGCAACCAACCCTTAAAATGTTTTTCCTTAGTGGGTTTTCCCTCCAACAGAAGCGGCCACCTTTTAAACATATTCTGCTTCTGTACACAAGGTACCACAACACCCTCAACTCTCCTTTATAGGTTAAAAATGTACAAAGCACCACCTATTTTTCTTGTTGATGCCTACGTAAAGTGCTCCTTGAATAGATATAAATCTATATTTAATACCAACTTGGGCTTTACTACCCTGTGGCATGAAGATACGAGGAAATAAATGGTACAGGCATCTTTAAATTGATCATATCTACAGTTGTGCGATATTTGAGATTTGGGATTTTTTTTTCTTTTTTTTTCCTTTTCTTTGTTTTTCCTCACAGTGTAATTCCACATCTTCATGAAAACATTGTCCTGTCTGGCATTAGGTTTGGTGCCTTGAGTTTACCTCTTAAGTTGGGTGGGTGTCTGTGCCCAACACCACCGTCCAATTTAATTTCCACATTTAACAAGTAAAATAAGATTTTCTTCCTGTAGAAAGCAGACAGATGACCTGCAGCCAGCCTCCTCCCTCAAAGAAGAAATCTTCCCTTAGTACTTGAAAACCATACTGCTACATAGGTAAAACACTGCACCTGGCACCTGCATTCAAGGCAGGGGGGAGGGGAGGAATGGTATTTAAAGCAGATGGTGTAAAATGGTTTTAAAGCAGAAAGTTGGGAGACTTAAGGAAATTTGTGCATTTCAGCCTGAAGCAAGAAAAATCGCCATTCGAGAGACAAACGAACGAGCCGGTCGCCCCGGGGCCCGCGTGGGCGAGACTCACCCTTCCACGCAGTGTGCCGCCGTCACTATCCACTGGCGGGTGATGATGGAGCCCCCGCAGACGTGGGTGCCCTGCACGTGGAGGCTGACCTGCCACGGCCACTGCCCCGGCACCGCCCCGCTGCCACCCACGATTCTGTTCATAACGTTCACGCTTTTAGTGGACAGGCCGCACTCTAAGGAGTCAGTTACACACACAGAGGCGTTAGTTAAAGAGCGAGCTGCTCTGGAAGATGGCTTCTGCAGCTCGGGCTTCGCTAGCAGAGGAGAGCGCAGACCACGTCCGACCTCTGCACTGCTGGCGTTCGATACGCCGCAGCTCGGGCCCCCGCCTTGGGCACCGAGATCCCGAGTCTCCCGTAGCCCAGACCTCCTTTACATTGCAAACGTCCAGATGAGTATTTGGTAGCTGCTGCCCTCGGTTCACAACAAACCATAAACCAGCAGTTCATTCCACCTTTGAGTGTGGTATTCAAGCACCTCTGGCGAGCCACACAGACACACGCCTTTGCGCTGTGCAACAAAAGCGACAACAGCCAGGAGTCGTCTCATGACAGCCATCGCCGTCAGGAACACGCTGCCCACCCGACGGCCGCGTGTCGGAGAGCAGATGCGCCACAGACGTCCCACCACGGCTGCTGGGCGAGGGCTACAGAGCTTCACCGCAGGCAAGTCATTTAAAGGAACCGGTGGCAGCAAAGACAAAAGCAACTGGGGATCCAACATCCTCCTTGTCTCCTCTCCCACCCTGCTCCTTAAACTGCACTGTTTGAAACTTGGGGACCAGAGTGAAATCATCTGCCCATCAAAAGACGGTAATTGTTTATCCAGATTCAAAAGGATTTCCCAGCCAGAGCATTTCAAAGCATGAACAAGCAGAAGTTTGAGAAACACAGTCACTTACCTATGCAGCGCAGAGAAACCACATTTCCTGATGCACAGGAATCGCTGCAATAGAAATAAAGAAACAAACAGGATTTAGGCACACAGTGAAGCAAATGCTGGGCAAAGTTCACCCTCCGGCTGCTTCCTACCCTTTCCAGCTACGTGCCCTGCCTTCACCCTCGTCTTCCTGCTGAGGGTTCCCTCCTTTCTTCACTCTCTCCAGCTACCCTACCAGCAACCACCTGGCCTCCACCATTTCTTGCATTCACCAAAACTGTCACGCGGAAGGCTGCAGTCGCCAGTACAAAAGGTTTGTAAGCCTATTGAGGAGCAAGATGAAGAACAGCATGAGAAAAAGTTGAGCTGATTTATGAAGTAGTTGTAGAGGGAGCCATGGGAACCTTGCAGGCACAGCAGTCTACAGGTTTAGAAACTAGACACTTCGGAGTTGTTTAATGAGAATAAACATTTCCACAGTGAAAGATCCATTTGGCACGCTGTGTGTTCATGTGACTGGAAAAAAAAGCTGAACCAGCTGCTGTGAATGTGTTTACAGCTGGCAGCTATTGTCACTATACAGAAACTCCTGTTGATGGTCAAAGAGCCTTAGAAAAGTATCTTTGACATGGCAACCTTCTAGACAGCATGGAGGGAACAGGATGGAACGTCTTCTCTTTTAAAAGAGGAGAGGGAGGATGGAAAAATGACAGCTGTGTTTTTAAATAGAAAGGAGAGCAGTTGCTGCAATCAGATTAAAAACAAAGTCTCTTTCCCTCTAACTATCCCCATTGAAAGATGTGTTGCATTACACTATGGGCAGAAGCTAAACCTCTTACAACAGCTACAAAGACCCCTGATAAAAGGAAAGAAGCTTGTATGAAACAAAGATACCTGCTATACAGCTTTTTGTACAAGTCTATATTCCCAGCACTTGTGTTCAGCTTCATGTAGCTTTTAAAGCTGACTTCAGTTGCTACTCCTCGACTGTAGTAATACGTATCTCTGCAAAACGGAAAGTCTATTATGAAACCCAGAAGTTTCAGTTTTCAAACAAGCAATAAACTGTGCCAAGCTAGAGCTTCTGACATGAACAACACTAAAAATATGATTTTTTTAAATTAAATGCCAGTGTCGTAGTACAGTGCCAGAGACTCAGATTCTTTAAACATTTGGCAAGTTCTGTTTCCCATGAATCAGTTACTAGATTAAAATAAAATTTTTATCTAATATGCACACACGGTAGGAATCTTCAGCCTCATGAAACAGGGCAAGATGAAGAGTTGCCTTTGCTGGTACATCTACACAGCATAGCAGAGTTCAGGTCCAGTAAGTTGTGACAGTCACGTTTCTGTGGGACAGCGACAGGGGTAGCAAGTGCTGCTGTTCTGCCAGGCCTTCTAGCTGAGGACCAGCTCTGTGTAGTTGCTGCTGGGCTGTCTTACTGGTGTTGCAACTACTGGGGTCATTGCCCGTTCAGAGACCTTAATTCAGAGCACCACGATGGAGCGTGGGCACACACAAGTTCTGCCTGCCTGGGCAATAAATTCACTCCATTACTCCATGCATACCAGAAGACAGCATTTGCTGTATCAGAGAGGCAACATCGAGTATTTAAACTGCAGAAGAATTTAGGCTACAGCTTTACGTGGGGAGAACGTGGGCAGCACTATGGGCCACGAATGATTACGGCGATCTTCCACATGAGCCAGTGTTACTTGTGTCCTCAGAAGACCACGGCTTTCCACCTAATACTGGTGATGACAGGTTAAGTCAGACTGGGTGCTACTGAGCAATTACAATGATCTGCTACTAACTGAAGTGAGCTCTGGAAGACAGTTTTGAGTGAATGTAGCAGACACAAGTGACCCCCCTGAGTAACCACTGCATGCGTGCCAGACCCCGTTACTTGGAGCAACGTTTCATTTTGGTTCTATAACAGCTACCATCGTTAAAATTGGACCCACCTGGGTTCACAAGAACTAGATCACCAACTGCTTTTTGTTTCAGATACGCATTCTTAAAAACGGCAAGAGGGAAATTTTAACCTTTCTATGCACGTGCAAAGGCTGACGAAGGTTAGACTTACACACTGTAGCCCATGTCTTTACATGCAATCTTCCCATAATCGTCATTCCAATCATCTTGACAAACAGGATACCAGGATTTGCTGACAGGTGAATAAACTTCCAGGATAAAGTTTGGTCCAAAAAGTCTAACTGCCAGAAATGGAAGAAGGGGGGAAAAAAAAAAAGCAAGAACATCACACGCTATATTACTGCTTTTGCTCTACTTAAAAGTATTGGTACCCATAATATTTGCTGGTATGTATGAACTGGTGTTAATTTAATGCTGCCTTCTACTCAAATTCTGACTAAATATCAAGTAGACAGAAATATATCGCAATGACTTAATTCTTTTGTGTAAGGCGATTTAAGAATTACCAGTTTAAAAATGCAAGTGTACAATATAGTGTTCATCCTTTCATTTCAGCTTTTATGCTCAAAATTCTCTTTCACATTCTACCACTGCGGAAGATTGCAATAGCCAGTCTTTTCTTATCTTTTATCTACACAACCATACATTTCTTAATATATCATATATTGTGTATAAACAAAAAATAACCTATTCTACTATATTTATATCTTAATACACCAAATTTCCTCAGACAAGTGCTTGTAGAGCAAGAATGTTACAAGGAGCAATTAGCTCTAACATTCCATGCCCTTTTATGTATTTATTTGCACAAGAATTTAATATAAAATAGTTCAAGCAAAAGAACAGATTGAACAAGCTTCTCCAAAAACCCATCATTCAACCAAATGGAGAGGAACAGCTTTAGAGCATATGCCAGTAAATGCTAGCCCTGCATGAGGCACGTGCAGAATAAAAGTTGCCAGAGAGACAACAAGAGCACAGCCGGAGTCTTCCAGAGTGGCACTGGCACAACACAGGTGTTAGAAACAAGATGCCACACCTTTGGAATGGACAAATCGATGGTGTTTCCACTTTCCATCTTCAGCTCTGCACTAAAGCTTCCCTTGGCATCTTTGCAGTTGGAAACACTGATCAGACCAGGCTTTCTTACACAAAGGAGTTATGAAGTAGTTGAAGCATTATTGGGAGAGCAAGGAATGCAAAATATGTGGAAAAAGACGAGCCTGACTGAAGACCACCAGATTTATCACTTGAAGTTCTACTAAGAAGTCAACAATGCCTGTTCATTCCAGAGACAATGTTACATTCAGTTTTGCACAAACTCCATTCAAATTAAAAGATAATATTTGAAAACCTGATTCAAAGTTAAGCCAGCTCAAACCCCTGAGTCAGTCATTTCGTTTCAGCTTTTCAACTGGACTGGAAACAAACTGAGTATCCAGATGTAGGCTTCAAAGCGCTTATACATGCTAAACCGTCTGAGAGATGTAACTTAGGCTAAAATGGCCCTATTGTAACTTAGGCAAGCTTTGGACAAGGCAATTTGCTCAAAAACCCTTGCAGGTGGCTGAAGGTCCCCCCCTTGACTGCCGGCACTCACCACAGCGGGTTTCATCCTCCCCGTTGGGGCAGTGGCTCACTCCATCACACCACTGCGAGGGCAGCATGCACACTCCTGAAGATCCACACTCTATTAAGGAGCCGAAACAACGATTCTCTACTGCGGGGAGAGAGCAACACAGCTGAACATCAACGTTAGGCTGAACATCAGCTTAGCCTCAGGCGGCTACTGCCAACTCTCATCTTAAGTAGTATTCCACTTTGGTAGAGCAAAACATCAGAAAGAGCTCTTAAACTCAGAGATGGGAGGAGACCTAGCCTGATACAACAGAAGATGTATTGCTCTGTCCTTTACATCACTTGTCAGATTAAGTCACTGATGCAGCTGATTGGATTTTGTCCACTGCCTCCCCTGAAGAAGCAAGCACCATTAAGTTGTCTAAAAGAAGTCAGCTTTGCACAGACAAAGCATAACACTTATAAACAGAAAAGGAGGAAGAAAGCAATTACTCCAATTACATCCTTTTGCTTTCACTGCCATTTAAAACAAGATTACATTCACCCTGTATAAATCAAAGTGAGTAAAAAACCCCTAAGAACACAAAGTGTCATCCTAATAGCTTTAAATGAACTCCCTTCTCTCTTCCTTTCTTTTCCTGCAAAGAACAGAAAGCAGAGGCTCCTAAAAACAGCAAATTGGTTTTTAGTTTCCTTTGAAAAGTGGCTTTCATTGAAAGAGAAATTAAGATAGCACAGGACAAACTTCACTTAAGCTGAACAGAATTGCTCTAGCCCAGCTTCAGAGCTCAGTCACCCCGGTTGGGGATGACTTCCAAGGCAAACATATGATTTGTGGTACGGCTTACAGTGGTGAGACAGGCTGGGCTCACACAACGGTAACACACTTTCAAAGCAAAAGCCTCACAGAAACAAATAAACAGATGTGATTACTTCTGCTCCAAGAGAGATCCCATTTTACCAAAATAAAACATATCTTGACTGTTTACACTCTTGCAGTTAAGGTATACAAATTTACTTCAATTTCCTTCCTTTACTTGAAATTAAGTGAGGTTCAAATTTGGAACAGAGTTCCATTTCAGAGAGGATGCACAGCGGTGAATTCCCTAACAAAATGCACCGCAGAATTGTGTTGGCCATGCACAGCCACGTGCCCTCTATCCCCCAGTGCAAAAACCCTTGCAAGAGGTCAAACTACCCCTTACTAACAGCTACGGTGCTGTACGGTTGTACTGCACCAGCTTTTGCCAGATAGATCGGAGCTTTCCAGAGAGGCCACCTGAATAAGCCGCTCCAAAAGAGTCAAAAAAGCTGATGACATCACTTAACGTCAAAAACATATTTACTTGATGAAGAGAAAGAAAAGTGACAGCAGCATTGCTCATTAAAAAGAAAGAAAAAAAAACCAAACACAAACAAAACTGAACCATTAGGAAGCAATATTAGCTCATCTCTCAGGAGGTAGGTAATGAAGACTTTCCTGTCCTTAACTTAGCATAAAATGGAAGATAAGAACGTGTATTTCTAACTTTACAAGTTTAATACACCTTTTCTTTCAAAACAACAACAAAAAAATTCTTACCAAAATACCAGATGAAGAAAGCAGCAATTGCACAACAAATGACTAGTAAAATGGATAATATAATGGCTATGGTTTTCTTTACAGCTGAAATGAAAGCAAGGAGAAAACGAGAAATTAGGTTCACAAATAAGGTAATTTCCAGCCACCAGCACTATCTATTTCCTTGACATTAAAAACAGACGTTTTTTGCCAGACAGACTTTCCTCCATTCCACTACCCTTCCTCCAAATTGCCCAGGTTCCTGTCCAGTTACACCGCATCCCAGCCAGCTATTACTTCTTCAGCCATGGGGAGATGGCTCTTTCAATACAGGAGTTGAAAGGGAAGATCCCTTTTATTTGTTACCTTACTTTGGAAGACCTTAAGTCTAAAATGGGAAGAAATCCCGACAAAACTTACTTGATGCACATGTTCTCCCGGATGAATGGGCTACTGGCGTACTCGACTGATGGGTAGCAACCCTTGGGACATAGCTTGGCACTGACGGAGCATTTGTTGAGAAGTACTGTGGATACGGGTTAGCACCTACTGGCTGCCTGGCAGAATAGACATTTTCTGGCTGAAAGCCATGATTTTCATAGTATGGCGATGGACCCTAAATGATAATGTTGAGGGGAAGGAAACAGGAGAAAATGAAAAACAAGAGGCAAGACTGCAATTAGGACAAAATAAGTTTCAGGTGCCATTTACATTCAGAACCCTACTAAGTAGTTCTGCCAATGCAGAAATACACCATGCGTGCATACACATATCAGTGACTCCAATTTACACAGAGAAAGGGATTTACAGTACAGGCCTAATACCTCTCACTTTGAACAATAAAAATAATAGAGAGTGAGGCTGGAAGGCGTATGAAGAGCTCGGTCTCCTGACCCAAAGTCACTCAACCTAAGAAGGATTCTTGAGCCCTGCCCTGCAGCTGGCCGCACAAACCATTGGACTGGAACATCTGACAGGGTAGAAATAAGCAGCAAGGACAGTTTTAGGCGGTACCGTCATCGAAAGAAACGCTGATAAGTAACAGCCTTTGTGTGTGCAGTTGTCCAGGTCTAGGATAAATGCTTACTGCCCCGTTTTGTCCTATGACAACACCAGGTATACCTAAGCTATTTCTGAAATGCACTGGCCTACAACAGGTCGTGGAAGAGCTGGAAGAGCTTTAGGAACTAGTTAGAAGCCATTCCAATCTATCCCTCCAAAATAAGCTTTAAAAGCATAAATCTCTCCCAGGAGTATCTGAGCATTTGAAATGCTAGTTAATTCAAGCCTCTTACACCTGCCTCACAGTATATCCTTCCCTTTTCACAGAAAAGAAAACACAACAAATACTCCACATTTTAAAAGACTTGTTAATCAGGACATCACTCAATAGGCTGTTACTTGCAAAGAAATAAAAAATTTCTTTCATTAAAAAAAAAAAATCAGAGAGGAATATTTTGAATATTTTGTTTACTTACTACAGTAGAGGTCATCTTTCCTTTGTCAGCAGTACCGAAAAAATTCAAGTGTTTGGAAGTAAAGCGTGAACCTATATTAAAAAAAAAAAAAAAAAACACACCAAACAGAAAACAATCACAACCAGAAGCTTTGTCCACCTTTCTTGTCGGTTTTTCCTTTAGAAAAACGCCAAATCCGGGGGGAAAAAAAATACGGAAGTATTACAAGGGACGGTACAAATTAAGGTGCAGCATGAAATCGGATCTCGATAGCCTCTCAATACAACCTTGAGGATTATACAGTGGCAACTATTCATTAACACGAGCGCCACACAAACCAAGAAGATTAAGTTAGTGCTCACTCTCGCTGACAGAATGAGAGTTAAAGAATATCCTGGCAACAACCCACCTGGTGTCAGTACCAAGTTCAGGTCCCCCTGCCTCTCTCAACACTTACTCATGTATCACTCTGAGGTTTATGACACAGAAACGAGAACATGAACAAAGCATCAGGAAATACAAATTCAACTAACCCATTTGATAACGCCATGGCTAGCAGCCCCACAAGCCACATATTTTTCACTCTTCCGTGTGAAATGCAAACAGCTGTTTTCTTGGTTGTGTGTTGTAGCCACCACACCAAAAACAGGGAGAGAAGCACGGCAGGGAAACAGGATGCAACACCAATACGAAAGTTTTTCAAATAGAGTAAAAGAGAGGAGCTACAGCCAATGTTTCAAGCATATAGCAGTTTATTTTAAAGTTAAACATTAACATTAAGTAAAACCACAGATTAGCAAAGACATAAGAAGCACAAAATGTTTGCTGCCGCAGTTCTAAAATAGGCAGTTATATCCCTCCACAAGCAATCATTTTAATAAATAATCTATTGAGTCCTCTCGTAATGCTACTCTACATGAAAAAAAGCCTAGGGATTGCCTCAGTTATGCACCGAGAAATACCTTTCACCAGCTTGCAGAGCAGTGCCCTGCATACAGGCACACTGCCATGACCCCTGTTGAAAGCCACGATTATAAACAGCAGTTGCATTAAGACACAGCATAATTCTGCCCAAAGTATAAGGTTATGTTTTAGAACCTGTACCAAGGTGTCATCTCACCCAAAACTGAACTGCAAATGTCTTTGAAGCAGATTCCGACAGCAGCTTGGCACCTCGAGCGTGCCAATATTTCGTGACAGTTTAGGAAGGCTGATTCTGGTATTTGCTTATGAGCGCTAGCAAAAAAAAGTAAATAATAATGCACTGTCGAACGCTTATTTGCATGGCAGACAGGTGAAAAACAAGTCTTACTCCTACTTACAGCAAGTCCATCAGATTGGTGACTCAGGCTTCAGGACTTCTGCTTTATGTCGCATCCATTCTTACCCAGCTCTTCACAGCAGAGTCGGGAAGCGTAGCTCTGCCCAGACTTAGAGGACAAGTAACAAGTTGCAGGAAGATATTTTTGTTCCCTGTTCTCTGAAAAAGAGGGGGAAAAAAGGGATTAGGAATTTTAGTGACAGCAGACAGAAGAATACTATTTGGTGATTCCGAGGTAAGCCAACAGGTACTGTGACCAAAGAAAAATCCGTATGTTTTATACATTAACATTTGAAAGGCTTTGCAAATTGGCAGATGACAGTCTTCCTCACTCTTTTTTGGTTTTTGTTTTGTTTTGTTTTTAAATGAACTGAGGAAAACAATATCTCTGTTGCTTAACTGGCTTTCAACCATCACTCCCAATTTAGTTCTTGTTAATCTATCTCCCATCCAGCTTCTGATTAATAACAGTTTTCTGCTATCACACCACAAAATGCAGGGAAGTCATAGGTACATACAGATTTCCATGGTATTACACATACACGTTTGCCAGTGTATTAAAAACATATTAAAACCAAAACCACTGTTTGGTTAGTTTGCAAACGTTTAAGGCAAAAATCGATGTGTAGCATCCAATAATGATATAATCTAGTTTTCTTAAGCACGCATCACTGACACACTGCAAAAAGTTTTACAAATACATCAAGGGTACTGCAACAACTTCACAGATAAGGAAGCTGGGTCATGGAGAAACAAACTGACCCGTCAAACACTCCCCATCCCAACAACTGTAGGGCTAGAAGAGACTGGTCCGTCTTATCTCAGTCCAATACTTTGGCCTCTAACTCACCTCACACATCAGACAGATTTAAATAGATCCCACATAAAAGTATCATAAACCCACTCCGGTGCAGAAGAGTTTAGTGGGAACGCACAACTATCCTTCCTTCCCACTGCTAGTCATTCCTCCTGATGTCTGCCGAGCTATAATGGCTCTTTACTGGGTACATCTGAAGAAACAAACCTCAAGAGTCCTTTAAAGTGAGTTGGTGGACTTCAAGTGTACAGAGAGTCCCAGGCAAGGAAACAGGGATGGAGCAACCCGCAGCAGGCTTGCAGGTACAGGAGACAGGGCCCAGGGAGCCAGAGCCTTGCAAGTCGGCTTGCTAGCACCTTCTAGCTTTGGAAAAAGTATACCCAAATAATGAAAGGGACCCATCATTCATATGCAGCCAAGCCCTTGAATTTCAAAAACTTCAGTTTACTCCAGTATGGATGGAGCAGAACCAGCATTTGGACCTCCAGCAACACAGAAGGTCCAAAATCGAGTGTGCATTTGTTTCATAACTCTGAAAGTAAAGAAATAACGCTACTGTTTCTAATGACAGGCGATAATAAGAGTATAAATCGTATAGCCATCACTGACATAGTATACTGACGAATACAGTGAAACGTACTGCTTCATAGCTCGCAGCTATTACTTGAAATATCTTAGCTTCTTCTCACATATGTCTTAGGAGTGTTATAATTAAAGTTCTGTCATGGGTTTGTCATGTCATACATCACTTTTTTCAATAACAGTTGTCAGAATGAAAAAAAAAAAACCACCAATAAAAAAATTTGAAAATACTAGATTAATTCAAAACAAATTTAATCCAATAGCTTTTTTAGTTTTTCTATGGATTTCTGCGAATCAATTCTTCATGTTTAAGCAACAGTTGCAGTAGATTTAGTCTGCACTTCATTTGATAACATACTACTTAACTGAATACAGACTTCCTGGACTATTAGTCCTCCAAAGGCTTGTCCTCTTCCCTTCCACAGTGACAGCCAGTCTGTCCCCTGGACAGGAGAAGCACCAAGCACAGAGTTGTGCTGCTCAGCTGAAGTGGTCCTCACCGCCACATCTCCTAAGCCCCTCACCTTGCTACTGCTGGGGGAAGGTGAGTCTCCGCTTTTGCCTCCTTACAGCAGCATCAGGTCATGACTCCTTTATACTGAGCGTGTCCTTCGCTAGCCAGGGGCCAACATCCCAAAAAGACAACAGAAAGAACGAAAGGCAAAGAAACCCTAAAGATTTAACTACGATTTTGTTAATGAAACCAGACTTGCTAGCTTTTACCTTAGTCCTCCTACCTTAGCTTTTACCTTAGTCCTCCTTTAGGGACATGGTGTAGTGGGCATGGTGGTGTTGGGTTGACGGTTGGACACGATGATCTTAGAGGTCTTTTCCAACCTGTATGATTCTATGATTCTATGATTCCTCCACGCAAGAAATAATAATGGTACTTCCTTAGTACACACCATTTCGTAATTGTTAATTAAGAGCAATACCATGCCTTGGAGGCATAGAGTTCCGCAAGTACCACTAGCTATATCAGTTTCCACAAGCTTTTATAAAGAGATCACTATGTGTTGTTTCCATGCCTAGATGCCTAAGTCAATAGGATGGAATGATTACCTTCAGATATCCTAATATAGACTGTGAATTCAACTTGGCCAGAAGTTATATTGGCAACTTCCTGCATCATATTACTTCAATACATATTTTGCGCTATTTCCTGAAATAGAAACCTCATTAGCTGTTTGCTAAGCTCTATGATAGGTATCGACAATTGAAAAAACAACCACCCAAAAACCCAAACTAGTTCTTCACAGTTAGACCTACATAAAAGCAACCACATGCAAACAAGGAAGAAGGGAGAGGACAAAACAGCTAAAAGCCAAATGCATGAAGTCAAGTTCAGCTTCTAGAAGGAAGAAGCATAAAAGCATCCAAACACTCTACATGAACACTGACTAACACAGTGTCACATCCAAGAAATCAGCAGTTCCCTTTATCCAGATAAAGAAATGCAGCACATGCAAATGAACAAACTGGCAAAAGGAGTAATGCCAGTGCAAAGCTCAACCTTAAAAATGGCAAGCCAACAAGTAATGGCTTTTGTTGATGACGCTAGAAAGGAAGTATGCTTTCTTTTTTTTTATTCCCAACTGTTTTATGACCACCTAGAAGTTTTGGTAGTGTAACCTTAAACACAATATAACCATGACACAAAGGTTGGGAGGAAAGGGAGGAGGGGCAATAAAAAAAAAAAAGAAGAGAGAAAACAAGCAAAGAGGTGATTTCAGATTCATTTACATGATCTTTTCACACACGGGGCAATTCTTGCCTCTGCTACCTGGACAAGAGAAAAGAAACATGGTCAAGACTCCTGTTTAACAAGCAGTACTAAAAATTATCATGACTTGCAAATGAAGTATAGAAAGGTTGAAAAAAAATGCAGTTATGTATGAAAAAGGAAAGGAAATAAATGAGAATTTTCATCTCATTTCCTTAACAAGATTTCCTTGATACTTCTTTAGGAGGTAGTACTGAATATTTTTATTGTGATGATTAAAAAAAGTGAATGTAATTTACTCCACAGGGTAAAATTTATCCTCTGGAAGGGGTCAAAGAAATCAACAAGCAACTGAATGTTTCAAAGTCATCAAAATCAGGTTCTTCCAATGTCCTGGCCTTTCGGCTAACGTTCTCAATAGAGGTAAGCTCTACTCGGCGTGCCTATGCAGTAAGGTTACACATCTTGCAGAGAACTATACGAGACTATGTAAATATTTATATGAAAGGTTGCCACAAAGAGAGCCTCGGCATTCTTAGATCTCCTAAGAAATAGCTTTGAAGCTATTCTAGATTAGCTCCTAAAATATCATTAAACTGTAGAACTACTTATCAACAGGTGTCAAAAAACAGTGCCCCTTGATAAGCACTACCAGCAGCTCAAAAAATAGTATTCCCAAGGCCAGAAAACCAAGATTAATACTACTTCCGCATGCAAAAAAAGTGAGTAAAAAGCTCTGAGCCTAACAGGCTCATTTTAAACAGTTATAGGATACTGTATTCATACTACTAATAATCATCTATTTGTCTTCTCTGAAAACAGATGTTATCATGAAACTCAGCCTATCAAAGTACATCACATGCCTTTGTTAGGAACGGTGGGGTGGGAAAGGAGACTGAAAAGCTGTTGCCTAGCTGAGTGGATGATGAGTGGCAGAAGACCCTACAAAAAAAAGCCATTTCTGAAACAGAAAGAACCAAGGGCCCAGAAGAACCAGATTTGCTGGCATGGTAGGAGATGGACCTATTGGTCAGGCATCCATTGCCCACAGCACCCACCACCTCATGTGCACATATCAGTGTTGCTAGAGGATGCAGCAACAGCCAGCCTGGCCTTTGGATGCTTTCTTCCCCTACACTACATCCTCAGTTCTGCCTCTGCCCTTCTCCTTCCATGGCAGAAGCAAATAACCTCATCTTCTGTCAGTAAAATTCAAGCCTCTGTCTACGGCACTGGAAGTCTCTGGCAAGGAAAAAAAGCTCTCAAGAATACTTGTTTACCATATGCAAGTTGCAAATGAATATTGTATGAATATGGTAGTAGTAGGTACCCCCTCTGCAGAAAAATAAAATCTAGCAATGTTAACAAATCAGACTTATTTAGATATTTCTCCAGGTCAGCTGTTTTCAACCTGTGAATGAACAGATCCTGAGGAGCTGTAAACCACTTCCAAGGGGTCTATGGCAGATAAGAAAAGCAAGCCTGCTGGCAAGAGGTTTGAATTCACTCCACGGGGAGGCTCGTATTGCCAGAGACAGGTTTAGGGATCCATGCATCAAAGACATGGGAGGGTACTGATGTAGTAGCACAGACACAGCTGAGCTACCTTCATGGTACTGGAATTACTCAGTGTGGACCGACCCTTGACTGACACAGGAGGAAGAGCCCATATCTCCAGGAACGGCAACTCCAAGAGAAATATTTTGACCAGCATCCTAGAATACTGTTTCGCTTTGTTTTTCCATCAACATCCAGGAACGTAGCTTCAACTTACTTCCATTTTCAGGCTAGACTACCACAAACAGATTTGCTCTAGGCTGACTTTGTTATGTACCAGTATAATTTTTAACAGTTTAAGAATGAAAGGAAAAAGGAAAAGAGACACGTTAAGTCCTACTTTGACACCAAATTTTATCTCAGTTCACCTGTCTTTTGGCTTTACATTTACCTTGATACGTGTAGGTAACAGCCACAACTGCAATCATTTCCCAGTTTCATTGATCTATGCCACGCAGGACGTTCATCTCTTCCCCCGCCTAACACTGCCTTAGTTGATGCAAATCATCCTTCAGAGGTGAAGCTGCTTCCTTTGGCTCTTTCTAAAGCACTAAAGGCATTAGTGTCACTTTACTCAGGGCAAACAGGGATACTTAGGACAAAGGCACAATGTGAGAATGGTCTTTTAAATTCAGACACCCACCCACCCACCCACCCAGAAACGTGAGGTGAAATTCGAGGTCTAGGTAAGCTATGATCATCAGTAAAGCCACCTGAGGGGAGGTGCAGAGAGGGGATGATTTCAGCATTCAAAGCTTTGGCCCAGAAGTTTCAACAGATATGGCTCCTGTGGGAAGGCACTCTATCAACAAAGTTACTTTTCCAAAATTACTTGACAAGTTGTGACAACTGTAACCAGAAATTAGCGCTTTTGCAAGAAACCAAAGCAGTGGTGACATTAATACACAATGAAGAGGTCCCAGAACTAAATGCTGTTCTACTTTATTCTCCGTATGAGCGACTACTCACTCCGTGACCTTGAAAAAGCTGCCGAATCTGGCAGCGTCTCGTCTCCCTTCATCACAACGGCAAGAAATGGACAACCTCCACCTCGAGAAGTACGAGTGGGACAGCGTTGGCGTGCGCAGAGCACTCCGCACCTTTCCTCCTGCACCTCGTTATTCACTTCACAACACCCATTCACCTCTTCCCTGCTACTCGAGCTCCCGTCTTGCCTTACCCACCGGTCCGCGGGGAAGCGCAACTTTTTCGCGCTGCACCCACCAGCAGAGAAACCGGCTGCGGGGAGGGGGCAAGCGGGCAAAGCAGAGGGAAACGCCGCTGAAGGGGGCGAGCTTACGTGCCCCTTCGATTTTATCAGCCGGCGCCTCCTTTTCTCGCTCTCAGGAGACACCACGGACCCCTTACCCCCGCGGGACGGGGATTTTCAGATGCCTCCTGGGTCCCTCCGCACCCCCCGCCCCCAAAGCAAAGCCGAAGTTTCTTAATTAAAAGCCAAAACCCGCAGGCGCAACTCGGAGCGGCCGGGCCGGGCCCCCCGGGGCGACGGCTCCCCCCGGCCCGCGAGAGCTGCCCGGCCCCTGGAGGTGGGAGAGTCCCTGCGGGGCGAAGGGGCCGCGGCCGGGCCGGGCGGCGGGGAGCGCCCCGCTTACCTGGGGCTGTCCCCGCCGGAGCGGAGCCGA
Source organism: Calonectris borealis (assembly GCF_964195595.1). Taxonomy (NCBI): domain Eukaryota; kingdom Metazoa; phylum Chordata; class Aves; order Procellariiformes; family Procellariidae; genus Calonectris; species Calonectris borealis. The sequence continues at coordinate 121,157,429 of NC_134312.1, forward strand.
GGCGGGACGGGACGGGACGCAGCGCACCGAGCCGACAGCAGCCGCTGCGGCCGGGGAGGAGTTACCGGCGGGGGGAGCGGCGGGGAAGGGGCAGGTGCCGCCAGGTGGATGCGTCGCCCGGCCCCTTCCTCCTGCCGCCGCCGCCGCCGGGGAGGCGGGCGCTGCCCGCAGCCCGCCTCGCTCACCCCGCGGGCCCAGGGAGACGCCGCGGGTCTGGCCCGGGGTCGGCGGGACGGCGCCCACCAGCCCCCTGGCCGGGGGGGGGGTGAGGGCGGCTGTGCTGCCGCCACCGCGGGGGGCACGGACGGCCCCTCCTGCCCGGTGGGGGCCAGCAGCTGCCCCCAGCCAGATCGCACCGGACCGGGGCTCCCCTTTACCTCTTCCCCCAGCCCTCCTCCTCCCACGGACGTTTGCAAAACAAACAAACCGGAGGGAAGCAAAGGGAGCCCCGACAAGGGCCCGCACCCGGGCCGCGGCACCCCGAGGGCCGCGGCACCCCGAGGGCCGCGGCACCCCGAGGGCCGCGGCGGTGGCAGTGCCCCCCGGTGTAAGGCCCCCCTGGGCCGGACCCGTCCCAGGTTTTGCTTTTGCCGCTCTAGCCTGTGTGCTGTGGTGGGGGTCCCGTGCTTTTTTTGAACTTACACATCAGTCTTTATCAGCCTGCGTTTCAGGTTGTTGTTCGCAAATAAGAAGACACAACACTTCCCTGAACAGGGCAGGTCAGGAGCTGATAAAGATTGCTCATAAAATACCCAGCCCAGAGTATTTTGCCTTTTAGGGCCATTTAATAAAGGGACACTCTGAAAAATCACTGCAATCTCAATTGCCACTTATCACGTTACTTATAACGCTCTAGTGACTTGTGGTAACTCTCCTGTAAAACAGATCTACCAATGAGTGAGGTTTTTCTCTGCCGAAGCTGAGATCCACTGCAAAAAAATCCACTTATATCCCAAAACCTCAGAGTACGACTGGAGAAGTGCATAAGTGTTTGAAGAAATTCCACTCACTTTTAATAACAGCTCCAAATTAGCTACAATATTGCTGCATGCTACACTTAACATCTCTGTATGGAGACTACAGATAAGGCAAAGTACGCAAGTTTGGCGTGATAAGTGTTTGGGTTTTGTTTATATTTTCAAATGCATATCAAGGAATTACATCAAGTGCACCAAGAAGCCAAGATCATACCTTCAGTATTTTTCCAGCTTTATGTATTTATTCAAAGAGAACTACATATCTTCAGGCCCTTTAGTACAAAAAACGTAAGCAGTATTGGCTGAAACATCTTTAAACTTTAGCTTAGGCTTTTCAGTTGAACCTTTTTGTAGGGCTGCTTCTGCTCATGCTCTTCCAAAAGGAATCAGTGAGATTCAGTAATTTTCCATTAGGGATTCATTGCAGGAATTGGACCTCAAATTACCTGAAGTAAAACGTAAAATTATCCCAAGTCACAACCAAAATGCACTGCATTGTCATCTTCTGTAGTTCTCCAACATGTCTGCCTGTTGGTATGTCCTTGTCTTTAATCTATAGTAACTCTGTCAGTGGCCTTCAGAGCTTAGAGAAATTTTAGGTTTGAAGCGGGGTATCTAGTCATAAGGTTTCCCTGTTAAGTTTCCTTACCAAGACAGAGGGAAATGGCCCTGCAAATTGTCACTTGGCATCATGGCCACAAGGAGAGATGACCACATGATCATCAAGGAGAGATCCCTCAAGATCTATTCTGCTCTACAGGAGAACATTTCTCTACTTTGGAAATTCACATCTTTTTTTTCTTTGAAAGTCATTTGGAAGCTATGTACTCCTGTACTAATGATGTCTAGTTCCTCTCTCAAGACAAAGTTTACTTAGTTATTAGGATACCTAACAATTTATGTTTCAAAAAGGTATTTCTTTTAAGCTTTAGAATACCCTGGATATCACTTTGGATTTGTCCAAATGTCTTGCACAATGGCTACAGGTAGGCAGAAAGGGAGATACAAAATATATAGGCTGGCTCCTCTGTAAGTTGATGTTGTCTATATGTAGCCACTTCTAAGATACTACATCAATTCAGGTGTTACAAATAAAACTGGACAGAAGGACACGGTAACAGGTAACAAATACACTGTGCTGAGGAGCGGTGTGCTTCTCTGCCAGAGAAGTTTAAAAGTCTTTACGAGGACCCACGTTGCTTTGTGCACTACGAAACAATACCAGACCCGCGGTGGGGGGGATTCAGTGCTCCCTTAGAACAAATGGCGCTCTGCTTAGTCACAGACTTGAAGATCTGGGCATAAGCCAGCAGCAAGTTGGTTGCCCCTGTTAACACCTTTTTTTCTCAGAGAGGGCTGAGCTGGTCAGTGACCAGTGCATTCCCACCCTCTTTCCCTCAATTCTTCCCTCCCTTCCTTCAGGCTGGTATCTGGCTCACTAAAGGGTTAGCCTTTCAGATCTCTAACCTGGTAAAAGCTTGCTTTTTTTTTTTTTTTTTTTTTAACTGGGTTAATATTCCCCAAGGTTAACCGAGCTTGCTAACAAAGGTCAAAGGAACAGGTGAGCTGGAGCAGCGGAGGTGGGGAGGGGGACACTGCCTCCTCTTGGCAGCAGAAGCTGTCAGGTCAGTTCAGCTTGTCTCTTCTAGTCAAGGATTGAGCTCGTGGCCCTCTAATCTCTTCCAAAATAGTTGTGTGTATGTATTATTGTGTTTTAATTTTGCAGAGCAGGATGCTGAGTATTCATTTTATTAATGGATTAAAAGCAACCTTTAAAGGAGAGATCAGGGCAGGGTTTGGTTTTTCACAGTGGCTGCATGCTTTTAGGAGGGGCAGGCGAGTCCTCTGCTGGAGAGGGACTTTCTCTTGCTGAGGAGCCCAGAGTTCACTGCCCAGAAATCCAGGTGTCTGAGAGCTTCAACATGACCCAGCCTAACGCTGCTCATCTCAGCACTTACGCCAACCACCTTTCTCTCATTTAAATATTAATAGTTAAATGTTCGGTGAAGCACTGCCTCCTCCATATTTATGCACGTGCGGGGCAGGGAAAGGATGTTCGGATGTTTCCTTTTGTTTTTTACAGCCGTACAAGCTAACGTTTCTATAGACTGCTGCTAAGCATCTGAATTTCAGCATGTAAAATAAACGGATCTTTTTAAGTGTCTGGCATCACCTACCGTTGTACATCCTACCACATGATACCTTTGGCTTCCTATGACACCTCCTTTACTCTGTTCTTTAAGGTAGCTCTGCCCACCCATTAATCATAACTCTCTTTTTGCAGCACTTCGTCTTCACAATTCATTTCCCACTCTGTTAATACCCAACACGTCATTTGCTCCCTTGTCTTTCGTACTTCTGAATTTTTGCCTGTGTTTCCAGTGTCTAACCAAAAACCCGGGGGAGTGGGAGATAAGGTCTCTCTAAAGCCAAACTGCAGAGTACATACCCAAAGCATGTCAGGGTGAGCTTGCCCTTGCCACTTTGGGACTACAGCACAAGACTTCCTTTTACCACACCAACAGAACTAGAATTAGAGGTATCTCCAGGGAAATTCGGTGCTAAAGCCCACAATTGAAAAAAGAAAAAACAGTCAGATGAGGAACTGGCTCACCCAACTCAACACCTCCTTTGTTTTCACAACCCAGCTTTAAGCACCAGGTATCTCGTTATGCCCTACTGCGCGGGAGTCCCCTGTGCATTTTTTTTCGTTGGTACCATGAGAGAGAGCTCTGTGGTTGACACTTCACAACAGACGCTACAGCTATGCACTCACCCAGAAAACTACATCAAACCTGGGAACTTAATTAGTCATTTAATAACTCAGCTTAAACTAAATGTATGTTGACTTTGGAAGTACATTTGCATCTGCTTGGTACTACCAGGAATACACACACATAAATTCACCTGCTGCAGGTGTATTTGAAAATCAAAATAAATGGGCAGACATCTTCAAAAATCATCTTTTTTTCTAATTGTTGAATGCCTGTGAAACAGGAGGCAGTCCTTTGTTAGGGTATTAACTAAATATGCTGAAAAAACACAACTCCTTAAACCAATTACCCTGCAATCTGGGAACTAGGAGAGGGTCTCATGCGCCTGCAGATTAGAAAGGTGAGTCCCTGTGAACATTCTCACTTCTTTCCCAGCCTTTCAAAAACTTTTTTAGGAGTTTCAAGCCCTACACAGATGGAAAAACAGAAAATTGCCCCGACTCTTCTTGGTTCTCAATTTTTATTTCCTCCCAGTTTAGCTTGCTTTGTCATAGAGACAAAGAAAGTCTCAGAGTTATGAAATTCTTTGCTCTCTCCCAGAGGGAAGAAACTGTCAGGAATAAGAAGTGACCTTAACTTTCCTTTAGGTGTATGTTGTTTCAATGGGTTTCTTGTCTGTTATTGTAAAACAAGAGAGAATAAATATTCAAATACTGCTCTTTGTTGGATTTTTCTGGGTGTACCATGTAAATACAGCTGCATTTTCCTACAACAGAATAGAATTTGACCTACAAATTTGATCTGTTACCCACAGTAAAATAATGCTACTTTTGTGGCACAGAAATTGGATGACAACTTTAATGTATTGTATGATTTTTTCCTGATACTCGGGACTTTTTTTTTCACTGATCTGGTTGTTAGCTTTGTCTTGCACTTGTAACACAAAGCAGCCATAAATCCAAACTACTCAGCCAGTTAAACCAGGTTTATAGTTACCCTTGTGCCAGCAAACAGGCCTGAAGCAACTACAATGCATCAGTGAATATGGGTTTCGATGCAGACTGATCTCACTGTTCTTATAAAAAGAAATTACACAAATACATTTTGACTTACATTTTAGAATATTTTATTTAATATGAATTTGCAAAAAGAAAATTATTCATTCTTATGCAATTGGATTTAAACTGTGACAGAACTGTGTTTCAGTAGAAATTAGAATCAAATATATTTAGTTTTTCTGATGCATACAGAAAAATACTGATTGGGAAAATAAAAAGAAACAAACCACAATAAATCTTAAATTAAGAGTTTTTTTCCCAATTAGAAACCAAAAGTGATATTTTGGATCCAAATGTAACCTTGGACAAAATTAACATTGATTTAGTGGAGCCAGATCTTCTCAACCGATCATTTAATTATAATTTGTTTTTAAAACATTGAATGTTACTCATGACATCTTCTATCAACAAATAACTTATTTTTTATAGATCCAGGAAGACCATTAATTTTCATTTCTTTGGTAATAATTCTGTGCTACAGAATTAAAAAAAAAAAAGGAACAAGACCTTTTGAACAGCTGAATTTTCTGAATACCTGCATGAGATAACCAGAGATAAATTGTATCCAAAAAGAATTGCCTTTTGTTTGTCTGAATAACAAAGAGTTAGGGTTTTTTCACTTTCAATCCTAGTTCAGCTCCAGATCTGCTGTGTAACTCTGGCGAACTTGTTTCCATCTGCCTCCATTTCCTGCTCTGTAAAAGGGAATTAATGGTATACATTATCAGGAGGAGTATATCCATGTTCACATTTAACCAAATATTTGTGCTTAGAGACTTGTGGATTAACCTGTTATAAAAGGGTAACAATCAAGTGTTCTCTTTATATTTACTTGCAGCAAGCTTACCTAGGCAAGCTTTTATGGTCTGTTCCTGCATCAGGTATAAGTACTTGATTTTTATCGACAATTGGGCATTGTTTTAATTCCATGATCAACTGTGCAGGTGAAGTCAGAAAACTGTAAATCACCAATTGGTCGCAAACAAAATACTGGATCAGGCACGCTATAAGCAGGTGAAAATGCAGTTCAGTTTCACCTGTTTATATTCTTCAGCAAGCCAGCAATTAACTCAGGGAAAAATATATTTAATTGCTATTACGATGTTTGCATATGCAAATGCACGATTTCAGTTTCTGTTATTGTACTTCTGAATAAATACTCCTAATGAGGGAACCTTTGCAGTTCCTTGACATTCAGGAAGCTGTGCTTTCCATGGAAGCAGCTACATGTATTGTCCATAACCTTTCACAGGATAACTTTATGGTTGTGAGTATGGCAAGATTTTACAGTTTGACTCCAATATGTTCAGTTATTTTTCTTGACTTTTTTTTTAATTTTAACTAAAGTGGCTCAACGAAGCCCTATTTGTGATAAGAATATATTTTGGACTGGAGAAAAAAAGGTGATCTCTGAAATTATTTCTGAATCACAGTTACCACTATTCCACATCTCAGTATAAAAATTATTAACCTGTAGTAGAACACCACACACTCAGCACTCTTACTGCTTCCTACCTTTTCCTCTTTAATGACTAAAATATGTTTACATTTCTTCCTCTTACTTCATAGTTCTTAATTTAGGTCTGACTCTCTTCATTGGTTTATTCTGGTTCAGTGGCTACATTAATTCCTTAAGAACGAACTGTGTTTGCTTGCCTGCTGCCTATGTAAAGAAGTCTTGTGTTTGAAGGCATGAATAAAACACAGCCAAAATACTTCTTACCTTTAGAGAAGGCAGCATGAGAAACAGATCCTTTCTGGTGAATAATGACAACTGCGGCATTACTATTTTCCTCTAAGAGGTGAAATACTGATGCTTTAATTCTACCTTTACTTAATTGCCAACACTTTGGCATTAAGCATGTAAATTTTTGAAGAGGAAATTCCTATGCTAGTTTAAATGCTTGTTTACCAAACTTTTTCCTGCTAGTTCTATAACTCCTTTGGGATCAAATCCCAACCACATTGAAACACGTCAAAGCCTCATATGAAGCTAAAAAAACCTAGCTGGAAGTATTTGTTTTCTCTGGGATTGATTGGACATAAGTCATCAAACTCCTGTACAACCACCTGGTGAGTCATTTTCAGAAGGTAATTTGAACCCATCCTGAGAAAGGAGTACAAGCTGGCTAATACAAGTTTCTGCTGGTGACGGACCTCTTTTACTAAATACTTCTGTGGTAACAACAGCAACAGTCCTCAAAAAACAAATACCAGCTAGGGCTGGCATCTTCACTGCTGTTTTGCTTAAAACTGTTCAAAGTATAGGTACAATGAAAAACACTTAGACAACATTGCATGTACACTATAGAAAATGGCCTTGGGAAATAAGTATTTCCACAAATATCCAAAGCTGACAAAGCCTATGCTTTAGATCTTAACAGTGTACCACTCTTAGGAATTGGCCAAGTGGGTCTTATAGAGTTTCTTTGCAAAATACTGGTAATCTTGCTGTCTGTCTGCACAGGTTTTGAAGAAAAAAAACAGAATAGATAGCATAGATGGAAGTCAGGTAACAGAAGTAGATCAACTGATAGTAATTTTAACATGTTGTGTCTGTACTCAGGGTTTTTTTTCACCTTTAGCATCATCAGAGACACATGAATGCTAGAACTGAAATAATAACATATAAAAAAATCACAGTAGGTAGACCATATTATTTTGGAAAGCTATACAAGCTGCAGGAACTGGTAAATATTTGAGGTACTTGGAAATCTAACTTTCCTGCCCTGCCTTTTTTTTTCAAGTATTAAGTAAGTATCTTTACAATAATTTACTAATCAAAATTCAGGTTCTTTGGAGTTGTTTGCACACAGCTATAGCTATTTGAAAGTTTAGATTGGCTTCCCACCAATCCATATTTTCCTATAACATTTTTTCTATTGAAAATTTTAAAAGTAAGCAGTTGTTTTGCTTTATAGTAAATCCTTATGTAGTTTTACTAAACAAGATTTCAGACTGCATATTTTCATTACCCACAGAGAAGTTATGGAGGAAAAGGGCATGAAAAATTACGTTACTCGGTCCATTTCCCATGAAAAAAATCCTGTCTGGGACAATTTTCCATCTTCCCAGACTTTTTTCTGCCATTTTGCTTATGCGCCTGTTAGGCTAGACTAAATTCCCCGTCCTTCCAATCTTTTTCTATCATTCAGACAAGTATTTTCCATCATTCTGTATTTGCAGGCAGATTCTGTTCAATTAGTCCTACTGTATGCAAAGCATCCCCTCTCTAATAGCATTAATGTATCGCTCCAGCCTTCATAAAGCTTGTGCTGCTATTGACTGCATAGCTGTCCATGCAGAGATATAGGTACTGCAGTACCCAGGAACACATGGAATATTGCAAGAACATTTCCTTGAGGAGTAAAAAGATTGCCTGTGAGACAAGATGCTCCTGTATCTGGACTGGATTAATATTGCCACTTTTTTTCCTGTTACATTGCTACCTAACCCCATAGAAAACAAGTATCTGAACCAACTGGGCTGTAATCATTTTGGGGGAGTTGTAGTTCCATTTCCTGTTTTATTTTTTAAAGTCTACTTCAAGACCATCCTCCCTTATTCAGATTTTGTAGGAGGCACATTGTAAATATCTAATGATCTTTTTTTTTTTTTCGTTTATTTTGCCCCTTTATTAATGGTCCTGTTTTTGTTTAATTTCTACTTGTGTCTATGTACATGTTGCAACTGTTAACTATAATAACATTATCTTGTTTTATTTTCTCTCCTGTTGTGGCACCTTCACGACAAAACAATCCTCTGCCCTGTTTCCAGCGAACTTAGTTTACTGAACTACTCCAGCCTGATAAAGAGGATTTTCACACCTTTGAACACAGTGTGAATGCTGCAAGGTGCCTATTGTATGAAAACACGGAGTTCACCTCTTCTTAAACTGGCTGTGCTGAAGCGGGAGAGAGTTATAACTTCAGATTGCTGCTCAGGAGTGAGCGAGTTCTTCAGAAGTGATGCAAGAGCTTGGTGCTTTTGTGTCCTGACGCTTCCTGAGCTCTCCAGACTTGTTCCCAGGGAGACTGGCTTATTGAAAGAGTGCCAGCGCAGAAGCTGGGAGGGTCAACTGCATGAAGGTTCAGACCTTGGAAACTAATTCAAAGGGTTGTGGGTTGGATAGCCCCATAATCTCTCAAAGAGCAGCAGGAACAGCCAAGGTGGACACCTCACCACAGTGCATGTCATAGATGTTGGCAACACTTGGGTGGGCTAGATAACATATAAAGGTTTTTAATATATTTTTCCTATGGCTTATAAATATAAAATAATCCTCTTAAAATTATAAAGTTATTCTGCTCTTGTTCATGTGTCTTGATGCCATTTGTTAGCAAAGCCTAGTCAGTACACAGTCTTTTAACATCCGACTGCACTTAAAACAAGAACTGTGGGATTCCACCCAGAAAATATGATTTTCCTAGTATCCTTGCAGAGATTAGAGTTGAGACTCAGAAAGAAACTTACCCTGTAAGTGTTGGGAACTGTTAGATGACCTTAAGATAAAGAATCCACAAAATAGCCAGACCTTTAGCAGCCCATTACACGCTCCAGAAGGGCAGGCATGGAGCTAGCGATTCAGGAGAGTGCCCGTACTTCGGCAAGACACCGCTTGTTTGAGCTCTATCTGAGAAGACTTGGAATTTTTATCTTAGATATGCTAAAGGTGGCAAATTAGCTCAGATGCCCGTTAGTCATTTCATTCAGCACAAACTGATTGACCTTCAAACATTCAGAGTTAGTCACTTATAAAAAGACTTCAAGGAGGCCACAGGGTCTCCTGCATCCTGTGGACCCAGAATAGCTCGATTGTGTGTAGTTTGAATGCAACCCGTCTGCACTAATCCAAAAATCGTAGCACTATGTGGTGGGGCTACAAAAGCTACACAAAAACAGTGAGAGCAGGAAAAACTACAAAGACACACCTCCTGTCCCATGAGAGAGGGACAATCCTGTCCTAATAGTCTCATGGGCAATAAGGCTCTTTGCCTAGACTGTTGCCTAGATGGGACGCTGGGGCAAGAACAGCAGGTTTTGACTGTGGTGAGATTTCACACATCTGCATGTGAACAGGGAAGCCTAGTGTCAGTGTTTCTGCATGGAGGCACTTCACCATCATCCTCAAAGGGCTCCCAGAAGGACAGCAATAATCCTTTAACAGCTTCTTCAGGTGCTCCCTTCTAGAGGAAGAAAGCAGGCTAGCAAAAATTATTTCAGTTGGCTGAGGTTAGCCTGCTTGTCTTGTGAAGGAGGGGCAATGCCAAGTCCCTGGAGGACGTAAGCACACAAATCAGCCTTTACAGCCAGGAGGGACTTGTGGTGCAAGCCCAGTAAGTTAGAATTGTGTATCTGTCCATCTGCATAAGCAGATTGTCCTGATAAACCCAGGTGTAGGTTGTCCAGAGGTAAGCAAGTGGAAGATGTGACCCATACCCTGCAGGCTGAGGATGGAGGGCTTAGTCTGCTCCTCCTGGGACAGACAGAGTAGGCCCCATATGGACTATGCTGCTGTGAAATGCAGTGTAAGCTAAAATAGGGGTAGGTTAATGGTGCAAGTACTTATTAACAGTGTAGTGTCTCTCGCTCTCAGACATGGTATGCAAGCACACAGTGATCCAGAAAGATTTGGTAGTTCGGAGAGAAAAGCAACCTCGCAAAGCTCTGCAGAGGTCAGATCTATACCCCCAAAGCAGTCCCTTCCTCCCAGGAGCAACGGTTCTCTGTTTTCAGCTAGGAAATTTTCATATCCTGTTGTCCTGGGGGGCATCCAGTGCCCCAGTGCAGAAGGTGAGCAGTCCTCTGAAACACCCGTGAAACTGGGCGTCCATTTCTGTAGATGCTGTTGTGCTCATAGCTATATACCCAAAGCTAAAACCACAAAGTGAAAGGCAGGTAGCCTGTCACCCCTGTTATGGGGTAACACCCATAACACTGGCATCTTTTTCAGAGTGCTCTTGAAACTGAGAGATGTCCCGATTGCTCTCCCATCACCTGACTAAGCAAGTGAGCATAAAAAAAGACTAAAGAGAAAAACTGTGCACCTCTCTCAGAGGTGCCTGAAAGATTGAGTCTTCCTTAATAGCAGGAGCTGTAGACACAGGCTTGGCCACAGATTGGTTTAAAACCCGCAAGAAAGTAATCTCTTTGGGGGGACTTTCAGAAAAAGCTTGCTGTGATGCACAAAAACCAAGCATCTCGGCTAGCTTCACAGCAAACTGGTTACATAGCGTGAAACAGCTTTCGTGGCTGTGCTCTATAGGGCCTCCAGAGCAGCGGAGTCACTGTGCAAGTCACTAGTCTGCAGGGCCAAAAATAAAGCTGAGGCACCTTACTTTCTCTCTGATGCTTTTTAGGTTCTCTCTCTTTTTTTCTTTCTCGTCAAGTGTCCACAAGAACATTGAAGCTTTTTTAGGTTATTCTCTCCAGACTGCCCAAGTCAGGAGCTACCTCATAAATGTGGGTATCCACTGAAGCAACTGGAAAGAACACTGTTCCACGAGTGCTTAAAATGCGCCTTTGGTTTATGTGTAAGGCTATGGTCCTCACAGCACATACTGTTCTCAGGCCAACAGAGGAGTTACAGTTGGAGTTGCAGTCAGGAGCAGAGCAGTTGCAAATTATCTTCTGTTGAGGCTATTGTCTAGTGGGGTTATAGATCAGAGACTTGATCTTCCCTTCTGGCTTTTGCATAAAACACACAAAAGCCTGCCGAATGAGCCACCCAGGGTGACTGGCAACCACCCACAAGTTCTGGATCGGTAGGGTGTTTTGACTGAACTATACAATATACGGTGAAAGAAGTTAGAGGGGCACAACGTATAGCAATGGTACTAACTGCTGCTAATCGTCCTAGGAAATGTCACAGGCTTCTATGGGATTTCCTCCCACTCTGTCCTAGGAATATTTGTCCAAAAGAAAAATAGACCTATAAAAGAGTTTTCTTTTTAACACACCAAAAGGTATTGAGATATGTTCTGTCTTAGGTTCAAAGGCTGGTGGGTAGGCATGGCAAATCTGTAAAAAGCCTAGTTTAGCCAATGGGAGAGCTTAGAGTTAGCTAGACTTTAAGAAATCAAGAGATTTTCCCTACCCTCCCTCACCTCACGTGGTCCACGCAGGCTTATGTCAGCTCATAAGTGAGCATAAAAGAACCCTGCCAAATATCTTATGTGACCTACTGAAACCTGGCCTGGAACAACAGAATAGACAAGCTATCCAGGACTACAGATCCATGCCAAATCAAGAAGGAGCTGGCTCTCCTTCCTGGTGCAGACAGAGCTCTCACTGTACTTGCGTGAAACCTTTGCCAATGTTTTCATTACTGCACCCAGAAAAGCTCTGAGCTAAGATGAGGTGTAGACTGTACAGCCCCTGAGGCTTTTTGAGAAGTATTTCCAGAAATGAAGAGCTGAGGACAGTCTGAGGACAAGTGCGGAGCTGGCATCCCCATTCATCTTTGGGCTTGCTTCTTCTCCATTTTCTTCAGGAATGTCAATACCATGTGCCAGTTTGGCATTTACTCAGGCCTGTCTTAAGAAGTTCCTAAAATGCCTGGGAAAGGTCAGGTACATTATGATCCCTGTCTTAATGAAGAGATCTTCTGAAATTCTTCTCCTCACAGGTGCTATTCGGTGTGTAGAGGTCCACAGCTAAGTCTGAGATCAATGTACCTCATCCTGACACCTCGTTCTCAGTATTCCTCCAATTATTGAAGCGATGTGGTCACCTACGGCACTGTGAGTCCTACCTGTAGCTCCTGATGACTGTTCTGCATTCACTGCAAAACAGGGGCTTCAGCCTGCTCAAGTGCACTACTAGCCAATGTCCAAGCTCTCCTGAAGGGAACTGTCAAGTGCAGCCTGATGTTTGTCAAAGCGGTTGTCTTGTTTCAAAGCCCAGTTCCTCAGGATAAAGAGGCAGGTATGTTCCTCTTTTTCCCCATGGACATTTAGAGATGGTCCATCTCCTGTTGTGCTGCCTTCCACAGCTGCAGTGACAGACTCCATAAAGGATACCACTACAAAAAAAATAAGGCTTTCAGGATCTTGAAGGAAAAAATCTGTGCCTCTCCAGTAAAGAATAATCCTGATATGCAGCAAAAATGTGTGCTTTGGAAGGGGGAATATGTTATTCTTTCAGGAGGTGGGTGGAGAAGACCATCCAGAACAGACCTCACATCTATAATGAGGGCTGAATATAGCAATGAAGTGCATGGGAGTCAGAGCTATACACAGATCTTTAAACACACACAGCTGTATCTAAAGGTGTCATGACTAGATTGGGAAGACACACCTGAGTGCGTCTTCCTTTCTAAGGAAGTAACTCTCTGCTGTTGCTGACCTGAGCAGGGAAAGATCCCTCAAGACCTGGCTCAGCTCTCAGCTAGTGGTAGGCTGTTTGCACCTCTGACAAACACCGACAACCCACTCCCCCACATCCCACCCTGCAGCAGAGCAGCAGCAGCTTTCAATAGGAAAGGGTCTGAGCGGGATTAGAGCAGAGCCCTGCACTTCAGAGCCTGGAGGCTGTTCATCTATTCCTGCAGTCTCTTTGAACTTCTCCATTAGGACCTGCTCAGGGGACTGACTTTGTCCGCAGCTGCTGAATAAAAAGAAATTTTTTTTCAGGGAAGAGCCCTGCTGACTCTGTGACACTACCTGCATCAAATGTGTCCTCTGTTTGGCTTTGTCCCAGACCATTTGAACTCAAAGCAACATCCAAGGGTGAAATTAGGGAATAGGGCTCCTGCAGGATGGTTTGAGAGATGGGAGATAAAGACTCCACTACAAAAAATCTTCCACATTCTCCAGAGGCTGACTGATAGACAGATATCCTCTTGGGGAGGCAGCCTGCAACAGGCTTTTCACACTAGGAGTGCACCAACTTCAGAAAAAATGGAATGTAGAAACAACCCTCATCTGACAAATGTTTAATGGAGTATTGCATAAAACAGTCTGCCACAAGATGACTTGAAAGACTTGTTTCAGTAAAGCTGTGTCGGAAACAAACAGAAAGACAGCTATTTTGTGTCACACGATAGATGTTTTTTCTGTTTTTTTTTTCATGTGGGTTAGCGAGTCTAAAGCTAGCATGTGCTCTTTTGTGCTTCAGAAACTACTGCGTGTCTTACCTATTCTGCTAAACATAAGTCAAGGTTGCAGGACACACTTTTGCATAGGTTTTCCTCAGACACTTTTGTCCAAGGTGTGAGATGCTAGGACAACAGGTACCACTGGTGCCTGTACACATTTTTATTCTTCTTTTTTTTTAGTGTTGTGCATCCCTTATGAGGAAGTAGAAAAACTCAGATCTAACGCAGCATTTCACATACCACAGTAGACCAAATCCTGTTCATGCCCCACCACTGACTGCCTCTGTTATTCAAGTTGAAATAATACATGCATAAATATTTATCCCTAAAATATACTGCACTGTAAGTAGCGTTCACTTATTCCTAATTGAATTTACAGGAGGCATGCCTAGGTTTTCCTGTTGAAGCCCATGGCGGAGGAGCAGACCGCATCGTTGGCTGTTCTCTTTTCAAAGATTGAGGCAGAAGAGAAAAAGGTTTGATTTATCTGTAGGCCTCCAGGCTTGACCAGTAGGTATCAGTGGGGCCACAGGCTGTCCTGTGACCAGCACTGCAGCTAACCTGAGCATCAAGCCTCATGGTCAGCAGTTCTTTCAAGCCACTGAGAAACACTGGCCTGACGAGCTATATATAGCTTGTGGACTGGGACCTTCCTTGGATAACAAGAGGGTTAAAAAGTGGGCTATAACGGTTTTCTTTTAAGAAAAGACAGGAATTTCTACATGCTTTGGGGCCTTCAGGGCCATGCAAGCAGGTGAACTGAAAAGGGGGTCACATATAAGTTGAGAAGTTACGGCCTTGGGAAAAGTACTGATATATTGTAATAGTGGGTGCAAGCTACAGCTCTTCATTCACCCAAAGATCTGACTTGGTTTGCTGTTGGAGACTGCCTTTCTGTCCTCCCCTTCCTTTCTTTCTCTGCCCATCCTCGTTGGTTTCTTTAAAAAAAGAAGCTTCCCTATTCATGCCTTCTGTTTGTTAGCTGCTGCTTTCTTCTCTCCCTTTTTCTTAACAAAATGTACCATGAGAACTGATAGCTTGCTATTTTATTATTTTATTTTTCCCCTCCTATAAGGGTGAGACCTAGTTTGTCTTCAAATGACTTGAGGCTTTTGCTGAGGTAGATGCTGGCAAGGTGCATATATAGAAACATCATGGCTCACCAAAATGTTAATGTCTAGAAATAAAAAAATAAAATTAATAAAAATGCAAATAAAAAAAATCCTTAAATCAAGAAAATTTATTTCTGTGAAAGCTACAATAAAACCAGGATTTCACCCCTAATATATAAAGTGACATAGCCCTGCATGGTTTGTGTATCATAGAAGGTGCTGTATCTGGCACACCGCTCTCTGTTCTGTTCAGCTCCATGAATGTAAACTACAATTCACGTCATTTTATTCCTTCAGGTTGTTCTTCCCACCCTGCAGGGTGATTGTAGAGGACCTGCTTTTTAACCTCACTTGTGTGAGATGGAGCTTGCTTGACAGAGTATCGTTGTTACGTGGACCTAAGCAGCAAATAAGTGTACAGGTGTCCCCCTTGGCAGCTTTCTCTTCCTTCTTATACTGTTGAAATGAGCAGTCCGTGGGCTGTTTTGGTCATATTAACAGAGGTTGAAAAGTGCTGGCAGAAGTCGCCTAGATGTGGATATGAGCTACTTGCTGACCTGAACATCTGCCTCACCTCCATGTGTGCCTGGCTGTGTGATCCACATCCATCTTTTGCTTTTCCAGCAAAACCAACGCAGGTGACCTGTCCAATTTCTTGCTCTTTTGCCCCAGCTCTTTCTCTTTCTGCCATGTTTTCCTGATCTTAAATTTGCAAGACCATTACATTGCTCCATTCAGGCCCTTCTTAAAATGTACTTCCATAACGTACCATAATGTACCACCTGCTAACACAAGAGAAAGGGGAAACCTTCTCTTTGAGTGTGTAGTCAATAAGAGAGAGGGTTTCAGAACCCTCTTCACTTGCATTTTGTTGTGAACTTCTGCCAAGTCCACTTTTATCACTATATAAAAACATTTTAATGTTAAATCTTAGAGGTTATTCATATGATCAGCTATGTAACTACAATGAGCACGCAGCTTCTCATAGACTCTGCTGAAATGACAAAAATTAATAAATTGAAAATAAATAGCAATAGCCAGCTCCTTCAAAATCCAGTTTGTTTCTTCATTGTACCCTAAGTAAGGTACCCCATTTTTAAAGGAATACAATGTACCTTCATCCTTATCAACAAAGGCTGACCTTACATAGCTCAGCGTGGGCAAGCATGCATAGCTTATAACTGGCTGTTTCCTCTTGCAGTTAATCTGGTGGAACATCTTGCTTAAAAGCACAAGTTTAAGATTGCAAAGGTGCATTTTTGCCCTCGATTGCAACACAGGTGAAGTACAGTTAATACCTGCAATGTGGCCCCGGCTATCGGTTTTAAGAACTGAAATATCTAAGAGCAAACAGAGGCTCTGAGCCAAGGGCCCCTTGCTCGGGGTGCTGCCCCCGAGGCACGCTCCACTTGGACAACACTTGCTGCAAGGAGAGCTGCTTCTGTGGTGGGTAGGGAATGCAGAGGGCAATAAAATGAGCCTGGAGAGACCTCTGCTTTCTAACCTCAGGCATTTTTTCACAGAATAGATAAGGTCCCAGACATTCCTCTGACTGGAGCTGGGAGACCTTCCGGGCATGGTGGGATCGTACCAGTGCTGCACTGCACTTAGTTACATTAAGCTTCGGATAGGTCGTGTACAGAAGACGGGTGGCCATTGTTTTTCATATCATGGACATACGCAAAAATCCACAGGTGCTCAAACCAAAATCACTGTAGAAGACACAATGAATGACTGTTAAAAGGCTTGATTCAAAGTGGAGCTGGACATTTAAGAGGTTAGATTAATGATCTGGGGGGGGGGGAGACAGCTTAATTAAAGCCATAACAAAAAATTCAGGATATTTACAAGATTTAAGTCTTCTTCAGAAAAGTGTTTTGACTCAACTGCTACAAGGAAGAACATAATTTGCAAAACTAAGAACTTCAGTTTCATTTATCTTTTCCCATCTCCCCTTTATTTTCTGGCCAAAATCCTTAAGATTGATTCAGCTCTCAGAAACGGGACTTTCAGAAAGTCAAATCTTCCCCCTTTAATCCAAAACCCAAACAGGTAATTGGGAAATGTAATCTTTTTAATAGAATTTAGATCATTCCTAAATTCTGAAATAAACACCATGGGATTTTCTCCATTTTTTCTCCCTAAAATTTATTTCTTCGTTGGTTGACTTACCAGTACCAAGATTTACCTAAGGTGAGAAAGGTTTTTAAAATTACTCAAAGGGAGTAGAAACTGAAAAGCTATTTAAAAAAAAGTTAAGTGAAGTCAAGTGTTTTTGCTGAATATGAAAAAATGCTGTAAAGAGGACAAAAGACTTGCATGTCTGACTCCAAGATAGATAGATACATACATAAATAGACACATAGACAGATCCATGTTTCTGAAGAAAAGAAGTGTGTGGGTTCAGTGCAAAAATTATTGCTATTCTAGTTGTTCAATACTACCTAGTGAAAGAGCTTTCCTGCATAAAGCTGAAAAAAATATACATAATAGTACTGTATATCTTGTACTGTATACCTTGTACTGTGTACCTTGTTAAAGCTGGTATTCTGCTAAAGAAAATGGAAAGGATGAAATTATGTGGGTTTGCCTCCACCTAACTCCTGATACTAAATAGAAATTAATGATCAAAATGACAGCAAGAGGTGTGAATTTTCTTCTTGATTATTCAGTCTTACTTTCATTGTTATATATACTGTTTATGCTTATTTGAAAATGGGACTGTATGCATAGAGAACAGTGCATATTACCATTCCTATTGTTGTAGATCCTTTGTTTGGCCGTAAGTCCTTAAATTATCAAGCAATAGTTTTTATAAGATTAGTACATTTACGTTTCAAATGCATGTGTATTTTATTGCATGAGTAAACTGAATGAATCACAGGCATCAGAATAATAACAACTGTAAGAATATTGGAAGGAGAGTTTGCTTTAGCTTATGGGTGTCTGAGAGAACAATGAAATGGGATTTTGGGAGGAGGAGGTTTAACTTGGACTTCCTGCTTCCCCAAAACCTGCGTTTAGTAATGTGATTAGAAACTTGTTAGGATTATAAGGCCAAAATTGCAAACTTTGATATACATGAGTAACTACACTGAGTAATCCTGCTGAATTCCCCAGTCCTTTCTGCACCAGGCATTGCTCTCCTGCTTATGTGGTGACAGGACAAGCTCCTTGGACCAGGTTCCTCCCTTGCAAAGGGAAATTATAAAAACCCACTGAATCTTAGTGGAGATGGAGATGGTTTGGCTCACCTAAAAACCAGATTCTGAGTAGCCACCCACTGGGGTTTTTTTTCCTGGGAAACTTAGCCAAATCTGTTGATCACCTCATTAACTCCAAGTAAGGGAGAATAAATGGTATAGCCACATGGTATTCTTTTTGGTTTAAAAGGCAGAATGAGGAAAATTTCATTTGTGAGCTTGATGCATTATATACCTGAAAATACAAACCACTGTGCCTTGTCCCAGGAGCTTTTACTATATAGTAAGACGCAGCTGGTAAAGACTTATCAGATTGGATGGCATCACAAGCTTTTAAAAATATGTATTTATTAATACTGATGCATCCAGTTACATATAGTAAGTTCATATCGTTGGAAACTAGATGAAATGAACCCCAGGTGTAACCAATTAAAGGCAATGCAATTATGCAAGGATTTAGTTGGAGTATAACATGCATACATTTTTTCAGTCCCCCACAATTACACTGGTTCAACATAGATTCAAGGGAATAGATGGATGTTACTTTTAAAAAGTTTCAAGGAATTTTAAATTTGGAGATGGTGTCAGCACAAATCAGGGGAGAGGTGACATTAGGAGGCTTAGAGAAAATGAAGACATGAGCTAAAAATAATAGAATGAAATTACGATGAGAGGTAACCAAAAATGGAATGGAAAAAAATCAGAAAACTTTACTTGTAAAGGAACTTAGGATGAAAAGGGTCTATTGACTGTATGAATTTGCAGTGGGATGCCTGTGTAAAATAGTCTAAAGTTCTAACTATTAGTATAGTTGTCCCAATTCAAGGAGATACCAGAAACAAAAAGGGAGCACACAGAAGGAGAAAGCAGGGATGGGCTACCTGGGAGGTGTATAGAGGCATTGCCTGAGCATGCAGGGATGGGATTAGGAAAACCAAAGCTCAGCTGGAGGTGAATCTAGCAAAGGATGTGAAGGACAAGAGAGGTCTCTGTACGTACATTTGCAGCAAAATGAAGGCTAAGAGAAATGTGAGTCTGCTGTTCGGTGGGGCTGGGGACCTCATGCCTAAGTATAAAAAAGGCTGAGGTGCTCAATGCCTTTTTTGTCTTGTTTACCACAGGTCAGGTTTGCCTTCTGGCCTCTGAGCTGTCTGAGCCTCCTAGCAGAGCCTGTGGGAGTGAAACCATACTCAGAGTAGAGGGAGACAGAGTTAGTGAGTGCTTGGGCTAATTAGCCATAGACAAGTCCATGGGAACAGCCGGGAGGCATCTAGGGAGCTAGGGAAGCTGGCCTATGTCACTGCAAGGCCACTCTCTGTCATTGGTCACAGTGAGGTTCCCGATGACCAGAAAAAGGCAAATGTCACACCCTTTCTCAAGAAGGGCAAGAAGGAGGATCTGGGGAGCTAGAGGCTGGTCAGCCCCAGCTCTGCCCCTGCATACAGCAAATCCTCTTACAAGCCATTTCCAAACACAGGAAGGACAAGAAGTTGATTGGGAACAGCCAACATGGATTTACCAAGGGCAAATCGTGCCCTTCCAGCCTGAACACTTTTGATGGTGATATGACTGGCTCTGTGGATGAAGGCAGTGAAGTGTACATCATATTCGTAGACTCCAGCAAGGCCTTTGACACTGTTTTCTTCAATATCTTTATTGCTGAACTAGTGAGATATGGACTGGATAAGTGGATGATAAGGTGGGTGGAAAATTGGCTGGACTGCTGGGCTCAGAGGGTTGTTTGAAATCCGTCAGTGGTACAAAGTCCAACAGTTACCAGCAGTGTGCCTCAGGGATCAATACTAGGACCAGTAGCGTTTTATGCCTTTATTAATGACCAAGGCAATGGGACAGAGGGCACTGCAAGTTTCCACTGCAGGAGCAGTCGATACACTGGAGGGCAGGGCTGCTATTCAGAGGCACCTTGGCAAGGGCGTAGCTAGGAGGTGCAGGGAGGTGATCTTTCCCCTCTGCTCAGCACTTGAGTGAGGCCACATCTTGAGTGCTGTGTCCAGTTTGGGGCTCCCAGTACAAGAAAGATATGGAGCAAGTCCAGCACAGGGCCATCAAAACGGTCAAGAGGCTGGAGTACAGGACATATAAGAAGAGGCGGAGGGAGCTGGGACTGTTCAGCCTGGAGAAGAGACGGCTCAAGGGGAATTTATCATTGCCTAGACCTAGCTAGTGAGAGGCTGCAAAGAGGATGGAGCCAGGCTCTTCTCAGAAGTGCAGGGTGACAGGACAAGAGGCAATGGGCACAGGTTGAAACATGGGAAACTCTGATTTGATACTAGAAAAAAAAATATCACCATGAGGCTGGTCAGACTGGGGCCCAGAGGGGTTGTGGGATCCCCGTTCTTGGAGATACTGAAAACTCAGTTGCACAAGCCCTGAGCAGCCTGAGCTAACTGGCCCTCCTATAAGCAGTGGGTAATACTCAATGACCTCCCTTCCAACCTCAATTATTTTGTGATCCTAATAATTCTTCCTATATTCTGGGATGTCCAAATATTGTCTCACTTTTTGTCATTAACGTAGCCAAGTGAGCACAAATTTGAAACAATTCTAAGACAAGAGAAAAGAGTTCCAAAGGCCTGGACAGGACCTTTGTATAGCTTGGTGCAAGGACATATCTGTGGAGTGTAATAAGAGGAGAAAAACCTAACGAGTTTCAGGGAGAATGTCAGGTCTATTTCTCCCTGTTCCCTTTATTGATTTTTTTTTAGGATCCAAGCAGATCTTGTTTTAGCAAGACTCTCCAGAGTCTTTTCTTTCTCTTCAGTTTTCTGTCTAGATTAATTTAATGAAGAAGGCAATGCACCTAGCAGCCTGTTTTTGGCACAAAGTTAAACAAAAACCTAATTATAGTAGAATTATTTTGCATATTACCTTACACATGCAATACAGTCATTTTGTTTGAAGTTTGATGTTAGAGCACGTAATTTCACAATCAGTTATAAGGAAGGGAATATGTTTTTCACATCTGCATGGTTGCCTGGGGAATTACCATAACATAATAAATGATATTAACAGTTAAACATAAAGCTGAGTTGAAGGTGCCCTTTGGTGCCTCATAATATGAATAAGGCAAAACTTTGAATAGTAACATTTCCGTTGGGCTGTTTTGCTACTAGAGTGCTATTATTTTATAATCTTATAATTAGTAGTTGCACAACTCCGTTCCTTTCTGGCGTGTAGCCAGCCGACTGTGCCTATCACATGCTGGGTTTTGGGACTCTCAGGAGTTCAAGTTGCACAGAACAAATTTAACGTACAGCAAGCATTTTAAACAAAGGGCTCATGGAAATCGTTACCAGGAGGAGATAATGTATTCAAATGGACTGTACAAATGTAAGTGGGAAACATGGGATTGTATATTTGGAGACATCCCTAGGAGCGGGGGGTTGCGCCGAGGTACTCCTTCACAGGGGTGTAAGATATGGCCTGAGCTTTCTCTTCTCCTTACCACTTGTCTTCATTTTAATAGGAAACCAGGAAGGAAGGTAGGTACAACTGGAGTCTTCCGGACTCTGCAGGATCTAAAGGAAAGAAACACTGGGCATGACGTTAAAGATGTCCCTAAGGAAGGTCACTGATATGAGGATGGGTGCCCTTCGGACCCGTGGAGTAATCACCATCCTGGCATAGGGAAGAGCCGCATTCAAGTTATGGCTACAAATCAGATGGGAGGTGGACTGAAGTCTTCTTCCCTGTCTATGTCCCAGCTAGCGTTTCCCAACCTGTAGCCCATCTCACTGACTGGGGGTACTCACTTTCTCCATCTGATTATCTGCAGAGTGCGGTCCGGCCCAGGGAGCACACGCCAGGGTGCGCGAGACCAGCAGGGGACAGCCCCTGGGCACCTCTGCAGTTTGGCATGACCAAGGGCTCCAGGTCACACAGGTAAAAGGTACAGAGGGATAAATGGCAGCTGATAGGGGCCTGGAGGGGCTTCAGCCGTATTAAAAATTTGGATTTGAGTACTTTGGCTCTAAAAGACTTGACCTCATTTTTTCTTGGCTTCTTTCTCTCAGATATTAAACGGCAGCAGACAGTAGTTGACTGCCTGGTTTTGTGAGGATGAATGCAATAAATACAGGATCCAGACACCAAGATGGGGAAGGTGAATAATTTTTTATACAAATAAGGAACAGCTACACCTTCTAGCAAAAAAAGGGAAAGATAGGGAGTGAAATTTGGCTTCACTTGGCCTAACAATGTGCGTGTTACACAAACCTGTGCTGTGGTGTTTGCATGGCACCAACATGGCCAATCTGCCAAGAAGCAGTTATTGATCAACAGGATTTATGTCGGCACCTCTCATCCAGAAATGCTGTACAGGCAGTGCTCTCCCTCAAGAGGACGGGATATTCATCAAGCGTTTCTTTCCCCCGTATTTTAATCTAAATCAATGTGCGGGAGAATGGGTAAAAAAAGCTTAGAGATATCTTGTTATAATTTATCACATGCATTTGTACTGTTGGCATCAGCCTTTTTGGATCTGCTCCATTCTTCTCCCTTTCCTTCTGCGTTGCTCATTTTTCTGGTCACCACTGGGAGAACAAGTAGCACAAATAATAATCTCTGAAGCATAAGAATGAGTAAAACATGTTATCTTAAACTGCAAGTTAGCTATAAAAATAGCTGCAAATATTAACTATAAATATATAATAACATATAAATATTATTTAAAAACAGCTATAAAATTTTCAAAATGCCATTCTTTTTCTCAGCTCTGCCCAGCTGTGTGTGGAGCCATATCCATGCACTTTGGAGGCATAACCGTGTTGGGGCCCATGTTTTCCCTCCTTCTGTGACTCTGGAGAGCCCCTATAGCCTGGATTCTCCCCTTAGCTAACGGTTAATGGAATTAAATTCCAGCTGAGGTGATAAATCCTGCTTCCTGCTTCAACCTACACAGCCTCTTCCCTCGCCCTTCTCCCCCTTCCCAGTAACACTAATCAGAGAAGAGGGTTAACAGGGGATTTACATTTCTCCACCTTCTCCCCTGCCTTCACACTGCACCCCTTTGCATCTGCATTGGAGATTGCTCCAGATTTGAACAAAAGGAAGGGTCTTCAGGGAGAAGAATGGGGGTGGTATGTGTATAAATAAAAACAGGTCAGCTTGTGGTGTTTCTGTTGCTGGTTTTGTGCTCTTTCTGGCTCAGTGCCAGCTTAGTTTACCTGGCATTCTGAGGGAATAGGATCGGATTTTAGGAAAGAGAAACCCAGTCTTCAACTCAGCAAATCTGAGATCTTCTGCATGACAAATCAGTCTGATTTCCTTCTGTGACTGGGGAACAGGCTTTGTGGAGAGATGGTTGACAGAAATAGATAGACAAACAGACAGAATGACAGGGGTAGGACACGATTCCAGGTACAGATGCCCAAATTTAGGTTCCCGGAGTGTAGATGACTTCATGTGAGCTATGCTTCTACACTAGGATGAGACAAATTGCCCTCCCAATATTGCTCATTGTATAGTGGAGACCTGGTCAATAACGTGAGCTTAAGACACCTCCATTTGGGGCCAATTGCCTCCATTCTTTCCTAACCTGAGTAAGGCTTTTGAAATCAGTTTTGAATGCTACAGTTCTCTTATTTTCTTCTTTGTTAAGGGTAATATCCTGCTTTAGGGTAAGAGACAGAGATACAGCGTTGCTTTTTTGTGACAATTTCATTGCATGTTTACATTATTGTTAACCATTTCTTTGATTCCCTTTCTACAGGTAAGTCAGGGAAATACTTTAATATTGATAAATCTAGTGCAGCAGAGCGGGAGTGAAAACTGGCTTAGACAGCCCTGCCCTGAGAGCAGTTTTCAGTCGTTCAGTGTCAAAACGGTGGCAAATTCTGTAGAAAAGACTACTAGGGCTACAGCTGGTCAAAAGCTGAGCATCAATCAGCAATGTCATGGTTTTGTGAAAAAAATAAACACAGTCTGGAAGTATAAATGAGAGGATTGCCTGCAAATAGGTGGAAGAATCCTTCCTCCTTGCTTTAGCGTTGGCGAGGCTGAAGTTTAGGGTTCAACTTCTCAGGAACTGATCTAGTACATTTAAAGAAAGCCCAGAGAAGAGCAGTGGGAAAGATCAGTAAAAAACCTCCCTCCCAGGACTTCCAAGGAAATACCGTAGTATTGTTTATCTTAAAGCAGATTAAGTCAAGGGGGAGTGTAAATTCTGCAAGTGCATAGAAGCTGGAGGGCATGTTCTCCACGCCAATGGATTTACAGAATATAGCAGAAGTTTTAGGACAGGCATTTAGGGAAATTGTGTTAGAGTAGAATAGGAGTAGATGGTCCAGCCTGAGTTTGCACACTTCAATTACTGGAAGTTAATCAACCTCACCAGGCAAACATCTGTCAAGAGTGATCTAAGTACAGCTGATCCTGATTTGGGACAAAAATTTAGATTCTCCCATACAAAAGGTATTTCACAGGCAGTTTTCATTGAATTTATCTGCGGTAACTTCTGGGGAAATGACCAATTTTAGCAACCACCTCTGAACTGTATCGACATATGTAGTTTCAGCATCGTTTTAGGATTTTGCATCCAAACCAGGTTAATTTTTATTTCTTTGATGTACATACCCTGGAGACAATCTGCAGACCAAACAGTATTCAATCAATAATTGCTCTTCTGAAAGCACACAAACTGCATAAATGTTTATAAATCCCAAATGATGTCACCGTGCAGGTGAATGACAGCAGAACAATGGCGAAGGCTGCACTCCTCTGAGCTGCGGAGTTGTTCCCTAGCAACTGCAGAGGCGCTGGGCAGCCTTTGGAGCCACCGCCAGTGCAAACAGGCCACTACCTGCCAAAGATTGAGAAATTATCTCAAAACTGTATTTCACAGAGGAGATATTGTTAATCAATTGCCTATTCGTAATTTACAGATACCACCTTCTGTCTTTGGGTAAACTATTAAGTAAAAATTCCTCTGATTAACAACTATGTTGTTATTTCATTTCATATTTGTGTTAATATTAATCATATACATTTTATATGTTAAGGTATTTGAATTCCAGGGAAATAGCATTCGGTAGCTGCTATTGTAAGTAAAAGCATGCTGACATGAAGTTTGACATTAAGATAAACTGATCAAACAACTGCTAAAAACTTGAGCACCAATTGCTTCTCTGGGTTGGGACTGACTTTAAAAGCACAGGGCTAGGCATAAAGGCAAGAGGGAGAAAGGGGAAGAGTAAGGACTTTATCTAAGAGAACCAGCTGTTTATTAAATCAGTTAATCATGACATACCAGCCCAATTAATAATTATTGATGTAGGGAACACCATGGGCTAAGCCACACTGATGCTCAGTGCTCCCACCAGGTGACAGAAAGCCGTGCTCTGCCCTTCCCGTGTGCCTGACCGCAACAGAGAGCAGATCATCTTGTCTTCTGCAACGCTGCTCCCCGCTCTGCCACCAAGTTGTTCTGTGAGCCTGGGCATGTCTCTTTACCATTTTGTAAAACAAAGTTAATCAGATTTTCCTGTCCTACAGTTAATTACACTGTAGGGGGTTATGAAGTGCTCTGTGGGCACATCTGCAAGTAGAAGGGCAAAATATCTCCAATATAGTCCCTAAGTATCAACACTCATCTCCACACAGAATTGCCTAAATCACCCGCTTCCCTGAAAACCTGTGATAAGATGTTTGGCAGCGATTTCGCTCAATTACTGAAATGAGCATCATGCCCTCTGTACTCATGTATGTGAAGACTGTGATTAGGGATCCCTCTCCCGCTTCTGGTAGAGCCTCAACCTATAGCCTCAGCCTATACACTCCAGATAATCCATGCGATCCTTCTTCAGCCATGGGCCCTGCTAATCCAACTTTTACTCCATTGCATGAAATGCTAGATGAGTTTGTATTCCAGTTACCCATTGTTTTGGGGGGCAGTTCTTTGTATTTTTTAGTTCCTTACCTGTAGAATAAGCCACTTGAGAACTAGACTGGCAGAATTAAAGATCCTCAGCCTGAATTAAGCTGGGAAAGAAGAAAGTTCCCCATGCAATTAGCCACAACATTTATATTGCGACCATTGGGCATTCCCCGGCTGCTTCTCAGCGTACTGCACTGAAAATGAACTCTAAGTCATAAATGGGCCTGTTAAAAAAGAAATGCCCCTGAAAATGCACATGACTTTACTTCTACCTTGGCAAAGACTGCTTTCAGTTAGATTGATGAGGGAACTTTCCATTTACCTACTCCTTCTCCTCCCCAAGTTGGCATCTGCTTCTATACTGGATTTATCATTTTTGTCGCTTGCCTATTCAAAGAACGAAATTACCATTCTATGGTAGGTCCAAGGATTCGTGGCAACCAATGTGGGAGAAGTAAGGGAAAGGGGCTAGAGAGTAAGACAAGAGAGTGATGTACGCACAAAGTAACTCTAATGTGCAGTAGGGGCCAAATCAATTCAATTTCAAATTTCAGGATTAAAAAGAAGTGCAGAAATCTTTGGCTGCAGCAACATGTTGCCTTTGGCAGAGAAGTTCTGCCTGACAACTTTTCCCGTCCTTGGCTGCTTACTCCCTGGCCACAGCATTTGCTGCCTCCTCTGCAGAAATGTCAGTGTGGCCCTGCTGTAAATTGGATCTCTGAAATTATTTGGAATAAATCTCTCTTTTTTTTTTTTTTTTTAAGCTTATTTCTTTTCAGCCTAGATCATTTCAGAATGCAAACCTGAGATGCAAGTAGCTGTACTGGGAGGACGAGCAGTGAAGTGTGGCACTAGGAACCACATGTTTTGTAACACTGCCCTCATCTGACTAAAATCTAGTTACTGATGTCTTAAACTGTGGAGTACCCTTCACCTCAGAATAAGTAACTGGTGCCCCATGTATTTCAATTCCACAGGTACTGCAGATAGAGTAGGAGAGGATGGGAATTGGAGACTGAGGGGCTTGAAACAACAGAAATGGCAAAGGGAGGTACAGGGGTAAGTAGCGAGTTTCATCTGAAGGTCAGGAGAAATGTTCAAGGGGAGCAAATTTGTGTGTAAAGTGGTTGTGTGGAGGAGCAGCAGCATGTGAATTAAAAGGGAGATGCTTTAAAGGAGACAGAAACTGGAAAAGGATGTGTGCACATAACAGGATGGCTGTGAAGCAATGCAGAGAAGAAGGAAGGCTAGAACAAGAGACTGAAACTGCTCCATCTCGAGTAGGTCTTGAAAGCTATTGCCTACAGCAGGGCTGTAACTTCTCAAATGAGGGGGCTATTTGACCTATCAGTGCTGAAAGGTTACAGACCAAATACTTTGTCAAGCATAACTGACCCCGGTCTTTAGCTAGACAAAAAAACCAAACTTCTGTAAGCAACATTTTATGGACTGTTATGATGCCTGGTTAGTTGCAGTCTGCTTTTCTGGGATCATCGCCTCTCATTGTCTCTCTAACTTTGGACAATGTTTCAGCTCATCTGGAAGAAATCATAGCCCTCCTACTTAAAAAGATTTGCTTGGAAGCAGCAGGGCAGGTTGTGGTGCCACATCACACCAGTCGCTTGCCACAGAAAGTTCCCAGCTGCTGCTTTCTCTTTTGTGCCAGCTAAGTCCCATTAATTTCTGTATCAAGAGAGATCATGCACTGGAGCAGCATGCGTGGAGGGGACACACATTGTATCTCTAAATGCTAGTTTTGATGACCCTGAAAGCTGTCTTGACTTGTTCCCCTACTGCAGAAGGCCCACCCAGGTCACTGCAGAAAAACAAAACTGCCATGCAGCAACAACCCCCTATTCAAGCTTGTGACTTGCCCTAAAACACAGCTGAAAACTCTTTATTCTGCAGAGCCAAACCTTTATAGCTCAATCATGTGAGAAAGTTCCCTGCAGCTGTGATTTTTAAGGGCTTCCCAGGTGCTTTGCATCTCCTTTTCAATGCTTGCAGAATTGGTCTAAGGTGGGGAGTGAGCAGATTTCAGGGAGTTTCACTTTTGATGTGTTTGATTGTGCATATAGCTGTTTTACAAAAGGCAATGTGCCTTTTGGGCTAAGAGATGTGATTATTGCAACCTCCCTCTCAGGAGAGGCTTCATCTCGGAAGGCTAGTCCATGGGCTAGCAGGCGAGAATGAAAGCAGCTTATGGTTATTCTCTTTCTTGTTTGCTTGGTCTTGTTTTTTGTCTTTTCACTGTCAGTGAACCTGCCAGTAGATGCCCTGCTTCCCAAGGGTAGGTGAAAGGGTTGAGTTTTGCTTTAGTAAAAGGAAATTTCTTGTTGTCAGTGACTGGGCCTGTTAGTAGCTGCGGGAAGGGGCATGCTACAGCCAAAGGAAAGCAGGTGGACTTAGGGCGCTCCGCAAGTGCTCTGCCTCCCTGCTCCAGCATGAAGCATTAGTTAACACCATGTGAGAGATGTGCAAAAGTTGGTGAACTCACCAACAAATTGAAGGGAAGTACTGCATAGAAGCACTTTGTGCAGATATGCTTGAGGTTCAAACTCTGGCATTACTTTATTGGTAATGGTAAGGCTCTGGCAGGGAGCCCGGCAGGGTTCCTGGAGGCCCACTCCAGAGCACGGCTGCCTGTGCCCCTTGGTGGCTGCATGAGAAATCGCCGTTTCCTAGGAGTAACTTTGAATCGTTACTGTGGGAAGGAACGGAGGGGCCTCCTCGCTAACTTGTAGCGGCCCACTAATGCCGTCCGCCTATATTGCTTTTTACGAGGGGTGAGGTGGGGGCACCCCCACCCCCGGGCACCACCCTGTGAACTATCGGCTACCCGTCAGCCAGCCCCGCCACCCTTCCCGGGGAGCCGCGGCCTCTCGCCCGGCCCCCGGCTCACCCTGGCGGGCGGCGCGGCCCGGCCCGGGGAGGGTGGCCGCGGCCGGCAGAGGGCGCCGCCGGCCCGATGATGGGTCTGCGGCGGATAGGGGCGGGAGCAGGGCCCGGCCCCGTTGCTGTCCCGTGGGCGCCTCGCGGCGTCGGGGGCGGCGTGCGGTACCTCGGCGTGAGGGGCCGGTGCCCCCGCCCGCCCCCCTGGCGGGAACCGCGTCATCAAAACGGTCGGGCGTTGAAAACAAAGGAGGAAAAAACAAACAACCCCCCCCCAACAACTACGCTCCCTGTTCGTATTTCTGGCTTCGTTAGGAAGTGGCCTTGTTGCCTTGAGACCGGCCTGGCTCCCCGTGGCCCCTCACGACGAGCCCGGCCCTGCGCGGAACAGGGCGAGGCGACTTGGGCGGGAAAGCGGAGGCGCCGCTCCCCTGCCTGAGGCAGCGGCCACGCCAGGAGGGCCTGCGGGCGGCCTGGTGGGCGGGGAGGGGTGAGCTCTGCTGTCTGCTGTGGCTGAGCCCTGCTCCCAAAGGGGTCCGGTCGAGGCACAGGGACTCCTGCCCTCGGGGCCCCGCTGCTGCAGCCGGCTCTGCGCAGCCCGTGGGGGGAAGGATAGGCTGCAGTGGAAACTGGAGGGCCCCCGAGTAACCACGACAGAAGCATCGTTGCCTGCCGTTATTCCATATGGAGGAAATTCCTACTTCCTTTGGGCTTTTTTTTTTCCCCCCTGAGTGAGTTCTTAGATCCTGAGCTTCAAGAAAAGTACCTTTGCCCTTGCGTAGACTTCAGGGCCGTTTACGAGCTTTCCAGAGCTCATCCTGTGCAGAGTGGGAGGGAGATACTGTAAAAAGCACTGGCCTCCACCCCAGGGGCTCCAGTGCTGCTGGGTTGGGTAGCCCCATTTGGGCCACTGGAGCAAATAGTGGTCCAGGCTTTGGATCCAAAGAATTTTTCTTTCACTTTTTCACTTTAAATTGCATAGATTGGAGAAGATTAAAAAAAAAGTTGCCACAGGGATCATGAGATTGCAGATGTCGCATGCCTTCCACGTACCTGTGTCATTAAGTGTCTGGCATTCACGTATTAGTATGTGTCTGCTTAACAGGGAAATGGAATATTGAAACCACCCCATCCCCAATAAATACAACACCGAGGTTGTAATTGTACCTTATTCAGGGAGCTCTTGGATGAGAATTCCCGTGACAGTCTCATTTTGAGAGCCTGATTCTGATCTGACCAGCTTTATGTTTGCTCCTTTGGATATTATGCATTGAAATAGTGAATGGCATTGCTACAGAGCTGAAGGGGTTCAGGTCTTATGGTAGTTTGCAAATGCGCCTCTTCAGTTGTTCTTATTAAATAAATACATACATAAATAGAATTCCAAACTCCTTAGTGGCCACTATGTCTAGACCAGTGTGTGAACTTACTCCCTCCACCTAGTCCTGTTTGTCCACTTTCTCGCCTGGGATATCGTTGCCCGAATTCGGGGCTGTGAACTTTGGGTCCTCTGTGGAAGGGCATGTCTTTGTGGTGCTTGTTTAGATGGTGCCTTGTATAATGGTGTCCTCATCTGAGGTTCGTAGTGCTCTTGTAGGGTTGCAATAAATAAAGTCTTTGAAAGGGTCCATCAGGTGAGGTAATCTGAACGATGCATTTGTGTGAAAGCTTATATGGCTGTAACAGAGCAAAGACACATGCAAGGAATTGATGATATTTAAGCATTTTGCTAGTGAAGACACTAGCTGTCCTGTAAGAACAGGAAAGCCATTGTGGACTTGAATCTGCCTGTCTTCCTCTGCTGCCAGTCTCCACAAAGCATGCATTTTTTAATCTTTAATGCTATTCAGCTTAGCAAAAGGTACAGCCTGGGACCAGTCAGAGAACATAATTAAAGAACGCTCAGCTTCCATGCCTCATATAAAGGTCGTGTATTCATATTTCAGTTATTTAAGTCAGCCTCTGGTGTTCATAAAGTGTCTGATGTTCTCTTAGTGCTGTGTAAACAATAGCAAAAACAAAGCAGAATTAATTTTCAATTAATCTGAGACATTCATAACAGGGATTAGAACAATAAACAAGTTTTATAATCATCTTTCCTCCTTGCATATGAGATTATTTGACCTCTTTAGACTAATCACATTTTATTTGTCAAATTAACAGTAAAATTCAGTATTAGTAATCCCAGACAGTCAAAACTTACTCAAGCTTCATCCCCTCCTATTCTAGTCCCTCCACGTGGGGGGAAAAAATATTTTATTTAAAAAAAGAAAAGTTTGGAATATGAACAGTCTTGATCTCACTTTTTAAAAGTTTGCATTTCTGTGTCTCATTCTACATTTTTAACCTTTAGAATATATTTTTTTCATTTTCAAGCTTTTTTCTTAGCATTTCTGAGGTCTGGAAATTTTTTTTTTTTTAATGAAACCTGAGATTCCTGCATAATTGCTTGCCTTTGGGAATTAAGATTTTAATTAAAAAAACAACAACGTGGGACAGTTGTGATAAAATCGAAAGAACTGGCAACGCATTTGAATTTCGAAGCCAGGTAGGGAAGCATTGCGAAGGAGAAAAGAACAGCCTGACTGTCAGGAGACTTTCCTGATGATGAAACCCTGTGGGATTATGGATGGCTGGCTGCGGTGCCTGGAGGACGCAGAGAGAAGATTATAGGTCACCTATACCCACTGCAAGCGCAGGAAAATGCGAATCTTCAACCATCAAGACTGCCTTGTATTCATGGTCTTTACTAGGCTAATCCTTCCCCCTCCCCAGCTCCTTATCTGTTGATAATCTTTCCTTATAATTTGTCATGATACACATTTGAAGTGCATGCACTTTTCAGGGCAAGGGTAGTGCCGGCACAGGCTCTGCCCTGTGCCAAGCAGGTGCTTAGGGAGAATCCACAAGGCTCAGGGCAAAAGTTGAGACCGTGACTGCCTGTTTATCGGTCTGTGTTATTTAAATGATGATTCATTACTTGCTCAGAACAAGGAACTGGGCAAGGCTTGCTCCCTTTCCCCGAAGGACCCTGGTGCCTAACACCAAGAGTGATCTTCAAAGAGAGAGATAGTAAAAGTTCTTCTGTGAGAGGTGTTTTAGATAGCACTGAACAAACCCTTAGAGTATTGACTACACTAAATCTGAAAAGGAGATAAGCCAGCAGATCTCTGGTTTTGCATTGTAGTATAATTATAGGTGAGCTTTACTGTGACAGAGCTGACCGTGTTCCTGGGTGCTGAGAAGAAAACTGCTGATATGTCACTGCTGTGACTCTTGTTTCAGCACAAAAGCACACATCTGATGAACAGGCATGTCTAGTCAGAGAAACAGCATCATGCTTAGTGTTCAGCAGTGTTGAGAGGTATTAATTCACGCTGTGATCAGCTCGTCTTACCTCTGCTTTTCGTATCGAAGTCCTGAATTTCATAGCTTGTTATTCTGAATGGATGGCCAGAGAGTGTTGTTCTCCTAGCATGAACTGTGCACTCAATTAATGTAACACGAATCTCGGTAAGAACTGAAGAATCGGGGTAACGATGGAGACTGTATCCTGCTCTTATCAGTAACTGATAATGGAAGTTCATTCAGTAAGAGAGCACCAAACACAGCGTGGGCAGAAAAGAAATCTTCTGGTTCAGAAAGGCTGACCTAGCACCCAAGTGAATGGAAAATGCGTCATCCTTCAACTCCCCAAAGGAGCAGTGTCTTTATCTTGCACTTGCCTTGTAGTCAGGGACATGACCCTGCTTTTTAGCCATAGGGCTTCAGTGCGCAAGCCATCGTGGTGGCTCATCCTGTCGCCTCATTCTCTTCCTCATACTGCTGTGTTCAGTATGTATGTATGCTCTTGTACCCTCCCTATACTCGGCACTTAAAATGAAGGCAATTTGATTTCACATAATAAAAACCTAACAGTACTGTCTTGTACCAGCGAATTGACCTGCACATTGGGGTGAATTCACCCCGAGAGAGAATAAATAGTGGTCCAGTTACCAATTTCCCATGGTTTTTCATACTAGGAAGAGATCTGAAATTATCCTGGCTTTTCCATTGTGAATTCTGTCATTAGACTATATTAGAGCTGCTTCTCCATTCATCTCCCCATGCTTCCCCCGCCCCGGGTGCTCTGACCTGTTTCAGGCTGGTGCTTGCTTCTTTGGGGAGCTGTTGGCTTTGTGTTACCATCAGAGAAATGGCCCTCCCCAGTCAATCTGCTCTTAAACTAACGTATGTTTCAGAAGTATGTTTAGCTTTGATTGGGAGGGGTGGGAAGAGGTTCTCCTGTCTCTGTTTGCCTCTATTTTACTTTGAAGCCATCAAACATCTTCACTGCCTGGCTTCGTATGCCTCTCAAACATGGGAACCAGCAGAGAGAATATGATGAAACAGGTATTTAAGGCAATTAAGGGGCAGGCTGGAGCACAGGCTGAGTTATCAATCATTGCATGATCTACCTGGAGAGGTGAAAGAACAGTGTGGGTACTTGGCATATACCCGTCAGGTATTGAAGAGGGGCTGTCTGGGGATTTTTTTTTTTTTTTTAACTAAATCTGCAATCAAGTAGATAAAGTTGTTTTAGTTTACCTGTTCATGTCTTATGGTTTCAGATAGTGCTCTAAATCAATACTCTGGAGGAACTGAGAAGCTCTGATCTAGTAAAAGCTCAGTTCCAGGACTAAAGCAGAAGATGGACTGAGAATCCCAAAGTGACACACAGCATTTAACTTTGGCTTTTTTAAAAACCTCTCACACAGCTGCAGTAATCCAAAACAAAAGTGCTCAGCATAGAGAAATCCAAAGGATAGAAGTGCTTTAACCCACAAAAAAAATCTGTCAAGGATCAGATTACATCCTAAAATGTCTTCATCTTATTATTCCTGCTCCAAAAAAATAGAAATTGTGAACTGATTTTTGCAATGTCTTCTGTAAAAACTCTGCCAACTGCATCAATAACCTATTTGCACTCAATATATTAGTGATTCAACAATAAGAGATTCATGCAAGTATTTATTTGTTTTACTGTTGACAGGATAATACTCTAGTCATTCAAATGGGTAAAAATTAAAAGTTCTGCCTGCCCCCAGTTTCAATTATTGGTTGCCATCTTGCAGTTTGGAGCTCTGCTGGTAGTTTGAGGCCATGGAGCCCTTCTAACCAGTAATGCTGATGAGCTTGCTAGTGCTGATTGACTCTACTGGCGGTTTTAGGTCCATGAAACACTTTCAAAATACAGCAGTGACCTGTTGACCTCAAACTCTGACAAACGCAGTCTAAGCAAAGAATGTGGAAAGGGAAAGAAACTGAAGCAGAGTGTGGTGGCATGACCAAGCTTAGAAAACATTTGGGAAAACAGACTGGGATTTTTTTCCATATGATCAGTAACTGAATTTAAAAAAAAAAAAAAAAAAAAAATTGTAGTGTTGGTTTTGTGTTTTGTTTGGGTTTTTTTTTTTTAAAAAAAGAACATTTGATGGTAATAATAGTTTTTAATAAATCGTTTTCTGATAGAAGAGTTTTTGTGGTGTTGATGTTTAAGCAAATCCTCACTAGGTGTCCTCAGTCTGTAATTTGACCTGAGAAGTTACAATTTCTCATAGGAGCGTTGAAGTCTGAGGTGTGGGAAAAAAAGCCGGAGCAGCCTGTTGTGGTTTGGAAGGCTGTGGTCTTCCTCCTCCTCCTCCACATGCCTGCAAAACAGCACTGAAAGTCGGTTCTGGTCCTGAGAGCATACCTGTGTCAGTAGCAAAGCACTCATCAGTGTTTCCATGCTACAATGATGCCTTTAAATGTAAGAAAGTAAATGTGTTCCTCTGAATAAGTCTTGACGTACACTGTAGATATGTTGTCTACTTGCAAGCACATGGATCACTATTAAAGAATAGCTTTGAAGAATCTCGTGTTCATATGGAGCATGAGTAGGTCGGTTATAATCAATGAACTTGAACAATCAAGGAACCTCAGTATTTATCAGTATAGTTTGAAAATATCCAAGCACGTGTGCGTGCAACCAAATTTTACCTGAACTTGCAAACCTCTTGAGTCAATGAAAGTCATCTGGAAACCAGAAAGTTTTCTTCTGAGTCTTTTGGTACATTTTTTGCTGTAGGGTTAGGAATACCCCAAGCACTGCTTTCCCACTACTGTCTCGCGTCTCCCCCTTCACTCTGCTGGAGATGGTGGGAAGTGTGGTGAACACTCCAAGTGCATCTCTGCTTCACTGAACCTACTTCATCCTGTTCATTGCCTTTTGGGATGTGTTGATAGCAGAAGTTCAGAATCTCTTTAGAAAGCAAAGATGTTTGAAGTCTTTCAGGCAGAAAATGAGCATGTTGACAAGAACTGTGGTTCAGAGTGTCTGAAACCCAAATTTAGCCCTACTAAATAAAAAAACCCTAAAAATCCCTCTAGCTGTTTTCTGTGTAGCTTCAGCACTAGTGTTCCTAATGAGTTTTGTAAATAATCTTTAAAAGTAATCAAAATCTGGACAGAAGCTCTGTGAAGGGCACGGTGACCTTATGACAGAGCTTGGAATTGCACATCTGTGCTCAGTGTTGTTTCTGGTCTACTACACATCAGTGCCAAAGGTTGTTGAATTGTAGGTTTTAAGGGGGAGGGGAAAAGAAGACAAAACTGTTAGAAGGCAATCAAGGCACAAAACCAAGCACCTATAGGTATCTATCCCAGTGCTGTATTTGCTTTTAATATTGAATACTGCTTCTGAAACACAACAGAAAACATTCTTATTTGAAAGTTTCAGTAATCTTTTTTAATAAGTCTGAACACTAGCTATCCGTGGGACCTAGCATGGTGCTGTTTCAAAATATTGAAACCATTCTGTACTTCTAGAAGAAAATTGTTTTTAATGAACAGAGACTGCGGTTCAAAATATACATTAACAAAAAACAGATTATTAAGCGAGTTAAACACTCATGAGACTTGCAAATTGACAACTTTGGAGGAGAAAGTTCTCCGTATAGCCACGGGGCAAATAAAGCAAGGGCAGAAGAAATACAGGCCCTGACAAAGTGCTGTAACGTTGGCCCCAGGTCGTCCCGTTTCCGGCTTGGTTGAATGCTCAGCCTCTCTTCCTGAAGGCTGAAGCTGTTGCTCTTTCTCCTTGTTTCGAGTCCTTCAGGGCACATCTGTTGCCCTGTAACCTCCTCTGGGTAGTTTTTTCCCCTCTTCCTAATGTTGATGATCTTAATACAACTCTGGAATGATCAGCAGCTCCGGCGCCTTCATGCTTATCTTGCTTTGAAATGTAAGGTTGGACCTCCCTTGAGTAGTCACATGAATTCACTGAAGGAAACCAGCCATTTCGTGGGGGCATTGAAGAGGGGAACTTGACCCTTTCAGCAAGGCAGACCTCCTGTCCTAAAAGGCAGGAGTCGACGTGACTCACCGTAGGTTTTGAGTGGCGTGTTTCCTGATCCAACACTTCTTCCCATGTATTTCTCATCTCATTCTGATCTTAGTCATGAAGTTTTATAAGTGCTTTTCTTCCTGGCCTTTTTACCCTAGCTCAACGCTGTTAAGCAGCCCTTTGTTCCTTTTAGTCATCCACCCACAGCTTTCCCAGTTTTATTAGTGCCAAAATGAATGTTCCTACTTCTCTAGGCCATTCAGCACACATTGATTCACCCAACTTCTAATCAGCCTTTTCTTATTCCCAGTGTGGGACTGGGAATTAGCTGAAATTTAAATAGAATCCTGCAGATTAGGATGTCTGCAGAAGCGGATCCCCTTTTGTATGGCACAGAAGATAAGCTTTAGCTTTCTAAATGCTCCAACAATCTTTCCAGCATGATTAGCACTCCGGGGAGTGTTCCTGTTATCCAGAAAGGCTTTAACTGTGCCCTTGGGGTATTGTGAGGTGGGAGGGGAGATGACCTGTATTAGGGAAAGATAAATCATTTATCACATTTCTGGATGTTTTGAAAGTCCCCGGCAAACATCAAGTTGGAGCAGAAAGCTCAGCAGTGATTCCTGCTGGGAGGCAGGCAGCCCTGCGGTAGCTCACAGCTGATGGCACTGGCAGAGGAGGTTGGCACATCACCTACTTCCGAAACATGTGCTCTATCCAAGGCACTCACTCTTTGGGAAGACAAGGCAGCTTTTTAGGAAGACAAGGTGTGCTGTGGCTGCTCTCCCTCAACTGCAGTGCTGGCCGTTTGGGGGGTCTCAGCCTGGAGACTTCTCTTTAGCCTCGTGGGTGGTAGATTTATTTGTAGCTCCTTTATAGGAATATCTAGCTCTAAGCTCAGGTCTTTGTTTTGTCTCTCCCTGTAGAAGAATCCCTGCTGTCAAGAAGAAGCTTGCATAGAGGGAGCAAGGATATAATTTTTCTCTGGTCTTTAATTAGTGGTGTTTTTTAATGGTTTCTTCACAAGCTAGCCCTTTAGGTTGCTACTATTTCTGACTTGTCTGACTCTGCTGTCTCCTTGTCTCTCTCTCCCTCCCTCCCTCCCTCCCTCCATGCCCTGGCCCTCTTATTTCCATTTTTGTGTCTTTTCTTCCCCTCTTGTTGCATTTCCCTCCCTGCAGAGTTTCATACCTCTTTATGATCTTCACGCCTACCACAGTCTTTGCTTAACCTACAGAAAAGATGAACTGTTGAAGAACTAATGTTGACATTCAACTGTCATCGCTGTTACTCTGCTGTGCCGAGGTTGCTGTGAGATGGCCAAGAGAGGTCTAGCTGCTGAGTCATTGTTTGGAGACCTCTGCAAGCTTGGGCGTGTGTGACTATTTCTGCTTGGTTCTTTTTTTGGCAGGCCTCCCCTGTAACAAACGAGGACTAGAGTCTTGTCCATTAAAAAACAATGAAAAACAAAGCAACCCTCTAACACACATTTAGCATCTGAATTTCTACCCAGAGCGAACTAGGCTTACAAACCGCACGCTCCGCAGCCTTTCTGCAGAGGCACGTCCCTAGTTTTGTGGAGCTTCTCTTCTGCTGTTGTGAAGAGCAGGCTGAATCTACAGTCAGGAGTTAGCACTGAGACTGATATTTAGGTGGCCAGCCAAGTCTTAATATCCATGGAAAGGCTCTACGTTTCAATAAAGTTTGGGATTGCTTGCATACCAGGTGGATTCTAGAGCAAAAAAAGTCTAGTCACAGGTTTAGTTATGCAAAGTGGGCAGCATGAGCAAGAAGCTGAATTATGTTTGTTTTGAGGATATTTCTAATATAGCATTAAACTAACTTATTTAAGCAAGTGGTGCACTTGAGTCAACTCCCACCTGAGTCAGCAGTAAAATCAGGCTCCACAAAGATGAACACAATGCTTAAATAATACTCGAAGTTCTATGTGACTGTGGGGCTTCTACAAAGAAAGAGCGGAGAGTAGGCCAGGTGTGTATTAAGCAAGCAGAAGAAGAGGTGTCTGCCCACAGGCCAAACCCTGGTTGCCCTCCCCCTTGCACACCCCAATAGTCAGGGTGTCCTCTGCCCGGCTACCTGCCATGGGGTGGGTGGAGGGAGGAGGAGGAAGGAAGGAGGGCAGGAGCTTCCACTTTTGGTACCAACAAGTTACTGAGCCTTGACATGAACTCCTACCTTGGAGCAGGGCAGGGAGCGCAAGGGGCAGAGCACGGGCAGAGCAGAGGCAGCAGTCACCCTGCTAGTGGTGGTGGGGATGGAGCTGAGGCAAAAGCTGGGGCATGACCCTGGGCTGCACAGCAAGATCTGGGAGGAGATGCCGGTCTTTGGCCTGGTGGAGCAGGTGACAGCCCTGTGCTCAGAAAAAGTCCATGACAAGCCTGTTTGCGGGGAGGGGGAGAGAAAGAGAGACTTGAGAGGGCAGCAGTGTGGAGAGCAAAGACGAAAAGTAAGGACGTGAAGGTCAATTAAAAACTTACTTATTAATTAATTTCTTGAGTTAATGGGACAATAGAAATGATCTTCACAAACGCTGACAATTAGAATTTTTAACTTGAAAGAATCTGAAATAGTTTGTGTTTTTTTTCTTCAGGCTGTCTTACTTTGGTTTCAGAGTATGATTTGAAAAATACCTTCATTAAAGAAATAATTTTCCAAATACCAGGCTTCTTGGTAGGGGGAACAGGACAATTATTTCAAAAACACTTTTTTTTTTTTTGGGGGGGGGGGGAGGGGTAGTGCGCACACATATAAAAGTCTGTCAGGAAGAACCTTCAGTAACTTGCATGAAATACATAGATTTTAAAATGGTATCTTTCAACACAGAAATCTAATTAATAGACACAGCTTACTTTTTCTTCTTAAATGAAGTAATCCTCTCTAAGGCTGTTATGCCAGCTGTGTGCTGGAGCTGAGAGTTCAGGTATTTGTAGACTAGTCACTAATGGGGTGCTGAAAGAAATGACTTCTTGTTTCTCTTGACCAAGGATGGCTTCGTAATGAATGTCTGTCCCGATGCCATAAGGTAGAACCTGATATAGACCGATTTGCATCGTGATGATGATACATTATTGATACAAGGAGAAGTATTTCACCCAGTTACAGTGCAGACCTCTCCCATAATACCTTCTTGTGCAAGTGCATTGAAATCTCTGTTGACATTGAGTGTGTCCGGCTGTGTCATTATGTTTCCAAACAAGCCACTCCTTCCCCCCATTGTTTCCTAAACCTCTCTCTGGAGAAATTATTTACTTCAGTGCTAACCCACAGTGAGAAAAAAAATGTGTATATATATGAAAAGTAAGCCCAAGAAATCTGTAGTAGGGCACTTTTCAACTAGTAAAGGAAGGAAATGCTTTTGTGGGGTGTGGTTTTAGGAGATCATTTCATTACGTTCCACTACATCTTTTTTTCTTCTTCATGCTGAAATTTCTTCAGGAGAGGAGACTACTCACGCTAAGCAGATCCATCAACTGACAAGTGTCTCAGCTTAATTTCAAGAATGAATTGCCCTCGGAAGACTTTTATTGCCACATTTGTTTTTCTGCCCTAAACATTAATGCTTTTGGATGGTAACTTGTCTGTTGACACATTGTCTTCCTGCTTCCCAGACAAAGTACTCATCCACACTTAAAATACTTGGGATTTTTCAGGGGAGGGGAGACACTTTTTTTTTTTTTTTTAAAATCATATTGTTTGATTATCAGTGGTACTGGATTGTATAAAAGCATGAAACAAAGGGAGCCTTTCATGTAAGCACAAGTTCATTGCCAGCACAGGAATGTCTTGAAAAAAGTATAGGGGTCAGTGCTTAGGGAAGGTGACTATTCGGTATCTCTACAGATATGAACAGATAAGTAGGTATTTACAGGTGAACGAAACTTGGAATTCCTGTCTATTGAGAAGTTTATATGTTTTTATGCTGAATAGAAAACCTTTTTAAAAAATTTGGTCCAGAAACGCTTCAGATCAGAGCCTGTCAGTTGCTGCTACTGGATTGTCAGGTGTCCAGTTGGAACTGAAATTAGGGCATGTTATGTCCTTTCTTCTTTTAGGATCAAGCTTCTGTGTTGAAAAACAGCTCCATTGAGGAAATACTGTATGGCTTGCATGGGTAGAAAATATATCACAAAAATCTGACTGTTCAGCTCAGCAGAAAACAGTAAGGGCACAGTATACCTGAATTTCTGTACTGTGTGACTGATCTTAGAAAGGTGGTGTTAAACTGCCCAGAAAAACCTGAAACTGCAAAATAAAAAATTTAAATTCTGAGGTCAGAGTAATTTTTCATCCAAAAATATTTTGGTCAGGAAACTCAAGCTTGTGTGTCTTTTATTATGTATGAAAATGGCAGAGACGTTTTTGTGGAACTATGCACGTACACTTGTTGCCTCCTGTATGTAGTCTGTGAAGCAGTCAAACAATGACAAAATCCAAGTGAGTAATGGCTGTTTTTTCCTAAGAGTTTATGTATGCAGGGATTTACATATCCTGTTGCAATGTGGCTGAGTTACCCTGTATGCTAACTTCAGAAATAGATTCAGCGTGAACTTCCTTGCCAGTTAAGGAAAGTTATATACATCCACATACTTATTCAGTAAAATGCCAGATTACAGAGCAAGTTCTATGAGACCAATGGTGATGCTAAAAAATATGTCTGATGAGACTGGAGGGGTGTTAGTCACCCTACACTCGAGCTGGATAGGAAATTTGGCCACTGTTCAAAATTAGCAGGAGTCTTATGTTCAACTCATTTGGTCAGTTTTGAAGTCTGAGTTACTCCATGTTTTGCAGCGGAGCCCCTCAGGTATTATACGCCAGTCTGCTTTTGGGTGCTTACATCCCCATTTATTTCTTTATTTGAACACACTGCTAATTGTGCCAGTTAAACAGTAAAATGAGGTTAAAAAACGCATTTGGATCAGAAATGCCCATGGTGGTTTAAGGGCAAACTGGCTTTTGGCAGCAGAATTCTGCCTTTGGTGGCAGAGAGATCGTGCACGTGTGCTTTGGCTGTTTTGGTGCCAAGTGATTGCCCATAACAGGGTTTGAGCTAGTCTGTGAGCTCAGCCCTGGCAAGGTCGAGGTGCCGGCACATGGTCTGTTTTACAGCCTTGCTGGTGGCTGGCCATGCAGTGCAAAGGCCTAGGTTATAAACAGCTTATCAGGTAGCAGCATCCTAAATTGCTGCTATTAAACTTGGCATTGCATGCCT
This sequence comes from Calonectris borealis, assembly GCF_964195595.1. Taxonomy (NCBI): domain Eukaryota; kingdom Metazoa; phylum Chordata; class Aves; order Procellariiformes; family Procellariidae; genus Calonectris; species Calonectris borealis. Next base: position 121,198,975 of record NC_134312.1, read on the forward strand.
GACCCATGCCCTTAAAAGCTTTTCTGGAACAGCTCTCCTTTAAGCCGGTAACGAGACCTTTGCAATTTCTGCGCTTGTTTTAGTAAACTGATCTTATCTGAAGATCAAAATAGATTTTAAAGGTGCCAAATGCTTGCAGTATATCTCCTATAACAACACGCTTGTCACAACAGGTGGAGGTTTCAGACTGAACAGCATGTTGGGCTCGGCCACTCTTCGTACTCCCGTCAGCTTCAGTGAGGCTGTGGGAGGGATGCGAACCCTCCCATTGTACAGAACGATGTGACTTTTGGGACTGTTTGGAGTACGGTGTTGTACTCTGGTCTCTGGTTTGATCTGTTGTTATCATTGTGTTTCATAAGGAAAATATTTATTTTGACACACATGGTGTTTTTCTTTTCTGTATCTTACTATTAAATCCCTGACTGAAAGCACATTGCTGCATAATTACACACAGGCATCTTCCTTTGGATTTAGAAATAAAATTGTAAGTGTCTGCAAGGGGAATCTCTTCTTCTGTCTATTGAAAGAAATAAAAGTAAAACATGCGATGTACTCTTGTTCTTTCAGCCTCAACCAGAATGAATTCTGCAATAACGCTTGGTGACAGGCGTCTGTGGGGGGTGATGGGGTTTTATTTTTCATCTCCAGAAACGATGTTTCAGTGATGCTGAAACACTTTACAGCACTTAGGATGTTATATAATAACTTAAGTGTGTGCTTGGAGGAGTCGGAGAACTTTGACCAGGAAATCGGGCTGGGGAGAACAGTCATCGCGGGTCAGGCCTGCGTCAGGGTGTGCGGCTGCTTGCGGTGAGGAGGAGGTCGGGCAGCCTCCGAGTCTTGGAGCAGAGCCGGATCGGAGACACTGCTGCTTTGGAATTTCTTCCCAAATGCGGTGGTGGCGGAGAAGCCTTAAACCACAAACAGGATGAGGCGTCTGTCAATCTGTGGGCAGTGCTGGGGAGGATTGCCCTGAGAGCTGAACGGTTAGGTGCTTAGTGACCTGCGCTCTAGGTGGTAAAAGTCTGCTTGTGGGCAGAGCCGAAATCGGGGTGAGCAGGTGGTGTTCAAGTGCTTTCCTTGCCCCACAAACCCCGGCTGTCCCCACAGCCTTCAGCAAAGACAGCACAGGGTGACATCTTTGCGCTCGGTTGGCAGAGTTGCAGCGCCTTACGGGACAGGAGGTGGTGGATAAAGTCCAGCCACGTACAACAGTGGCTGTGCCTGGTAGAAAAGCTCCTGTCCACACTGTAACCCAAAGCAGAGTGGGGCTTTCCCTGCCACCATCCGTGGAGCGTGCCCAAAGTCCGCAGTGAGTTTGCACTTGTGCGCCTTGTAGCTATGCTCAGGTTGCAGCATGGAGCTAGGCCCCCCCAGATGTTTTCTAGGTGCATCATAGATGCTATTAAATACAGGAGGGGGTAGAAGAAAATAGGCTTGTCTAGTGCTGTTTTGTCAAAATACAACCAGGACAAGTGCAAACTAATTAGAAATCTAGACAACTCCCATATAAAACGCACTGGTGTGTCATGTGTGTGCCAACAAGCAAAGTCATTACTCAGTTGTTGTTCAGGCAAAATTCCCACTGAGTAAGGTCAGAGTAATCACTTCAGGATCTGGCCCTCCTGTGTTCCTCTCCAGTTGCCATAGCGCTTTCCATGTGATGAGCACAGGGTACTTTCTGACCTCGTCTGGGTGCGTGTCTCGCACTCACTCACGGCTTTGCTGAGTCAAGGCAAGGTTTGGCACGGCACCTGGACGTCACCCCTCCTCTCTGAGAGGAGACAAAACCTCGTGGGCTTCTGCACGTTGTCCTCCTGCAAGCCCTTCCGTCCCTGCACCCTGTTACCGAAATTGCCACAGCGATTAGGCAATGCTGCGTGGAGGTTGCTGCCTATCGGAGTGATCACAGTCGATTTGTCCTCATTATCCCTTCATTTCATTTTCCCCTGCCTTTCCATACTAGTGGGCAGGCTAACTGAGGGCAACTGGGGCCGTGCCCTTCACCCACTCTTCTCCAAAAGCCCTGCTGGGCTTTCCCCCCCGCGCCGGGCAGTGAGGAAGGAGTGCCGGTGCCTGGGCACAGGCCCACCCGCCATCGGGGCGCTTGCTGCCAGCCCTGCTGTAGCCTCTGCTGCCTCAGCCCCCGGCCTCGCGTCCCGGTTTCCTGGAGGCAGGTGCACGTCTTGCTCCGTTTGTACAGGCTTGGGGCTCGTATGCACCGGTGGCTCCTCCTGTGCTCCCTCAAGATCAGTAATGGTAGAGCTGTGGTATTTTGGGATGCTTTTCTTTGTGTGGAGAGATGCTGCTTTAGTGCCCAAGCCAGCCCTTTCCAGCTCGAGGCCTCTGATCTGCAGGGACATGCAAGACCCGTCAGTGCCAACACACGAAGTCATTACTCGGTTGTTGTGTTACTCCTCAAATCAGAGTTACTCCTCAAAAGCCACCTCCAGGGCCTGTCCTGAGCCTTGCTGGTCTCTCTGGAGGTCCAGAGGGTTGATCTGGCTCCCTTATTGTGGGTCAGCTTTCAGGATCTGGACCAAAGATTTTTATATGCAGATGGGAGGAGAAGGTGGGCACTTTTTTTTTTTGAGGGTGTCGTGGTTTAACCCCAGTCGGCCACTGAGCGCCATGCAGCCGTTCGCTCACCCCCCTCCCCGGGTGGGATGGGGGAGAGAATCAGAAGGGTAAAAATGAGAAAACTTGTGGGCTGAGATAAAGGCAGTTTAATAGGGAAAGCAAAAGCAGCGTGTGCAAGCAAAGCAAAACAAGGAATTCATTCCCTACTTCCCATCGGCAGGCAGGTGTTCAGCCATCTCCAGGAAAGCAGGGCTCCATCACGCGTAACGGTTACTTAGGAAGACAAACGCCATCACTCTGAACGTCCCCCCCTCCTTCTTCTTCGCCCAGCCTCATATGCTGAGCATGACGTCATATGGTATGGAATAGCCCATTGGCCAGCTGGGCCAGCCGTCCCGCCCACGCTCCCTCCCAGCCCCCTGCGCACCGGGCAGGGCACCGGAAGATGAAAAGTCCTTGACTAGCGTTAACATTACTTAGCAACAACCAAAACATCAGTGTGTTATCAGCATTATTCTCACACTACATCCAAAACACAGCACTATACCAGTTAACAGGAAGAAAATCAATTCCATCCCAGCTGAAACCAGGACAGAGGGGTAGGACTTTGGTGTGGCTGCAGTCCTTTTAATAGCCTGGGTAGTCCTTAATGTCAGTGCTATGAACACTGCCAGGCATGAACTGTGTCACGCTGTGTTCCCATCCCTCTATTTCAGGGATTTTCAGTTCCATACATCTCTCTTCCCCCCCCCGCCATCTCCCTGCAGGGATGGATTGCATGCCTAACAACTCCCGTCATCCTCCCGTTGCTCCCCATTCACCACACTGGGCAAGGAGCTGCATGCGTCTCGCCCCCTCCTGTGCTGTGTGTTTCCCTTCTAGGTCTTTCACGCCTGCCCCACACCAGCTCCCCTCTGCTCTCCTTTCCTCCCTGGGCTCCACCCAGCTTTATCTTATAGACAGAGGGAGAGATATGACACACAGCTGTGTTCAGACCTTACTTCACTTGGCTGATGATCTCTCTCCAATTAGCTTAAATGCAAGCTAGCGCAGCAAGAAGGAGAGGAAGTTTTAGGAGGGCTTGAGAGAAAATGTCATGCTCTGTGGCAATAGCAAAGCAAAAAGAAAAAGGATTTGATTTACAGCAAAAGGAGGCTGCAAGATGGACTTGTAGGCCAGTTAGCAGGAAATTAATGATAACAGCATAAAGTGTGCAAATTTTGGCCTTGATTTTTCTGTTGCTCGTGTGTAATGGGCATCTGACCAAGGATGGCGAGAGATGAGCTCTGGGAGATGTAGCGGTGGGTGTTTGTCCCTTTCTGTGCTCTGCCTCTCTGCTGGAGGTTGCTGTCTGTGCAGCGGGGCAGCACTGAGGGCAGGAGGACCTACAACCCAGCTGCTGCCCGGTGTTGTCCAGCCCAATTCCTGAAGTCGGTAATGATGGTAGGATTGCACTAAGATGCTGTGAACCCAAGGGGGTGCAGGGTGGGCATAAGCCATTTTCTGGCCCCTCTTCTGAGAAGAGATACCCTTTGGACAAGAGTGTGGGAACGTAATGTCTTGTCCACTAGGGCTTATTCACAGACAGCACAGTTCCCACTTTGACTTCGTTTTCTTGCGCTTAATGTTGGTTTTCTCTTGGCATGCCCCTGACTTGATGGAGACGTACCTTTTGACGTTGCATAACAGCAACGCTTTGGAAGGAAACGTCTCCATTTATGCTTATGTGGGTATTAGGTATGGCTGCTGGGAAGGAAAAGGCCTGTCCTTTAGAAGAGCCTTATTAAGGGAAACCAGTTATTAACAAGTATATATGGAAAGGGTGGGGTTCCTCATTACTCCACTCATTTCAGCATCTCCTATCTGCCTCAGGAGTGCATCATGGTGATATCAGCCTTTATTAATACAAAACTCAGTATTACGCACCCAAGATTACACCACAGGTAGCTAACTCAGTGGGTCTCTGACACTGCAGCCTATCTGATTAAAGTGGTAGTGGAGCGACCAATGACAGCAAATTAAGCTGTCTGTGTCAAGGAGCTTTTGGTGTTATGGTGTAAACTTTAAATGATATTCAAGGATTAAAACCTGGGAGACTGATCTAATTAGCTGAAGTTTATGCTGTGAGTGGTTGGGATGTAATGACTTGGAGATGAGGAGATGAAAACGCCCAATGGCCAATTTTCTCTGTGGGAAAGTGAGAAATTAGTTGGTTTTGGTATGTGCTACATGACTTTTCTGTGTGCTTTTTCAATGGGTTCTGTCCAGTCTGAGGAATCTGCCACTGTGGAAAGATGTATTAACTTTAACTCTTTTCCAATCAAGTATGAGTTACAGAGATTTCCCCCTCTCCTTGAGGAAAAGTATCTTTATCGGTTCCTGCCTTTATTACAGGAGTTACCACAAAACTTAATCAGGGGAAGCATGTTTTTAGTGGTGGAGCTGCTGAGAAATTAGTACTTCTGTTCTGAAGTCCAGTGTTGACATTTAAATCCTGTGTGGGAACAAAAAGTCCACATTTCTTGCAAAACAAAAAACTCAGTTATTCCTAATGAAAATTCTCCAGAAACCTTTAATTTTGATAGTATGGACATCTTATACTTTACTGTTATACAGGTAAACATATTTTAATAAAGAGAACATAGAAAATAATAAAAAAAATTACCCTATCAAAAAATTTTCTCATTCCGTTTTGTTAATCTGAAAAATTGTTTGGTCCCTTCCTTTCTTGAAAAAGCTTATATCAAACCATTTCTGCAAAACATCTTCTGTTGCTTCTGTTAAAACGTGGTTTTTTTCTTCTTTTAATAGAAAACTCTTCCCTCAGATATTTTGATCAGTTTTATTCAGCGTATGAGTGTCTAGCGTTTCAGATCCTGAGAAGCACAGGGTGGCTTCGGATGAATTTTAAGGGACTCAGCACTCCTCAGCATGAGTCCCACAATATTTACCCAGCGATGAGACAAGCAGGTGTAATTACATTGGCCTTTATCATTTTCTCATAGCTGTCTTGCTGATAAGTTGTCCTTGGTGAGAACTGCTCACGCACTTTCGATGACGAACCGGCGAGTTTGCGTGCGTGCGTATGCGCATGGTGCACGCAGAGGCACCGGGGCTGCCCGCTGGTACCACTCCCACCCAGCCTCGGAGCGAGGGGGGACTCGGAGCTCTTGCTGTCAGTATTAAGGTTTTTTTGAGCTGCTGTTGGTCTTGTGGATTTCTGATGCGATTCAGTTGTGGCTCAGGACTCCTCTTCCCCCCTAATCCTCCTCCCTCCCCCATGCTTGGCTCTGTGAAATGAGGTCCCTCAAAGCTGACCCTTGCTTCAGAGAGCTTGGCACCCAAGCTGGCCCTGCTCTGCAAAACTTTGAAATAAACCACCTTCTCCAAGTGCCATTATCCTCATGATAGCTTCTGTCTGTCTTTCTGTCTGTCTTTCTGTCTGTCTTCTTTTTCCTTCCTCTAAACCCAGGCTTTGTATCTGTAGAGGAGCCCAGTCGTTCCGCTCTGTCAGTGGGCTCACAGCACGCTCTTTGCCTGGCTGCAGTGGATGGGAAGAAGGTTTTTGTCATCTGCCGGTCAGCGGCTGCAGCACAGCCATCCACTGAACATCTGTAGGGAACAGAGGATAATACGGAGGTTTGTGTTCAACCAACACGTGAACAGACAAAAGAAGTCAAGCTGTCTTCTTAGGCAAAAGATGAGCTGAAAAAAAGAAGTATATCTGAATGACAGTGAGAAAGTGATACAAGGGATGAAAATAATTGGGTGCAGCTTAAGGAATGAAAAATGTCCCAGATCTAGATTCTTTCCTATATGTCAATATTTAACTGTAAAATTTTATGGAGGGGATATCTTGGGATCGATACTTGTGTTTCAAATAGTGCCTTTGACCTTGACTTACGTGACAGACTTATTACTCGGTGTCTAAATAGAACTTCTGATGATAAGTAAATGATGCTGTTCCCAAGTGAACTGTACAGGAAATGTGCAGGTTATTAGCTAACTCATTTTTCAGCTTGGGAGACACTGGAGTGAAAGTTGAGCATGAACTTGCTACTGTAAGCATCAAGCGTTGGAAATGTTCATCGTTGCTCACAGGCTGTTAAGTCAGCTTCCCGTTCCCCAGTACTTTTCTATTCTTAATTTGTCAGGTTTTCTCTCTTAAGGGATATATTTTCCAGTCTTCTCATCTCTGTTATTTCTCTTTCCATCAGCACTGCACCTCCTATTGCGCTTCCTTATACCTGGGGCTTGGGGTGGTTATTTTATGGGCAAAACTTTTAATTTGCTCAGAAATTATATTGATGTCAATATGCATTTCACAAAAATGAAATCCTCGTTCCTGTTTCATTTTTAATTGGCACTTTTAATATATCCTACTTTGTGTATTGGCAAAGACAAACATTTTCTCTTTAATGCTTCCTCCCACTTCTTGACTCTTTTCCTTTCACTCTGTTAATTTCCAACATCTGATCAGCCAATTTGTTTACTTAAGGTTTTTCAAGATAAAAATATGATTTGACGTATGTATCAAACATGCTATTCCAATGAATAAAAATAAGGAACGTTGAGATTTATTTTTTTAACTCTTCAAATCTATCTATATTATATTAATTTTCACAACAAACATTTCATGAATTATTTCGGAGACATTTCATGTAATGGAAGCTTTTTCAGGCTTCCCTTCTTTATTTATTTATTTATTTTTATTTCCTTAACCAGAAATTCATGTTCTTTAAAAGCTGTTTGCCCAGTGCCATTTTTGTACTCCTACCATTATCTCCCATGCATACCTTTTACTTTAAGTATTTAATTGATGCTGGAGACTGCGCCATGTTTAAAAACAATTACATTAATTCCTACATTTTTCACATAATGCGGTGTGTGTCTGCTGCAGTCTACAAAGGCCTAATAACATGGCTAAATACTGTATGTGGGTGCAGTGAAGATTAAGCTGGGCTGAGTATGGAAAGTGCAGAAACTAAAGTGGAGGGGAAAGTCTTTTGTTCGACCAGAATGGGGTGAGAAACCTTTTCCTTACCTGGGGCCACAGAGGGCTCTCGGGTACCGTATCCGTGGCTCTTGCAGTAGCACACACCAGTCTGTGTTTCCTTATTGCCCAGACCCCCGTACAGTGCCCACAGACCTGTGATATGAACACAGCACCAGGTTTCTTCAGCTTGCTAAGCCCGGAGTCGTCGGGGCATGCCGTAGCCCCCGCACGGCACTGAGCTGCCCCACGCCAAGCGTCAACCTTTGTGGAGCTGGGAAGCGGGAGTCCCAGAGCATCCTTTGGGACAAAGGGGTGGAAATGGAGACTGGAAAAAGATCAAGAGAAGGGATGGGGAACAGAGGTGGGACTTCACAGGGCACCACGCTATGCCAGGGAAGTTGTCATCGGGGTGGAGGTTTCCCACCGCTGTGCTAGAGAGTCAGCTTTCAGAATCAACCTAGCGAGGCAACAGTTCAGCTCTAGCCCTGTGCGATGGGAGCTGTGCGTGCACAGGTATATTCCTTGGTGAAAAACAGCAGCTGTGGTCGCGGTGGAGGGAGAAGCTTGTCAGTTTGGGGAGGGTAATGGCAGGGGAGGAGAGAGGTCCACACTAGTATGTGTACAGGCAATATGTTGCAAAATGATAGTTGTGTCATCCTGCCAGAGGGGATGTGTCCCAGAGAAGATGACACAAAATATGAAGGTATACATTAACTTGGAGGAGCCCGTGTTCCCTGGCAGGACAGCAGCTGGCCAAGCCATGTGGACGTGGTAGGGAAAACTTGTTGCCTTTAGCCTCCCTCTGGGGGGCCAAGTTGGGTAAAACGCAGATTTATTAAACCAGGATTTAATTTCTTAATTTCTCCTGGAGGAGAAAATTCAGAGCTAATCTTGTTCTTTTTTCCCCCCTCTTGGCACCCTAGAAAGGAAAAGTAACCAGCCGAGGTTTAAAGTGTCTGACACCAGTCCTGATGCAATGGCAAGACGGGGTAAAATAACAAGTTGCAAACCCTGCCTGGGAGCGTGGAAGATTGCTGGAGCCGTGCTGAGGGACACAAGCTGCCGCCGGTGCCCGAGCTGTGGCTTCCCAGGCGGCAGTCGCGCCCTTTTAGCCTGTGGTGTGGGCATTACCTTCGGTGTTACTGGCTCAGCAGCGAGAAGTGCTGAGCCAGTTGCTGTCTATTTAGGTAGGGTTCCCGGTCCGTCTCCCAAGGAAATCGGAGTTGCATAAGGGCACAAGTTGGAAGTCTTGCTGGGGTGCGGGGGAAGTGGAAGTTGTAATGGGAGAAGCGTATGCAAGGGAATGTCCTGGGGAGAAGGACGGGTGAGAGCCAGGCTTCTCTCTGACGGTTGGGGAGCAGACCATCCACCTGCTAATTTTTTTTTAAACTTTTGATCTGCTCATGGTTCATGGTCTTTGACCAGGTGTAAATTCCTGTTCTCTGTTCATATCTCTGTTCTCTCCCATCCAGCGTGTCCCTGTGTCATCATGAACAGCTGCTGGAAATGTCGGACCTGGTATTCAAAACTAGATGCCTCCCAGTGGGTTCAATTTGTTCTGGAGACTTGCGTACAAACATGTCCTATACACGCACCTGGACTGGGGGGGTGGGTGGCTGTGAAGAAACTGTCTCACTAAGTTCCTTACAAGCACTCGTGCAGTCATGCACACAAACCCTCCAATTATAAAAGGGAAAACCAAGGTAATATCATAGGAGGGTCTGTAACAGACATTTACGGTATGGGAAGGGATGGATGGATGGATGTGATTTTTTTTTTTTTTTAAAGGCAGCTATCATGCCTGTCTGAGGGGTGGGACCTTGCGGTAAACAGACATCTCGCTCTCCCAAAGGTCTGTTGGAGCAGTAGTCGGGCGGCTAGGTTCCTCCAACGCGGTAGAAGCAACTCATCTCAGAAATGGAAGGCAGCTAATAATGGACTGGCTATTTCAGTATCTGTCCTGGTTAATAGAAACTGATTTAACAATCCAAAGGTGGGAGTTAATTGAGTGATCATAAAATAAGCCAGGTCACTACGATAAGAATCATGGATTTCGGGAAAGGTATGGAGCTGGTTGGTTGTTATCTGGGACAAAAGTCTAAAGGGTAAAGGATGACTGGCAATAAGATACTGTATCCAAAACACGCTGGTAGACTTCCCTGATGTAGCAGCCAGCTGGAAAGCTTTGTCTGAAATGCCCTGCAGTCCCTGGAGAGGAGCTCGGTACAGACGGGCGCGCTCCCGCTGCAGGATGTGGCGCAGACTCAAGCGTGGGGAATAGCTCCTCGGCAGCAGCGGACCAGAAGGATCCCGTTGTGAAAAGAGTACAAAGGATGTCCAGTTGCGATGCAAACGTGGCCTTCAGCAAGAATGGCCGAAGTCTAAACAGGCTTGTGCTCCTCTATGGGCTCTCTGGGTTTGTTTGTGTTTTGGGATTCCAGCACGTTATATCTCGAGTGTTTCACGTCCGCAGGAATGTGAAAAGCATTAAAATCAAGATTAGGATGATTGATATAGTGCTGTTTGTTTGCTAACCTGCTTACAAAAAGTATTCCGCTTTGTAGTGCTCTGTGAATTATAAATGAAAGTAGCCTGATGTCTGAGTCTGCCCTGGAACGTATATAGTGTAGCCAAACGTTCGCAGTGCCCCTGAACAGTGCTGACGTCTTGGCCTTTGTGCAGTCTGGGGGTGCCAGGGAGTACTTGCTTTTGCTATAATAATATTAATAATGAAAGATAAGATATTTGAAAGAAATCTCATATAATTGGCAAAGTCCTCCAATTCAGCCACACTTTTGTTCTTTTGTACCCCTTTTACACCCTAAGTACGTTCTGTTAGCTAATGCTAGTGGTTCCTTTTACTGTTACAAAGCTAGATCATGAAGAGAAATATGTGCCGTGTCCAGCTTTTCCTGTTCAGGGAGTAATTTTTTCCATGACGTCTAATCTTTTTCTTTTGCTGAACTGTCAGTAAAGCCAGACCACTTTGGCTTGGCATTTTGCCCACATCCACCTACATATTTTTCTTAACAGCAAACAAACTAATTAAATGCCTTTATCTTATGAGGCATTCCTTTCTCTCAGGTAGTTACTGATTAAAAAAATAAATAAAACTTCTCACTATTTTGAGAAAACAAGAGATGAGTCAGTGTGTTCACAGCCTTTTATTTTTTTTTTTTTATATTTATTCTTTATTATTAAATAAGAAGCCAGGATCAAAAAATGAGCAGGGTAGAAAAAAATGTTAGTGCCATCGTATTATGTTTGTGGCCAGTGAAAAGAGTCTGTTCTCACTCCAGTGAGCTTTTCCAATGTCTAGTAAAGTTCACGAGCATTACATTTGCGCATGATGTGGACAGGGGTACATAAATGAGGCAGAGGTACCTCTCATGTGAAAGATTACTGCAATAAAATGTTAATTTATAAACCATAGTTCGTATTGCTTCGTGTTAGGCATGTGCTTCAATAGCCTTTCCAATAATGCTAACCTGAAGCAGAAAGGCAATTATTCAAAGAGTCAACAGAGGTTCTCCAAATCTAATACATAACAATAACATTACCAATTGAGGCTTTGTCTTCTTTTTAACTTAAAAAAATTGTACACTTATAAAATTAATTAATTGGAAATGTAAACATTCAGAGAGATCGTCTAGGCCAGCATCTGCTATTGAGGGAGTGGGGGGGAATAACAGTATGTGTACTCTGGAAGTTATAGCTCCCAAGCAATTTCCCTGATACTTGTCTCTGTTCCCTGTATATGATATATCTTGTCAGGGTGGCTGTCAGAACACGTCTGGGCTGCAGAATAGCATGGGATAAAAAGGGAGCAGGAGCAAGGGGCAAAAAGCCTGGCTGGGTGGGAGTCGGGGGGGCTCATGCCTAGGTGGCTCCACGTGCTAGGGCTGAGGAGCAAAGGTGCTGCTAGATCGCCTGGCAAAGACCAGTGGCTCTGCTGGTGTTAACCTGAACTAACCCCCGTGGACCTCCTGGGCCTGAGCAAAAAGGCTGTTCATTCTGCGCCGCTGCCTGAGCGCTGACCACAGCACCCTGATCAACCCAAGGCACCAGCCAGGCACTGAGTGCTGAATATATCAGTAAGCTCCTGCCAGGGCTTTCTCTGAGCTTAAGAGAAAACAACAATAAAGAGGTCTTGAGTCCCTGTTGTCTCTTTCCCTAATATTAAGCCCAGTTCTAGGCTTGCCTGGAGAACAATTTGTGCCCCGAGACAATCCAGGAGATGCTTGCTGCTATTACCAGCAGCCCTCATTCTACCTTGGGAGGTGTTGCAAAATGTGTAAATCAGCTTAGCTCTTCATCCCTTGGTTTTCTTAATCAGTACTTCAACTCCAGCCTTTGAAGCAGGTTTTACTCACAACAGACCTATTAAGTTATTTGCTTCTGCTATTGTATATCCAGGAGATCCACAGATGCCCCACAGTTACATAGAAGCCATCCAGACTGACACCAGTATTTATGCAAATCTGCAGGATTTATCATCTGGCATAGAGTTCGGGCCAAAGTGCCAACCCTATATTTAAAAACTACCGTGCCATGGAGTAGCATCCCAGCAAACTCTCCCTGCCCCAGAAAAAAGCAGGAGCTATTGGCTTCCAGTGGCACCATCTCTAATCCTAGCCTCCAAGCATTGAATGATTCAGAAGCAGGCTGAGATCTTCCATGCATTGTTTTGATCCCTAATCCTGCCCAATCCTCCTCCTTTGATATGTAATAGAGGGCTGCTGGCAGCTGTGGTGAGTGGCTGTTGTTTGCCAAAGGGTGGTTAGGAGACATCAGATGCTGGAGCTGTGAGGTATGTTAGCATCGGGCAGGGTAGAGTCAGCGTGGCCTGAAAAAGGAGATTTGCTGCTGGAGCTGGGAAGGCCCCACGGGTGGAGTTGATGGTGAGTTTGGTCAGACAGCGCTCACTGAGATGGTGAGAAGGGCTAAATAACCCCGACAGCGTGACACCAGCTCCCATCCTGCCTTCCCACTGGGCCAATTACAGCAGGAAAACAGGCTCTTCCAACCCAAGCGTTAAGTGTGTGCCCATAGACACATATGTAGGAGTCCCTGCCTCATCCCAAAATAGTCCAAAAGTCATTTACTCCTTTTAATGCCAGCCCTCCTCCTCCAACCCTGGTGTTCCTAATCCTGGCCCTCATCTTAGCACAGGACCTCCAGGAGCTCATCCTTATGAAAAACAATTAAGCCTTTGAGGATGCTGCCCAGACTCTCATCCCAGGCCCTTGGATTTACCTCATGGTAAAGCAGGAAACTCCTCAGCTCCTGTTGAATGAAGCCCTGGCCCTGCCCTAAGCTTTCTGGGGCGTTTCCACTGCCTTTGGGCTTTGATTACTGCTGGTGCCACGTGGGTGGGGGTTTGTGGCTCCTGTGTCTGAGGGACCACGTGGAAAGAGCTGCATGGGTCAATATGTGCATGTGCCTGCAAGGCTAAACAAGCAAAAGTGAGGGTGGCATCCTGAGGGAAAACATTGATCTTTGATTTGTTCAGGTGTGTTTTGAAAAAAACAAGGCAGAAGGCATGATCGTTAGGGTTTGGCTTAGCATGGGCTGAAGATCTCTTGGGCTGCGTGTGCTGTTCTGCCGGGTCCTGCTACATGTTTAAAAGTAGGATGGCTACCACATGGGTGAAAGAGTCCTCGTTCATTTTGTACCAACTCAGGGTCTGTAAGCAAGGGTATCAAGCCTATAGTTAGGGCTCACGCCAGCTCACAAAGAGATGTGATTTCTGTTTGGTCCTTGTAGTCCTGTAAAACCCAGGTAAGAGTTAGCATCACCTGGGGCAAAAGAGTCATGATTCATTTAGGTTCAGCTCAGCATCACTGGACTGGATTGTTAAGAGCAGAAGCTGAAGAGTTTGATATAATATAAGCATCTGCAAAGCCTGTCTGGCTAAGATAAGGGTTGCATCATGTGGAGGCAAATTGGCTTTGATTTGCTCAGAAGTGGGATGAGATTTTTTCTGTAAGGCTAAAATGAGAGCCAGTACCTCCTGGCATGAATTCAGTGTTGATTATTCTAGGCCAGATTCAACTCATTGAACAGGTATTATGGTTTGCACCTAGTGTACGGGAAATTACAGTGTAAAAGAGGAAGGGGTTGGGGCCTAGGCAGGCATAGGACAGGTGTTAGGTCTCAGAAAAGCAGAAGTTATCCTCATTGTGAAGAGAAGTGAGTGGCAAGCTTTGCTGATCACTGAATGTGAGGCTGGTGCCAGGAACGCTGGATGGATTGTCTTTGTCTAGGACAAACGGAAATGGGTGGGTGTTCCTGGGAAGGCTGAGAGTTATTTTTCCACTACCATTGGCCTGCATTCACCTTCTAGACAACATTGCTCAGGTTATTTCTTCTGATCCTGTGGTTCTTAACCCTGACTCTGGCCTTAGCAGAATAGCCCAATGCAAAGCACATGCTGGTAATACCTGCTGGCACCCTGCCTCATCCTCCGTCTTTAGGCTGCGTTCGATTCAGTTCTGAACTTCCTCAGACCCACCTATACTAAACGATCATCCGACCTACCTCTCCAGCTGTGAGCTTCCCTACACCCAATTTCAGAATATTACCTACAGTCCTTCAGAAACTTACCTCCATGCCCGTGTACCCCAGCTCATTTTCTGTCAGGGCAACCCTAAGCCCCAACCCTAACGCAGGAGGCCACTTCAGTGAAGCACTGCTAGCTCAAGGGTTGATGACCCGATTCCCCTAGAGACAGCAGAACTTACTGTAGGTCTTTAGTCCTTGCTTTTCACACAGTGGTAGGCCCAGCTCTTTAGTTCCCTCCGTCCTTGTCCATAAGCACAACCCTAACCCTAGCGTTAGCCCAATAGCCTGGTCAACTCAACCCAAACTATTAGACAATTAGCTTTGACAGCAATCTTTCGCAAATAGCGCTCACCCTAGGAGGACCCATCAGATGAGAGACTTGGCTCTGCTACTGCCACTGTCCTCCTCCTTCCGCAAGAGTGTATACAAGTGTATACAACACACAGTTATGAGCCCAATTCTCCAGCTTCTGTACCAAACCCCCCATAACTCCAGTGATAGCCTGAGGCATGTCACAGGAGCTTCTTATCGTTGGCCTTTCCTGGGGCTGTTTTAACCACAAAGTGTAGGCAGCCGTGGTGGGATTTGGCTCTCCTTACTGTGGCCAGCCCAGTTCCCTGGGGTTCATTTGGGCAGCCTGCTCTCCCTCTCTGGTCAGTAACAGGGCACTCGGCTCACCCAGAGACGCAGCTTGGCATCTGAGGAAGGTGGGATGAATAAATGCAGTGGGTTTTCCTCTTTTTCTCTCCACTGCCTGCTGAGGGAGCTTTTGCACACTTGTGGCCTATTAGAGGCCTAAAGTTGGGTGTGCTGCATCCCATCTAGCTATGAAAATTTATATTTAATGAATAACCCAAACAACTGTGATCGAGTGTTGCTGACTAGCCCTATTCCCTCTGTTTTATTAGCCTCTGACTTGGTCATGTGTTTCCAGCATTTGCAAACGTGTTCTTTTGCTTCTTTGTTGGCGCTCTTAATAATTAATTAGTAAGCACGTTACCAGCTGTGGTCTGCATACAGCCCCCTGCCCTGTGATCTGGGATGTGCGGGAGGGGAGCCCACGCGGCAGGGCCTGCCTGGTCCTGCTGCAGGAGGGCTGTAAGCACAAGTCCTCGGTGATGCTTAGACAGTTGGTGCCATGGATTTCAGCTTCGAGGAGCTGGGACGCTGTGCTTAGGCAGTCGGCTGAGCCCTTCCCCAGCGCACCTGCCACTTCTGAAAAAATGCCTGAGACTGTGCATCCGTGTTCATCTAGCACATGCTGAGTAGGAAGGGATGGTAAGAGAAGATTATGGAGAGATGCAGCAGTCAGAGGAAAACAAAACAAACCCACGAACTCCTTTTCTTTTTTCTTTTTTTTTTTTTTTTTTTGGAGCTGTCAGGAAAACACCTGGTGGAGAGCTGATTTCAGCTGCAGTGCTGTTACCTGATAACAGCCTGATATCATGGCCATCTTGGGTGGGGTCTTTGCAGAGAACAACTTTGTTACAAGAATATTAAAGCTGTAATAGCTGGCTCAAACAATGCAAGTAAAGGGAAATAAAAGAGGAGGATAAGAAAGTAATTGTCATAATTAGGCAGGAGGAGAAAACTGAATAGGCTGTGTTGGGGGGGGAGCAGAGGCAACAAAGCACTGCTGGGCTACCTGCTGCAGGTGTTGAGCTGTAATGGCAAAGACTCAAAAAAAAATTAAGAGTTGTGTAATTAATACCCTATGAATAATGCAAATAGGTGCCCTCACAGGTAGTTGAATAACTGATTTTGTTACAGGGATGCTGCTTAATTCCACAATGTGCTCTTCTTTCCCAGCTGCTGCCTTGATTTTTTTTTTTCCCCCTTCCTCTTCCACGTTTTTGTTTCAGGAGTTGTTGGCTTTCTTTTCATTAAGTCAATAAGTTTCCCGTGTCTCACCCCATTTCACTGCTGCTAGAGCAAGATCCTTAATAACCCAGCTCAGCCACGGCAGGAGGAAGTGCAGGAAGGAGCTCTGGGGACCTTCATCATAGGTGGCAGAGAAGAAAAGGAGAAAGTCCCGGCAGAGGAGGGAGGGAGGGAAAAGAAACTGCAGTGACTGGGCCAGGTTACAGGTCGGCTGAGTTACAGAGGTTGTTGGCAGCTGTACTCCTGCAAAACGCTGGAAAAGCTTCTCCAGAGGAGCAGACACCCCCTGCCTCCAACCTCTGGAGCACCCGGTACAGCCCTGCAGGATACAGAGGGGAGGAAAAACCTGCACTGGGGGCTGAAACACAGGGCCCGTCCCTCGTGTTCATTTTCCCCCCGCCCCCGTGAGTCATTGAGGCTTCACCCTTCAACTCTGGATGTGTTCAATCGCTGACGACTCAAAGGGCAGGATCCAGGAGAGGAGCAGGAGGTGAAGACAGCAGGCTTAAGCACCCTTCCAGTGGCAGCTGGCATGCCTGAGGAAACGAAGGGCAGGCTGGGCTGTTGGTGTGTGCGGTGGCTGTAGGCACACCTATGTGCCCAGGAGGCACAGCCGGGTCACCCTGCGGTGGCAGCACCCCTGGCACCTACTGCTTTCAGGGACAAGCAAATGTAGGCATCCAGGAGCTGTTTTTAAGGTCTGCTGGGTTAAGTTTGCAGTCAAGAATGAGGTCAAAGTAAGATGGGACAGATACATTTGCAGCTTAACGGCCTTTTTCAGACAAAGGAACAGCATCTAATGTAACCTAAGCGCAAAGTAGGCGCTAGCTTGAAGCAACCATTCTTGGAGAGCCTCTTAACTTCTTATTTGCATATATGTTAGAAAAATATCTCAGCTGGATGTGAGCATTTCCGGTGAGGAACAAGGATAGCTTCCTGGCCCGGGTTCTTTTAATGGCTTGAATGAAGGATGGGATGTCAAATAGGACTAAATTTAATCTGTAGTTAAAGGATTATTTCTTGGCTCCTCAACAATCACATATTCAGTGGAAACCTGGTGATCTTAAGTATGTCACAATATAATATTAATAACCTCATTACATATTAACTGTGTCGCAACTCAGATCTGCAGCCAAACTCTGCTGGCAACAGAGAGGCGTTTGTACTGACACCTTATCTTCACTGCTGTGAGCCAAATGCCAATAGGAGGACTGGGTTGGGTGTTCAGGAAGGTCATTAAGGAGTTAAAAGCACTGAGCGGGGCGGGGGGCAAACCCAAAAACTGAGGCTGGCTCTGGGCTTCTGGCAGGTTTCTCCAGCAGCAGCAGTGACTTTCCTCCTCTGCCTCACCTACCTCCCATCCTCTTGTGGGGAGCAGCAGAGCTGCTCCCAAAGCCCCAGCATCTTGCAAGAGCTGGCCTGTGCCTCTCCCCAAAACAGGCCTCTCCAGAAATCAAACTTTCTAGGGAGATGAGGTGCAGGGGCTCACTCCCCCTGCGGGCAGCCCTGCTGGGTGGCTCAGCGGCAGCACCCCCCTGCAGCCCAGCGCCTTGCCCGAGAGCACGTCTTCTCCCCGTCTGTTGCTTGCTGTTGGCAGAGGAGCTTCATTATCTGATCAAGGAAGAGAATTAAAGCCACTTGGGAGACCTTTGAGGAAGCCATAATCCTCTGGCACATTGATGGGACGAGGCTGGTGAGGAGCGGCCGGGGCTCGACATAGAGCCCCCGGCACCCACCAGCATTGGGAGGGGGCAAGGGGACATTTTTGGCTGAGATAAACAAATCTAGCTTTGCTGGGGGTTGTGGTCTGCTTGGCTGGAAATTTTTGCCCCTTGCATCTTGGTCTCCGGTGAATTTTGTTAATCTGGAACATGTTTAGAGCTTAGAGCAAACCTGGGAAAACAAATAGAGCTTGGGAAAACAGCAGAAGGGCAGGAGGAGGCTTGATATGTTGCTGCTTGTAAAAGCAGTCTAGCACTGCGACTGACTACTGACTGTGTGTGCACACCTATGTCTGCAATGTATGTAAGAAACAATTAGTAAATACCTTCTCTGTGGGCCAAAGACTGCCCTTTAGTGTAAACTTGTCGCTGCATCAGCAGAGAAAGTTATTTAAAAGTGTGTTGAGGAAGTCAGCTGGGGGACAGCGGGAGGAATAAACCCCTGCAAAGATGTAAGGTCAAAAGTAACTAAGTTACTCCCAGCTCCTCCAGTTTTTGGTGATGGTGGGGCTCTGTGCAGGAGCAGCAGCAGCAGCCGCATGTACCATTTTGGTACAGTCCTTGCTGCTGGGTTTGGATTTGTGTTGTTACGATGGGATGGGGTTGGAGCTGTTGTCAGTAAGTAACATTGTAGAGGAAACTATAAGAGTTTGAATCCCATATCTCATGTGACTCCTAGAGAGAAGGTAAATACAACTTACTCTGCCACAACACGAGGCAGAAGTAGCATCTAAAGGCAGCATGTCTTTAGACTGATCAAATAAATGCTTTCAAGGGTTTTCATGTATATCTATATACACACACATATATATGTGTGTGTGTGTATATATAAAAATATAAAAAATATGTATGTATATGTAAATATTTTAAAAAATGGTAACTGTTAAGATCAGTGTAGGATTCTGGAAATATTTAAATTCTTATTATAGGTAATGTGAACACTGTGCTAAGTGACTAGGATGTAGAAAGCATTTTTCCTATGAGCATTTTATTTCCTAACTGCTTAGAGCAGGATTATGTTTTGATTCTTCCTTAGGCTTTTAACATGGGAAACTGAGGCAAAACACTGAATTTGGGGAATGCTGGTCTGATCCAGCTTGTGTTTATTGGGTTGGTAATACCTGAACAGGAACAACCATACCAGTGTTCGTGGCTCTGCAAGCGGACATTTATTCCTTTCTTTTGCAGCCGGGATTTGATTTCTTTCTGACAGCGGCAGTATCTCATGGGAGTGGATTACAGGGTTGCGGCAGTGCTGTGATGTGTCTGACTCGAACCTTTGGCAGCCTCGAGGGATACACCCCGAGGCAGCTTTTAGCCGTCCGGATGCTCTGATAGACCACAGGGAGCTGGGATGGAGTAGCTTAAGGGGAGACATGCAAACTGCTGTGGTACCGAGAGGTCGGTGGGATTAGGTTAGCAAAGCATTGCATGAGCAGCAGTGTGTTACTGTCGTCTCCTTTCTCATTTTTGTAGTCCATTTTTGAATGCAAAGAATTACGAGCATGTCTGTACGTGGCTTAGGCTGGGGTGAGTTTGGTGGATGTAGTGGTTTGAGAGCTCCCTGCCTTGAAAAGAGGCTAATTTTCACCATGAAAATTAGAAACGAAGATTGCATTTGTAAATGTGTGTGCGCAGACGCGTGCCCGTGTGTGCAGGCAGAGAGGAGGCACGTGTGCGCCTGTGAGCCTGCGTGTGCAGGTAGGCAAGCGCGTGTGCCTGTGTAGGTAGGTACACATGCACGGGCACACGACCGTCCCTGTGACCAAAGTGAAGAAAGAGCCGCATTAAAATGCTGAAATAGCTTGAGATCCCGTCCTTATTGCCTCTGGTCACCTACCTCGCCCAGCCTCACCCTGTCCCACGTCCCTGTTAATTACTCGCAAACAGCAGCAGGGATGCAGCGGCAGTCGGGTTTGCTGCGCGCTCGCCACGGGGCTGATCGGCAGGTCGGGTCCTTCTCTGGGAATCCGTACCATCTTGCTGTGATGCTCGCGCCAACCTGTGACACCGGCTGCTTCGGAGCAGCCAAGCAGAGAGAGAGAGGCCGAGGGAGAGCCCTGCCCGTGAGCTCGCAGAGAGAGGGGACAAACTGGTGGCATGCACAAGGGCCCCTCACGGCACACCTCAGAGCACAGTTCTGGGATTTTTGCATGGAAACAACCTGTCTCTAAGCCCTATGGGGCTTTTTCTGGGTGCCTTAGAGCATGTACTGGGCTGTCGGCTGGAGGGAGGCAGCAGGGTGCTGCGGTGCATCCCCCCAGCCCGGCCCCTCTGCAGGGCAGGAGGGAGGGAAGGAGGTGGCATCTGAAGGAGCAGTCCAAGACACCTTCGTCAACCACAATGCTGGCGAAGTCCCTTAGGTCGGCGTCCCTCTGGTTTTAATGGGAGTCAGATGCATAAAATCCCTTGGAGATGGGTTGCTATTGATTAAGGGAATGACAGCCTCTCCCAGAGCGGCTTTTCCTGGCCCCGCTCCAGCCTGGAGAGACCCTGTCAGGGGGCTGGCACAGCCCCACTGCCCCCAAAACAGCGTGGAGCAAAACAGTCCCTTTCTGAGGGCGAGCTTGGCTAGCTGTGCCGCCACTGGGGAGCTGCACCCTCTGCCCGACCCCAGGCCAGCCCCGCTTTACCCCTGCCTTTTGGCTGCCAGCACGCACCTCGGTGAGGGGGAAATGGGATGTCCCCCTTCAGGCACACATCTCCACCGGCAGGGAGGTGCCGGTGTGTTCCTCTGCATTTGTTCGCCTTTTAGTTTATTTTTTATTTTAATTCTTCCAGGAAGGAGGCAACTAATTGACAGTCGAGGGAAGCTCGGAGGGAGGAAGGAGAGGATCAGGGACACCTCAGCTTCCCCACTGGCACAGGCTGTTATGAGCCCTGATGACTACCCAGCCATTTTGCTTCACGGGGTGCACTGCCAGCACAGCTAATTCACCATCGGGCTTTACCCTGGCTTAAGGCTGGAGCAGCTGTTTTGGTTACTAATGGGGAGAAACAAATGGAGAAAGTCCAGCAGCGTCTACAACGCCGCCTCCCTGCCAAAAAGCCAGCTGGAAAACCTCAGCCAGCCTCGTCTGGGCAGGAGCCTCCCGCGATGGAAAGGCAAGTGGCGGTGAGCCGGAGCCACCTGTAGCGCGGTGCGTGCCGGCACACGCCGTGCGAGCTGCTGGGGTTCGCTCGCCACACCCAGGGCAAAGGGCTGCCGCAGAGCTGCCTAGTCCTGGCAGGCCTGCAGGGGAGAAGGAGAAAGGGTGCTCCGCCTAAAGCGTGTCTGGGGCTGTGTCCTTGGCACTGCCGTGGGCCCAGGAAGGGGATGCCAGGAGCAGTTCTGCATCTCTCTCTTTCCCCGAAGCCGGCAGAGCCAAGGATGGAAATGAGCCCCTCAGCTTCCAATTGTGCACAGCTTTTTGCTTTGGAAATAGCTCAGAGCTGGGACCTTTTCAGCAGAGAAAACACTGCCCCAGTGAAAGGGAGGGCAATGCACGCTGCAGGTTGTAGCTGTGGCAAGGGAGCTTGTCTGCATCCGTGCTGGTTGGCCTGGTGTGCTGCACTAAAGCAAACTTCTTCCCTGGGAATTGGTGCACTGAGAAATGTGTCAGGAGCCCAAAGGGTGAGGGGAGAAGAGGGGCGGCCCTGAGAGCGGTTTGACTTGGAGAGCAATGGAGCAGTACTGCCTTTTCTTAATAAACCACTATCTGAATCTGGATTTAGGTCATGTGCAAACAGAAAGCCCTGGCTGCTCGTCAGCGGTCGGTGGCCCTTTGCTGCTCTGCTCCCCCAGGCCATGGATACCACTATAGGAGCAGACGTGCAGTGCAGCTTCCTCCTCCTCCTCTTCTTCCCTACTGCTCCCCACGGGGGAGCTCAGTTGGGGCGTAGGCTCCCACGTTCTTGTGTGGAAAAACAAGGGGCTTCCACATGGGGAGAAAGCCTGGTACCTCCCACCCGTCCTGAAGGTACTACGCAAGTTGTACCCTGGCTGCACCGGGCAGAGGGATGCTGCTGTGCTCGGGAATTGGGACCAAGTGGGAAGATACTGGGGAGTAAAGACTTTTCTGCTTTGGAAAGCTGGTGGTCAGGCTAAGTTAATCTCAAGGCATCCAGCATCTTCTTCAAGCTGGGATGGACTCGTCTGCTGATTAGATTTAAAACTTTTTTTTTTTTAAAGGAAGATGTTGGAGATTCTTGTGAGCCCTTGAGACTGACAGAGGGACTTCAGGTTAGGCTGAAGTCAGCCTTCAGATTCACCGCATACAAACTTCTAGATTTTGATTTTGCAAATGTCTAAACCCCATTGCACGTGTACTTTTGGATATAGCTACTGTGATAAATGTTCCCAATGTCAGTTATAATTGTGGCCTGCTTAACCTCCTACGATGCCCCTAGCTAAGCATCTTTGCAAAGAGCAAGATGGTGCTGGGACAAAGCCAGCCTCACTGGGGGTTTTAAAACACATGGCAGACATCAGTAATAGCAGCACAGGACTTGGTATGTTTTGCCTGTTAGGGGACTAAGAAAAGCAATCCTATTTAAATAGATAAAAAGGAAATGTATTGGACCCAGTCCCTGTTAAGGCAGGGTCAGGGCATGATACCATGTGAAAAATCCTGGCAGAGCCAGTTATTTCCTCTGATCCGATCAGGTGATGGAGACCGGGGGGAACTCGTCAGGCAGATTTGTCTCTCGTGTGTGTTGTGAGTCTGCAGCCCGTGGGCCCTTATTCCTGCCGCGGTCAAGGGTTACTCTCTGCCTGTGGGGCAGAGCCTGCCCCAGGGAGCAGCGCCTGCAAATGGGCTCTTGCCTGCTCTTCCAGGGAAGAGTGTGGAGCATCTTTCCCCTTGTCATTGCCACATCTGTGGTATCTATCTTGTGCTTCTGCATGTTTCTACTCGAGCCTCTCAGAGCCAGGTGTTTTTGTCCAGATCGCGAGTTGCTCTTTATTAGCTTTTAAATAGTCTTTGCTCTACATAACTACAGAGAAAAGCCTGAAAGCCTCTCCCACTGCATTTCAAAAACACAAGGTAAATAAAGTGGTGGCAGCAGTGATTTTAAACCCCGTTTTTGCTCAAGTGCCTGTCGCGTGGTTCCCTACAAGCTCAGGACTTCCCCGGTGCAGCAGTGAGGGCTTCCGGGCCCAGCCAGGCGTCGTGCCTGCCTCCCCGCCGGCACAGCCTCCCGCGCCGCTCCCGGCCGCAACGCGCTGCCCCGGCCCCGCGTCTGGCTGCCGGCAGCCCGTGAGGCTCTGCCGCCGAGCGACCGCAGCAGCCCAACGTGTTGGGATCTGCCTTCGGCCGCCTCCCCTGTTGAAAGGGCTTCCTGTGCTGTTACGCTCTGTTTAATCAGCGCTCGCTTTGGGTTGCGAATCTCTCCCCGGCTCGGGTCGGCGATAGGAGCGGCGGTGTTCAGTGTTTTGCCACAGCCCCCGGGTTAAAGTGCGTCCCAAAAGCAGGGAGAGGGGAGGGAGCGGAGCGGTGCCGTGCATGATCCATCCCGCCACCATACCGAACCGGTGTTGCAAAAGCAGTTGAAGGCTTCACACAGAGACCTGGGTGCACGTGCGGGCAGTTTTGGCCAAAGAACAGGACGGGCTGAGTGCAGCTGACATCTTACCTCAAACCCCTGGCCCCAGGACTCATGTGTAAAGAAGCCCAGCACTTCTTCTTCCTTGCTTGTGTGGGTCTCCTTCAACGAAACAGATCAAAATCCACACTGCTTGAAGAAAGTCTTCCCTGCCTGAGACGGGGAGGGAAGGGGAAAGGCTGGATGCCCCCTCCTCAAGGCACAGGGATGACAGGAACCGATCAGCAGCTGGGCCCAGGGGTAGCCGGGGAGGTAACGCAGGTTTGCACCCCAGCAGCAGAGCACCATGGCACGCAAAGGCTTTGCCTGGGTTTTTGGGGACACCTGTGAGCCGGTCTGCACCTTATGCCATCCAGCTGGGGTTAAAGGAGCGTGGAGGAGAGCAGATATCCCCCCCTTCCTCAGACCTCTCCGCTAAAGGAGACATTGTAGAGCAGCTCCCACATGCCTTGTTTTTCTTGCAACCCTGTTGTGCAGAGCCAAGGTGGTGCAAGAGAGGAGGCAGGAATGAAAGGGCTGAGGTTTGCCTCCGGGCCTCTTTGCAATCACCCAGCAATTCTTTCCCCTCGCTGCCACCGCTGAGCACGTTTGAACCGCAGGCTTGTCGAGTCCTCTCGAGGCCTGTAGAAACAGGGCGCTGCAGCGCCTCGTGCTATGTAGCAGGTAAATAAAGCTACCAGGTGCTGGGAACAAACTGTTGCGAAGACAGGTAAGGCATCAGGGGCTGCGCTGTCCCCCAGGGGCGGAGGCTGGGGTGGAGGAGCGAGGAATGGGGATGGTGTGAGGCACTTTCCCCGCTGCTGGGGCTTCTGCACGGGGAGCTGGCACCAGCGGGTGCTGGCAGAAACCCAGCAGGCTTACAGGCAGAGGCCAGGTTGAAAAATCACGTCTAGAGATGAAAAGGTGAAGCTTATGTTCACTAAAACCATTTCACTGTATCTTTTTTCCTACGTTCATTACTCCTTGGGCTGAAACAGCCACCTGGGGCCATGGTCAGAAGCCCTAAGGAAGCAGGCGAGCATGGTGTACGCAGAAACACTGCAAGCAACCTCTACCTGATTTTGGAGGCGAGCAAGAGGAGCGTATGTTCATCTTGCAGCCCTTTCTGCTGCCAGGGCACAGTTAGGCAGCACGGGGGACCTGGAGCAAGACTCAGCTCCCCTGAGCCCTCTGTGCCTTCACACCACCTCTCAAACCCGCTTCCCGAGCGTGCGGGGCTTTGTGCACGGTTTAGGGATTTGCGTGAGGGCTGGAGCTGGTGGGTGAGTGGGCAGAGCCCGCGGCTTAGGAGCTGGTTTGCACCGTTGCCTTGGCTCGCTTCGGGGTGTGAGCTGAAGTCGAGGGAGGGAGGCTGGCAGAAAGTGGTGTGGGGGAACAGATTTCCTTTCAGACTGGGGCAGCTGAGTTCAACCTGCCAACTCAGCTAGGGAGAAGAAGTCAAATGATATCGAGTGTGCATTTATGGTAGGGTCTGGGGATTTTTTTCTTTTGGTAGAGGTGTTTGGTTTTTTTTTTTTTGCAGGTAATTAGCGACAAAGCCTGATATTGCCATTAGATCGTTCTGTGTATTTTTCAAGGTTTTTTTTTTAAGGAACATGGCAAAGATGGGAAAGAGACAAAGAAATGCCTGTAAGCTTTAGGTCAGCAGCCCAGTTAGGACCTCAGCTAAGTCAGAGGAGTGCACATAGGACCAGGAAAGTCACCCGCAGGAGACCTTTACAAAACAATAATTCGTAATTGCTGCATTAGTGCTAATTTAGCACCCCCATTCACCCCTCCTGCCCCCAGGGAAGGCGGGTTCACAGGGACAAATACCCACTCCAATACCGGCAGCATGTCATTGCAATCCCTTTGTTGTTTTTTTTTCCAGTGCCAGCTGCGTTGCCCTCTATGTAATGCATAGCTGGTGCCTGTTATTGTGAAAGACGGCATGGAAAATAAAGACTCATGAGTGTGGCCTCATGTTTAATTAGAAGCTAATGTGCTATTATTATTAAGCACTGAAGGAATGTACTGGCGAAGCAGTGCTTGAGCTGTTTTAAAAGCATTTTGTAAGTGTACTTTCCCCTTGCCTAGCTGGCATGCACCACCTTTATTAGGAGGCACAAGACTTGTTAACTGGTCTTACAGCTCTTTTGCAGTTTGGGCAAATACCGCTGGAATTAAAGTATCTCAGATCTCACTGTTCGGAGGACTTTGAAATAGAAGGGTACGGTGTGTGCTAGGCTAGGCCAAGTGTTTAATTACAGTGGCACAGGACTTGAGAGACTAAGTGGTCTGTGGTTGAATTTGCTATGAAGAGAGACTGATTAAGTACAGGTTAATGACAAACTTATTGGTCTCAAAAGAAGTTGAAGGAAGCAGTAAGAAAATTACAGTTTTGTTTGTTTAATGAGAAGTTTCACTGTCAGCACCTTTAGGAAGCTTGCTGTGACTGCCATGCTCCGGTAGGAGGTATATTGCTTTGTAACCTCCATATATTGGCATGAGCATGGCTTCACCATCTGTTCTTTAATACAGTTTCATTAGGCAGTCGGGAACCATCCTGAAATTCAAGAAATTGAACTAGGGGAGTTGCACACAGTAGGTACATAGAGGTACCTACTTGGAGCCAGGAACAGTATCAAACCGCAGCAGGCTCCCTGGCCCCTGCTGCAAGCACCCATCCTCCTTTGGTTATTGCCCTCAGCCACCACCATCTCCAATGACAGGAGGCTGGGTTTTGGGTTTTAAGAAAGTTTTGACTTTCATGGGGCTAGATTCCCACAGGAGCACTTTGACTCCTAAAGTCAGATGCTGAGGTAGCACTGGCATTCCCATCACCGCCATCAGGTATGTGCAAAAAGAGGTCTTGAGCAGGAGCAGCTTTCCTGTCAGGGGAGGTGGGAGCAAACCACGCCGCTGCTGCTTGCTCTGTGGCACGCATGGTGGGAACACACCACCAAGGAGAGGTGAGATACCTGCCTGGGCAGCAGCCCGCCAGTCAACAGGGATGATGCGAAAGCATTTGACTTGGCTTCAAGGTGAGGATAAAAACTAAACTCCTTGAACAGGCACAGCCTAAGAGGAAAGCATCCCAGTTGTACATCAATGTGTAACGCACATAAAAGCTAGGTTATCTGGGGTTTTATTCTATAAATTTATTCTGTAAATAACACCTCCAATTCATTCAAGCTCCTTATCTTCCATATAAAAGCTAAGGGGAATGTAAAACTGAGGTCAGCCTTCCACGTCAACAGTTTGGGCTTCAGCATCACGGAACACATTACAGTTGTGTTGCTGCTGGTCAATGGGTTTTCAGTTGCTTTAACAACTACAAAATACAGACAGATATGGAACACAATCTTTTAATAACAGATCACATTTGAACTTTGAAAAGAGTGAAATTAAAAGGTGTATTAAAACATACCCACTCTAAGCAATCTATTTTCTTCAGTAGAAAAAAGCATACAACAGGTAGAAATACTATATACACAGTATATCAGTCTAGTCATCAGCCCCTCCAAACATTGTTTCACAAATTGGTATAATGGTGTTAGAATATACCATCCAGTTACAGTCCAGTATGAATTTTAGCTTTTGACTTTTTCACTTAAGACAAATCACTAAGCACCTAGTTCAGCTTACTGATCTTAGAGTACATACAAGGTGGTATTGTATATGGAGATACCAGTGTTAAGCTTTTACTTCTGCTTACGTATTTTTGGGATCCTGCCTTGTTAATAAGTCTGCCTCATCAATTTTGAGTACATGGAAGTCTGTAATCCATGTGTCCATTAAACAGAGTACCTTCTGACACTGAAACATGATTAACTATATCTTAAATAGCCCTTTCCTCATCTCTCGCATTAATTTCATGCAGATTTTTGTTGTGTTTATTTTACACTGGAAGCTTTCAGCCCAAAATATAGATCACTGCAATAAACCAGGAATCTACGCCATCCTTTTTTTCTTTTTTTTTTTGGAGGGAAATAAAAACGCAGAATGTTAGTTCTTAAATTAGTTTGGCACATAAAAAAAAAAAAAAGCAGGGGGGAAGCCCACAAGTTGCATCCTTTTCTCACAACATCCTTGGGAGGGGAATGTCAATATACAGGCAGGGCAGGCACACGCAGAGTGACTGATACAGACCACAGCATGGCAGACTCCAGCTCTTAGCCTTACATCTGGCCTTAGTCCATGTGCGCTCTCACTCGCACACTCAAACACAAGTAGCTTCTGCTGGTTGCGCCTCAGTCCATCAGCTGACACCGCTGACGAGCAGGTCACTGCACAACTGGAGAAGGCCCTCATGAGTCAAGCTCCAGCAGCCTTCTTGCACCAAGTAGAAAGGTAGCAAGTTCTGCGCCTTTTGCTTAAGTCTCACTTAACAACACAGTAACTGAGCTATTACTGCTCTGCTGAGCAAGCTGTAGCAGGGTCTGACATGTGGGTCTTTGCATGTCAGTGTGCGCCCCATGCTTCAGAAGAACCTCAACTGTTTTTGTGTGCCCTCCTCGTGCAGCCAGATGAAGAGCTGTCAACCCTTCACTGTCAGAAACATTGATATTTTCTGAACTGACAAGTTCTTCTACTACTTCAGAGTGCCCGTTTTCTGCAGCAAGATGTAACGCTGTCCTATTTAAAGGGCCTCCGGCTAGAACACTGGCCCTTTCATCTATCAGCAACTTTGTTGTTGCTAAATGGCCGCTGCGAGATGCCAAGTGCAGAGCGGTGTATCCTTCTGCTGTTGCTGCCTCAATGTCTGCACCATGTTTAAGGAGCAGCCTCGATGTGCTTGTGTGGCCAGTTTCAGCAGCTATGTGGAGAGCAGTCTGCAAGAGCGCGTTCTGTATGTTGACATCCGACTCCAGGTCTATGAGAAGGCGAGCAACACGGTAGTGTCCTCGTTGAGCGGCCAAGTGTAGTGAGGTCCTTCCATCCACGGTCTGCACATTCACGTTTGCACCCCGTTGTTTGGCCAGAAGCTTTACGATGGGGAGATGACCTTGCCAGGCAGCGTAGTGCAGCGGCACCCAGTCATCCTTTCCTTTGATGTTCACATTAACGCCTCTTCTCAGCAGGATCCGCACAATATTCTCTTGGCCGTACTGACAGGCTATGTGGATGGGGGCTCTGCCTTCAAAATCTACCTCATTTAAGGATGCATTCTTATCAAGTAGCATTTTGGTGCTGAAATCATCCCCGTTTTGGGCAGCAAAGTGAAGAGCAGTCCACTGATCCTCATCTTTGGCATTAACATTGATTTTCCTAGCCATAATCAGCTCCACAATGCTTTTAACTTTCTTCTCAATGGCTATGTGAAGAGGGGTGGATCCTTTCTTGTTGGTGAGGTTAGGGTTAGCATTGTACAGGAGGAGCCATTTGACACATTCTTCTTGACCAGCTTCAACAGCCAGGTGCAAAAGACTGGAGTTCCCATCTAAAACAATATCAACATCTTGAGGCTGGAGGATCTTCATCAGTTTGCTGGTATCTCCAGATAAAATGGCTTCCGTTAGCTTCCTCTTCTGTATGTCTGTAGTACCAATATCTAGATGGATATAAGGAAGAAATTTTTTACAATGAGGGTGGTGAAACACTGGCACAGGTTGCCCAGAGAGGTGGTAGGTGCCCCATCCCTGGGAACATTCACGGTCAGGTTGGACGGGACTCTGAGCAACCTGATCTAGTTGAAGATGTCCCTGCTCATTGCAGGGGAGGCTGGACTAGATGATCTTTAAAAGGTCCCTTCCAACCCAAACTATTCTATGAAAAAGACACCATCACAATTCTGATACCCATCAAACCTTACTTGCCCATGGCTAACATATCTGGTGGCTTCAGCAATGACTTGACTACAAAGAAATCCCCAACACCTCCCACCCCCCGCAATAGTTTCAGAACAATTTCAGGTCAGATTTGGAGCCCCACTTACTCTTATTCTGTTTCTTGTGAAATGAAGAACGAAGGATGCTGTGGTTGATCTCCCTGCACTAATCATTGTTTACCTAACTGGAAAATAAATGCCTGTTTTTTGCAGCACTGGATTGAAAAGGGAGGGGCATGTGCGCAACAGTGGGGGTCTTTATTATAATCTTCATAGGGGCTGAAGGTGGCTTCAGTCTCCTCAAAAAAAAAAAAAAGGTGCTCAGACTTGGGCTTAGTATAACTGAAAAAGCCACAAACTCAGCTGACCTCACCGTGCATTGGCTTTAGTCCCGCTTCGAGCAGGACGCTGGACTAGGTGACCTCCCTTCCAACCAACCTTTATGTGACTGATTCTGTAATTGCTTTGATGGGAATTCAGGTCACTTCTTTTCAGAAGTAAATGAGATTTATTATTTCTCATTAGATCATGTTTGGGAACCACCTCATTTTTTTTTTTAAATAACTACCTCCAGTAAACAAATTTGTAGTGCTGACAGCAAGAGAAAGCAAGGCTAACAGTGATTTCCAGAATGGTATTCTTTATATGACTACTCTCCAACCCATTGACTCCCATGCCCCAGTCCAAACAACTACAAAAAAAACCAACAAAGAAAAACCTGACCATTACCTGAACTCTCCCTTTCAAAAGAAAGGGAAAGGGAGCCTCTGGATGAAAAAGCTGAATCTACAGATGAAACTCCTGAAAGCCGCTTGTCACTGGAGGCAAGTTTGGACTCAGAAGAGCTGCGGCTGAGATCCTCAGGGCCTTCCATAGTCTGCGAAATCCCCGAATCCAGCTGGGACAACAACTCTGAGAGACTGTAATCCTTAACTGATGGTAGAGCAGGCTCCTGTTTCGGCTGGGGTAATGCGGACATCCCCTTCAAGAGAAGCATTTTAGAAAGGTCAGTAAAGAAAACTGAGCATGAGGCCCTACAGGAAGAAACATAACTTTGTTAGTTTGCAGGTAGCCTTTAAGCACTGTTCGTATTAAATGAAACCTATGAATAAGGTCACTGAAAATTTTCAGATGCAGGAGAGCAGCTTTCATCAGTGCTTACACAGCCACCAAAGCCGCATGGCTCTTCTGTCTACAGTGTTTTTTAAGATCAGTCACACCCACATAGTTCCAGCCTTTATCTCCTAACTGTCCTGCTCTCCCTCAGCAGTCTAAGATCCACTTGCGCTTAGTCCTGCGCTGAGGTTTTCCCGAGCTGGTCCATGCATCTGCTGTCACTTTTGCATTCCAGTCCTTCACCAAGACCCACTTCTATCAGGCAAGAAGGTGCTCAAAAGCACCAAAGAGAAGGTTGCCTGGGAAGTTACAGGCCACAGAGGAACCTGTTCCTCGCAAGACCTAGTGCGCTTGAACAAGAGGCGGAAAGAGAAAATACCTCAGGCTGCTGCTCCGGGGAATTCTTGGTGTCCAGGTCCTGAGTTATCATCTCTTTTGTTTCATCTTCTGGTTTTTCACAAAGGGCCTCTGTTTCTGAAGTGATTTCTTTGAAGAAACCAAGAGAAGGTTTTGGTTTTTTTTTAATAGGAGACTTTTCTGAGATGCCCTGCAACCCTTCTCTGTCATTAGAGCTTAACAGCTTTGAGATACTGTGGGAGAAAGACTCCAATTTTGACTATTCCATCTAGCACCTCATCGGTAGGTACAAGTGTGTAGCTAAGCAAAGAGTGCATAGCGCTGACTGAAAATTCATTTTCACATTCAGACCAGATTGATGTTACACGGTGGCTACACTGCAGGACTGTGAAATGGGCACCAGTCTACTGCTGGCAAACTTAGACCTATGTTTTTAAAAAGATGGGATCCCTCTTCCCTTCAGTCCCCATACCTTGGTTGGGCAGGAGGAGAGGGAAGAGGCAAATCTCTCCCATTAATACTAACTGAAGCTACCTGGAGATAGCACTTGCTACATCCTTCTGCACATTTGAATTCATGGTAAGTACTTTGGGCAAATTCAAGCCTTTCACCAGAGTTGCCTTTTATTGGCAGAAGAATGACGGTACAAATTGTTTTGTTACAAGAAAACAATTCTGATTCTCAGCATACAACAGTGAATTTCAAGAGCCAGGGCCTTCAACACTTTGGTATGGTGAAAACCACACCAACTCCAGCTTGGCATATGCCCTGATACACACAATCAGAAATGAACATAATTTCTGGCTAAATGTACAGGTCTTATTCCTGACGTGTTTACATAACACCGTCATGGTCAGACTTGTCCCCAGATAATCCCTTCCTCCACAAATGAGTAAGTGGCCTGTATCGTTGTCTCTGCCGTACAATGTGCTCTATTTACTCTGTCACAGAGGTTCACAGCATTTACCCCAAGGATTAACAGAGTCCTGAGCAATAACGTGACTCATAGAAGAATAAATGGGCAGCCAAGTTACGAGGAAATCTTACCTTGAAATGTTGGCCGTTCACCAGGATCATCTTGCCAACATTTTTGCATCAGTTTGATCAAGTTATTACATGAATGAGGTCTGGATTTGGAAACAGCAGGTAGCTCTGGGCGGTGGCCTTTAACTACTTTTACCATAATATGTAAAATGTTGTTTTCCTCTGTAAAGCAAAAGCACACAAATTAAGATCTCCCAGCAAAAGGAATGATTTCTCTTTTGTCTAAGAGCATTAACAGTGTATTAGGCTGAAGCTTTGTTTTCATGCTTTTTTCCTAGATTTAGAGTGCTTTCTTTTATCAACAGGGAGAAAGAAGTTGGTCTTATTCTCCCACAATACATTCATCAATGCAGTAACAGCTACTTCCCATGTATCAGTTAAAACCAATTGTCAGTGAGTGACTGCTCTTTTTCCATCCATAAAAGACACAGAACCAAAGAAAAAGACTCAAACAGTTCTTTGCTACCTCTCTTTGGATTTCTATACCTGCTGTAAGAAAACTGAACCACAGCTTTTGTTTAGACCAGGTACCTGAACTTTTCATAAAGGTGAAGGAAGAACACAAATCAAGCAGTGCAGTAATGTGGCTCTTGACTCTGAAGTCAACCACTGGGCTAAATGGGATCTCTCACTTGGAGAAAAATTAATAGTAGACTGGAACCTGTTCAAACACGTTTGCTATACATAGGCTAGTCACACACACAGGAAAAGTCACAAAGAATAAATAGCTGCCTGTTGATCGGTACATTTACTGTGGGGTGGAACAAGGCTTATTCTCACAGACAGCTTTTTTTTTTAAAAAAAAAAGAACAAATCTGTACCTGCAATCTACAAATAAACTACAGAACCTCTCTACAGAGAAGCTGTTTCTGAAAACAGCCCCGTTGCCTGCCAGTTGGCTTTGCTCTGCGCTGTTCCTCGTTGGCCGCAAACATGTCAGCAGTCTGTGCGGGCCACACACTAATCTGGATCTGTTCAGCAAACTCCAGCAGAAGCAAAAAGGTGCAGACTAGGGCCCCCTGCGGCAATATGGGTTCTGCTTTCACGGCACAGGACAAAGGAGGACTTACATTTGTGATCAGAATTTGAGAGCTTAAAAGCGTCTACCACGCAAGACCTTAGGAATTTGGAGGACGTGCATGTAATCTGGGGCTGGTGGGGCAGGAAGCGTGCTTACCGATGGGAGAAAGGAAAAAAATTCCAACACAACCCACAATACATCCAACTTACCTGCAAAAGGCTTCTTCTGTGTAAGAACTCCCCAAACCACGATGGAAAAGCTACAAATAAATGCAAAAAACTTATTTCTAGAAAAGCTTTAAGAAAAAAGCAAAACCCACACCAACAGAAAAGCCAAAAAACTCACAGAAGTATAATTTATTTTCCTAAGTTCTCTCTCCTTGTCCTTCACTTCTCCATCTAATTCAGCTGATGAACACGCACAGCAAGATGCAGCCAAGAACCATGATTTGAAAGTCTAGTTTTTGCAGGGAGGAACCTGAGGCAGCGAACATAGGGACTTGCTGGAGGCTGCTGAGTTCTTGGTAACATTTACCAACTACTCCACACCAACACTGACAAAATCAGAGAGCAGCAAAGCATTGCTGTGGATTTTATTTAATACTTCTGCCCTGCAGATGACTTTAAAGAAATACATTCCATTTAGAATAAGACATATCTTTTAATCTACAGCTATGATTTCCTTTTCCTAATAACCTTACCATGAAAGAAGAACCAAAGACCTAGTGATGAAATCTACTGAAGATAACTAAGAATTTTGTCACAGACTCGAAAAGTAGGTCAGGATGTACCTTTTGATGGGGAAATTAAAGGTGGGCAGAGTGCCTCCCATGCCAGTTGCTAATAAATAAGTGTTACTTGGAATGATAACGCTCAAGACCCAGGGTCAGCTGCAGTTTGTTAAAAGGCCTCTACCCTATAAAGACTTTGCAAAAAGCAAAGCCAACGTGACCCTTTGCAAGATGAGGCTCAAACTAGATTTAGGGGTTTCACGCTCAATTAGGTTTTATAGCCAGAAAAAGGTGGCTCATTTTACAGCATTACTTAAAGTGCTTTTAAGCGTTTTCATAGTTAACTGACCTGTACACATCATGTTTGGTGTCAAAACACCTGTTTTTTTCTTTGATGCGCTCTGGAGGAAGGTACGCAATTGTGCCACACAAGCCATCCATGCTGATGTCATGGGAATGGGACAAGCCATTGCACTTTGCAAGTCCAAAGTCAGAAATCTGCAAAAAATGGAGGAGGAAGAGGGGAAGAGAAGTGCATGCTACCATTAGACTGCGGAGGCGTTAATAAAAAAATTTCTGTAAAGAACGATAGGTGTAGCAGGATGACCCAACAAAATACAGCGAGCTGCCGTTCAGAAACACTAAGCTAAAAAAAGGTCTCTGGAAGCATTACGCTATGGTAGGTTTTTCTTTATGGCTAAGCTAAAAAAAAAAAAGCAAGCAGTTTTTTGCAAGCAGCAGCATGTTAGCCCATTACATAGCAAACACAACAAACAGTCAAGACAATTTATTGTAATTTAAACCTAGTCAAATTTAGCTAGTGCAAACTACTTTAATGTAATTATTGGTCCTGCCACCCCCTTTACCTACGTAACCTCACGTTGTATGCTATGTTTAAGTGTTCCGAGCACCTGTTTTCAGACCATGAGCTCTCCGATGAGTGGAAAAGAATTGCTCTTTCAGATATCGCTGTTACACTGACCATGCCAACACGGACTAAGCCCAACACCAGAGGCACCAAGTGTTAAAAAACCCCTAGCCCAAACCAAAATACACACATACACATCAAAAACCCACACAGGGAATTCTTTTTGGCAACTAGGAGGTACGGCAAGTTGGTGCAGTGACGCAGTGAACACAGCTGAAATGAACAAAACAAGTGACAGCAAGTTTATAAAAAGGAAAACACACCTCCACTTTAATTTGAAGTGTCAAACAAATATGCATTCATTTGCTCTCAAAGGCATACCAATCATCAAGCAAACAGATAGGCAAGGAATTTCCTTTGTCTTACTTATTTCCCACTGGTCAAAAATGTCTATTATGCTAAGTGGAAATTTCAAGAAAAGTCAAGTCTTTTCGGACCACTCGGACCACTGATTTTTGCCTACATGTTAGATAAGATTCCCCCCCGACCCCCCTCCCGACTTATACATTCTTTTTATCTAATAAATACTCAGGTTTTTCAATGACTCATTCCCCTTTTGATCTTCACAGCTTCTCCTTTGAGAAAGTTCTCCCTCAAAACAACAAGCATAATTAAAAAGAGCTTTTTTTTTTTTTAAATAGGCTCCAACTTTCCACTTTCAGAAGGTTCTGTCTAAAGATACCACAAAGCTAGTCATAACATGCACCCGTTACTGGAAAGGGAGAAAACTGCTGCCAGCTTCAGCCTCCTGGAGAACTGGCAGGCTACACAGCCATTGGTCTTCAAATGCTAGGAATCTCCCTTTGCCATGAAACAAAGCAACCCACACAGCTTCAGGAAGAACTTCTCCCAGGGACAAAGAGCTCAATAGAGGCATTCTCAGGAGCTGTAGAAGGCCTGTACCCTAGCACACAGGTATATCCAACCTGTTGTCCATCTGTATCTTAAATGTGTAGGGTAATGTGGGAATGACTTGAGAAGAAAAAAAGAAGGGGGAAAAAAAGGGAAAAAAGCAAAGTCATCTGGAAGAATAGTTTCTCATGCTTGTAGGGCTACAGTCTCCGAGGGGGATTGCTGGCCTCCTCAGCAAGCCAAGCACTGGAGTCCAGGAAAGCAGTAAGTAGTCAAGAAACCCAGGTTCGCAAGCCAGCTTACCCTGGGAAGAGCTGAATCGACCGCCCCAGGAAGTGCTGCATGAGTCTGGGGCACTTAGTGCTCCACAGGAGAACAAAAGCACAACCCCAACACCACACAAGCCCATGGTGTCAGGTTAATAAATGAACCGACTGCTGCAAGTCTGAACAGATCCGATTCGGTGAAGCGCTGCTATCCTTTGATTAACATGAAGCAGAGGCTTGTATACACCTCAAGAAATCCATATGGCATGCAGGTATAATTAAAGTAATACACCTTCCTCTTTGTCTAAACAATACCGGGTTTCCTACTGTGTAAGTTAAGAAATAAAGATGAAATACAGACAGCACAGTGACACTCTTGCATTAAGAGCCATCAGTTACGTTGCGTGAGTCTAAGGCTAGGGGCTAAGACAGGAGGCTAAGCATACTGGATAGAAAAGGTCTCAGTCTCAGCCTACAAACCAAGAAACATCTAAGGTACATAGTATACCCCCCCAGGCTAGCAAGAACTTTACCCCTTCCTGCTGTGAAGGACTAGGTTTTATACCAATTAATAGGAAATTCATCTGTAGAGCAGAGCTTCAATCATACCAAATTCTGCAGAAAGCACTGGAAATTGAAGAAATGTTATCTTCCAGGCTGCAACAAAATAGTAAGATTCTGCAGACAGCTTTTGTGGCTTTTATTAGTTCCTTTAGAGTAAATTTTCCACACTGCACAGTGTATTTAGTCATGCAGTTTCTTTAAACATCAGTGGGAACTGTGCAGTGGGTGGAAGACACAGCCATTTAACTTACCTATTTTGCCTTTAAATTGCTTGCCAGGTACCTACTTCTGCAACACAAGGCACCCTTGCTGGTGAAGGTAGTGGAAGTGGAGCACCCCTCTCCACTTCTTCCTCTGCATCCCCGCTAGCCCGTGCAGCCCACCCCGGGATCTGCCCTGCCCCACGATCTGACAGAACCCGTAATCTCACTCCTCACATCAGTTATTTCAGGTGGATCCCATCGTGCTTCAAAAGCATACCTAATATCAGCAGAGTTAAGAGGAGACATGGAGGCGACAGACTGCTTCATGCAAAACACGCGGTGAAGAGGTAGGAAGAAGAGAAAACACATTGGCCAAAGCCCACGCAGACAGTGGGCCTGTTCGTGTTCAGACAGCTCGCTCGGGCTCTGCTCTTTAAAAGTCTGCATGAGAACAAACACGTGAGTAGCGACTGGGGAGGGGAGCTGTACATGTTTTCCTGCCCACTTCCCAGCAACACTTACTTTACTGAGAGATTCCAAGATCTGAAGATCTTTTTCTTTTTTTTTTTTCCCCTCTTTCTTTTTTTTTTTTTAGTTTTGTTTGTTTTAAATAGAGCATACTGTGCACACAGGCCTTTCTCTGCTTCTGTGGACGTTTCCATTCTAGTTTGTAAAAAACACTCACTTGCAAAGTTTTAGATGCATTGAGTTTGTCAAGTTTTTTTTTTGAGCTTTTTTTTTTTTAAAAACTAGTAGATCTGCTGACATAACTACAATGGTTACTAAAGTCAGCTGTTCCCAAACACGGCAGGGATCTAGCTTCCAGAACAAAATTAGTGCTTGCAAAGTGCTTTCACTGATGACTCCTGACAGGCCATCCTGAAGTTTGCACTTAGCTTCTGATGCTGCATGTCATTCTTCTGCAAGTAAGAGTCAAGAACCCACTGCAGTGGACTCAGGGACAGAGTTCACCAAGAGGTTTTCTTCATCAAATAGGTAACAAAGCCATCAGATTAATTTTTAATCGCTACTGGCATATCCAGTATTTGTCTCTGTCCAAAGTCTCTGTGCACTTGGATATTGAGAACGCCACCACATTTATCTATGGGGTTTCCGGGTGGTTTTTTTTTGGGGGGGGGGAGGGGAGGGGGTTGGCCTTGTTTTTCTGGGGATAGGGGAGAAAGGCTGGTTGTTTCAATTTTGTTCTTTAAGAAATGGCAGAAATTTTTAAGGGACTTACATGGGTCACAGATTTGGCCTACTAAAAAGTAGGAATAAAAATTAATTCCAAGTGTAGCATGGAACCAGCATCTGCACTTCAGACATATATCTTTACTTCAGTGTTTATGAACACACTTCAGTTAGCTACTAAAAGAAGTCTTTCTGAAACAGACTGTATTTCCATCCTTTTCCAACCTGCCCTGAAACCTTAACTCCTCAAAACCTGTGTCAGGTGTGACATTTGTAATGCTCTCTTCAGAAGCGGCAGAAACCAAAGCCACGGTCAAACATTCATTTTAATCCATCATAAATCTGCATTACCGTAACAGGGATGGTCTTGTTCCCTCCCCTGTGCCACCGCAATTAGATCAATTAGAGAATTGATCAAGGTGAAAACCAGCTTTGTTGGTTGGAATTAAAGACCCATGTAACAACAGCCCTACATGGCAACCTTCATCAGGAGGGGTGGGAAACAGGGAGAAAGGACACACAAAACAACAAAGCCTCTTCTCATTTCTAATAACAGGAGAGCATTTGCAGCTGATAAAAAAAAGTGGCCGTGTTAACTACATCAGCTAGTCTAATAAAAAGAGGCAACCGCTCTTAGCCAGCCTGGCCTCTGGGTATTACTTTGACCTACAGTTAACGACCTACATTAAGAAACTTTCTGATAAACAAATTTGCCGTCCGACTAGGCTGCTTCTAACTCCATACGCAGAAATTTTGCAGCCCCTTCTTCAGCTGAAGCAAATAAAGGGGAAGACCACAGAGGCAACCTATCCATGGTTAGTAAGACCGTTAGCACAGCACAACACAGCAGCAAACTTCGCTCCTCACGCTGGTTTATACTGGAGCACTAGGGGAAAAAAAAATAAAAGCAACTACAGTGAGCTTAAAGCAGTGCGCAGCTGAGACCAGCTCATCCCGCTTCAAGTTCTTTAAAAACAAAATCTGGGAGATGAAAACTAACTGGTGGGATTTGCCTCTGTGTGTGCGTGTACCCACACATATGTACATGCGCGCGCGTGTGTGTGTACCCACACGTATATACATGCGCGCGTGTGTGTGTACCCACACGTATATACATGCGCGCGCGCGTGTGTGTATATATACATATATACGACAAGATGAAGAGCTGCAAAAAACAGGCTGGATAGTAACAGAAGCAAGAACTTACAAATAATGCTTCTGCCCAAAAGTATTAAGTTGCAGGTTGACTTCATTTTAAATACCTGAACAAAAAGTGACACTCTTAACCACGAGATACTGAAGATAAGAAACCTGGGAAGCAGCAACAGAGAGAACACACGGGGATGGTAGCTGGCGATAAGTTAGGGTACAACATTACTGCAGGGGGGGGTCTGTGTGTGTTCTCCTACCGAGGGCCCTGGGGAGAGATCACATCGGAGCAGGGAATGAGCGAACTAACAGCCCGCGAGGGCAGCGCTGGAATGTGGCATTGCTTCCCCAGCGCCAGCTCCCCGCAAGCGATTGCCACATCACCGGGCGCTCAGGGGAGGCATCCAGAATGCGTACGGAGGGCAGGAGAGCTGAAGAACAAGCTCAGAAGATGCGGTCCAGTTAAGCGAAAACTAGGTGTTAGACAGCCCGTAAGTACTGGAAGGCTGCAAACACGGAACACTGGAGAAGGGGGCAGGGAGGATCTTGTTGGTACAAATAGAAGTAACAGTTGATCCCTGCTAGCAAAGCCTGCCTGGGTATGGAATAACCCTCCCAAGGAAACCACTCTGCTTAAGGCAACCAAGACGGAGCAAGACATGGTGGGGAAGGCAGCTCAGCACTCACAGGGGAGGAGGCATGCATCCATCCTCCAAAAACCAGCAAAGCCTTACCTTGCGTTGTACATACTATAGATGTATATTTAAAATCACCAAGGAAGCCCCCAACATGCCTTTGAAAAAGTTAATCTCTCTCTCTCTATATCCCTGCTCAGTGCTCAGGCTAATTCCTTCCTCCTCATTATCCTCCCAAGAACAAAATTCAGCACACACTTATGTAATCCACAGGAGACAGCTTTATGATATGGAGGCACCCACTTGATGATAAGTTCTGTACAACACTACTGCGTTAGTCATCATCCTCACTTGGGGTTTTTACAGTAAGCATTGTGCTCGTAAAAGAAGAAGGGCGTGTTTCCATTTAACTAGCAATAGGGCACAGAAGCATTTCTAATGCGCTCCACTGGAAGACTGTCTGTTTCCTGGCTCAAGGGCAAACAGTTTATAAAAGTCCTCCCTACCTCCAAACTCTTCTTTTGCAGTCTGCAACATCTCTTCACTCACCTTAGGATTCTATTAAGGACAGGTCACCTACTCAATTAACGCTAACATTTAAAAAGTAAAAACACTTCAATCATCAGCTCCATTAGCCTTCCAGCAAGAAAATGCACATTAAATCAAGCTGCAGGGTCTGAAATTTAATTACAAGTTTCACATCACACAAAAAGAAGGTTTGGGGCCACATTTTTAAAGTGAAGGCGCCTCACAGAATATGTGCATCTCTTATTTTGCATATAGGTTCCTATGTCTGCTTTGCTGCTTGGAGGCGTTTCCAAGACGCCTGCAGATGTAAAAGACTGCTGGCTGGAAAAAGGTCTGGATTAGACCATTCTTTTCTGAACTTAATGGAAAGGGTCTTTGGACCCTTCATGTGTTTCATATCCAGAGCGAGTAGCAACAGTTTAGGGATGCCAGCAATGACCTCACCAGAAACATTTATTTTTTTTTTTTACATTTCACGCTTTACCCCCTTGTATTACATCACCACCCAGATACAGGCTATACAGCAGGCAGAATATCAGGCAGCATTTCAACCTCCTGAAACAGTGAGAAAAATACAGCCTTCATATCTTGGCTCATGGATGAGTCAAGAATTAGGAATTTAAGAAGTTATGCAAGCAAG
Source organism: Calonectris borealis (assembly GCF_964195595.1). NCBI lineage: Eukaryota > Metazoa > Chordata > Aves > Procellariiformes > Procellariidae > Calonectris > Calonectris borealis. The sequence continues at coordinate 121,239,336 of NC_134312.1, forward strand.
CACAAACTTTAGGTAAATAAATACTTAGCAAAGGCCTCTCAGCACCAATGTGTGAGAATATACTTTGAGCAGTTCAGATCCTGATGTTCTGGTCATGACACCATGGACCAGCTGCAGATGCCTCCTACCTCAGAAAGAAAATCCTTGTAAGTAGTAAACACAAAGAGGCCTAGTAAAAAAGCTGAGACTGTCACAGGTGTGATTTCACTAGAGCCTCTTATGGCTCCAACCCTCTCGTGACATCAGGAGAGATGTTCTAATTTAATGAAAACTTCATTTTTAGAATGGTACCACAAGACCAAAGCCATTTGGCCAGGTTGAGGGGGACAGGAAAAGAGGGAGCAGATGGATGATGGCACTGATAAAAATTTATGAATGCTTGTACTGAGTTATATCAGCAAGCCAGTATGATTAATCCTGCAGTTCTAAGGTTAAGAGTTTGGCCACTGATTTTGGGGGGGGGGAGCGGAATCATGAAAAAGACGTATTTCAGTCTCTTTCCTCTCCAAAAGGAAGGATCAGAAAGCAACCACAACCTCCTCAGTCCAGCTGTCAAAACAGAACCTCCAACAGAGAAGGCCAACAAGTTTGCTAGCTTACTCTGGAAATGGATAACGAAAAGAATTTCATGCTGAAACAGCCACAAAAATTCCCTTAAGTGACCTCTGGTATGCATAAACAGTCAGGACAGAGAGAGTTCTTCACTGTATACGCTCTGAGCAAATGAAAGAAGAAAATGAGTTGCCTCTGGGAAGGCTTCTCTGGACTCCAGCTGTAAATGAGATCTGGGTATTTAGTGGAGCGTACAAAGCCAGAAGACCTAGACAGAACAAGGCTACCCCTGGGACCTGTGGAAGCGGCATAGATGATTTAGAGGTTCACGCTGCTTTTCTCTCCCTGTTCTCATCTGCCTCGTGACCCTACTGCAAGGAAATTTATAGCAGGACCCATTAGGTCTCAAAACCAGAGTTCACTACACTAGCACCCTCCTAAAATTTCAGGAGAGTTCTCACAAGCTCCCTAACTGTACCTCTATTTATGTACCAAAATGGTGCATAATTCAGGTAGACAAGTTTGGGGATTGGAGGGGTTGGGTTGGTGGGCATTTTTCTAATTCAAAAGGAATGCTGCTGGTTTCTCTCAAGGCCTTTGAGTTTGGCAGGAGCCATGCACGAATACCCAAAGGTGGGTCCCTGGCACAGAGTGCCCAATGCGTACCTTGACGTGGTAGTGGGCATCAAGCAGGATGTTTGCAGGCTTGAGGTCCAGGTGGAGCAGCGGAGGGGACATGCAGTGCAGGAAGTTCATCCCCACAGCTGTCTCGTGGATGATGCGGAAGCGCAATTCCCAGGGCAGAGGTTCGGAAGCCAGGAGCTTTTCCAGAGACCCCGTTTCCATGTATTCCATGACCAAGCCAACCGGCTCTTTACAGATGCCGTAAACAGGAAGGATGTAGCGAAACTTTGCCATTTCCATCTTCCTGGCTTCTTCCAATAACTCCATGCGCTCCCTGGGTAGAAGAGAACAGATGGTGGAGGATGGAGTAGCTGTTTCTTCCCCCACCCCCCACCCCAAACATGCACAAAACAATTCTTATGAAACTGAACACCGCACTTCACGATCATCGCTTGGCGGAACCATGCTACATCTCACCAGCCTGTACTCCAGGCATATTTCCACATTTACTGACTTTGTTTTATGCTTCTAATGGTAGGCAGCTCACAGCTGCTGAACCACAGGCGAGTTGTACACTTCAACAGTGCAAATATCCCTAGCGTAAAGCCCATCTCCCTGCTTTGATGTTTGTGCTGTGCTGTTAAGAACGAGGACGATACATGTAGTGCCCAGATTTACCACCGCTGTAACTCCTTGGGCTAAAGTCATTAACTTTTTCTGAGTCATAAGACTGCGTTAATCAGGAGCGAGCACGGACAGCATTGCTTCAGCTGCCCCGCTGGCGCAGGCTGCCAGCCCACAGACCCAGGCCGTGGGAGAGGAATCCCCGGGACCCACCATTTCGGGGAGCAAGCTGCCCGCTGCAGCGAGGGGGACACAGCAAAAGTCTCCTTGTCCTCAAAACCCAGATTTGGCAACTCCAACACTATGCTCACTCGGCTCCGGCGGATGCCGAAAACTCCCGGCACGCCATTTTCGGTGATGTAACAGGCCCAGCGCCGGCACACGTAATGAGCACCCGTGGGTTGTTTACAGGTCACTTTAGCCTGACCCTGCAGAGCGCTAAGCGTTACTCAGTCCAAGCTGCAGCCTCCCAGGTCAAGACCCTTAATTGCCATGCCCTCCTTCTGCACCTCATGCACGGCCTTCGGGCTGCAACAGCCCGCGAGGACCCACCGGGCGCCGAGCTGGAAAGAGGAAACAAGGGTCCTCTCCCCGGGCCGACTGCGCCCACAAAGAGGAGCCAGACGTGATGGGTAAAAAAAACCTTCGGTCTGTCAAAAACTACGTTATTAGTGACGATGGGCAGCACCCAGAGCAGCTTTGGGCCACGGGTCCAAATGCATCACTGTCGCTGCCACCCACCGATTCACAAGAGAGGACGCAGGGAGGTCAGATAGGTGATATTTCCTGAAGAGACCCTCTCTTGTTACACGACAGCTCTTGTGGTGTACCTAAGGCGTGGACACTATTTAATGGAGAACAGTACCTGAAGTAATAGGAGAAAGTTTTAACACAGACCCCTGGTAAAAAGAGAGTCCTACTTTAAAATAAAAAAAACATTGCTTTGATGCTCCCCCACCCCACGCAAGCATTTTGAGATGACCAGCTCTCCTGGAAGACGTCAGGGTTTAAATATAAAGCTCGGCGAGCACATTCACAGCGGCGTAGCCTCTGCCAGGTACCCTCTGTCACCTGCCCCCTCTGCCAGTCCCCGAGAGCTGGAAAACACCTGGGGACCGATCCTGACCAGGGTGCAGTTTGTGCCCTGTGCCACTAACAAGTGATGCCAGTTACCACTGTGGGAGCCTCTGCCACGGCAGAGCTACCAGCTCAATCAAACTTTTTTTTTTTTTTTTTTAAATCCAAGGCCAGCGAGAAACACTCTCCGTTTCCAAAAAGAGAAACGCCATGTCCAACCTTAGCGCAGTGAAGTCCCCCCTCCGCGTGTGTCCCCCCCATGCCTGGATGACCCAGGGAGCAGCAGGCACCACCCGTGCTGAAACGCAGCCTGCAAGGGACCCTCGGCACTCCCACGTGAGAGCGATTTCGGGAGCCCTCATTCAGCCCTTAGACTCCGCATTAGGACACCCCCCCTCTGCTTCGCCTGCTGTGGGAAGCGCAGAGTTGACATTCGCCCAGACAAGGCTGGGAACGCGGGCTGCTGCCTGTTCCTCACCAGCTGCAGCAGCCTGCAATAACCCGGTGCAGTTAACATTTCACGCTAGGGGCGAGCCTAGCCTCGCAAGAAGCAGCAGACCTATTTCAGAGGCAAGATCAGCCTGAAAAATGGTTTAAGAGGGCCGTACACACCGGGAGGAGAAAAAAAAAAAAAAAGATAAGGGAAATCTTTTCTCTCTATTAACCATGTTGGCTCCTGCTGCTCCCTACAGCAACTTTCTTGTGAAATAATTGCCTTTGTAGACAAGTACCCAGTTTGCTCTTTGGCACGCTGGAAGGGAGCGCCTGTGAATAACACAACCAACTCCTTGCCCCCAAGCCACATGCATAGCCAGCATAATTCACCAGGCTTCGGCGGGCTGAGCTCTGGAGTCAGGGATGTAAAATACCTGTCTGCGCCCTCCAAGGCAAGGCAAGAACCCAGCAACAGCTAAAGCCTAACAAGAACCACTAGGCTCCCGGGGACGGGGTTCCCGGGCTAACGACAGCCTCAGAGAACATCGCCAAAATCACAGGCATCAGCTGCTCGAAATGGGGCATTTTCCCCAATGAAGAGAGAATTCCCAGTTTCAACAAAATTAAAAAAGCTCCCTTTCTGCTTGGACCAGACCCAGTTATTTGAGTGAATTAACTGACTAATTAACAGGCAAGTGCCCTTTATCTAATTTGCCTGTTTAAATAAAACCCCCGTACAACAATTGCCACCTTTAGCACCTTCCCATACCCAGAGCCTTCAAAACTGAATCAGCCAGGGAGACATGTCAGTTTTCAAATACAGACCCCTGTCACCTTTCGAAAACCAGAAAAGGAAAAAAGACAAAAGAAATACAGAGAGCCAAAGTACAACTCGGTCATTAGCCAAGTGCTGGAGTGCACTTGCGTTAATCGTATTAACACAAACAGCTCGTTAAACCAAGATCATCTCCATCAGGCAAAGATCAAAGGTCTCTCCCTTTCCTTTTCCCTTAGAGCAAGGTGCTACTGGCACTCAGCACAGTCTTAGGTGTTCTCAGCTCGCCCATCACCTCAATACGCAAGTGCTAATGCTGCAACAAAGGATGCTCTAGGTGTCCTTCAAGTTCACACTTAACAGATCAAACTATGGGATGGGGGGGGTTATGCTACTGAGTTACTCCTAGTGCTTAGAAATTATTCTGCACTATCACCAAGAAACACTTCCCTCCAAAGTGGAGGAAAATTAAAGCTCCTTATGAGGTTTCTCAGTCAAGAGGCATGGGACTAGCCTCTGTTATAATAGAGTTTCTTATTTAACGCCTACACAAATAAAAAGTCAGAATTATCTTCTCTAAGCACCTTGGCTCCATTCCCCTCCCCCTCCAGTACTATATCCTAACATTATGGTAATAAAAATTTTTAAAAAAGAAAAAGCTCACACACAGGACGGCTGAGCTCATGTAAATCATGGGGTGCATACACTTTCCCCTATAATAGTATTAGAAGACAGGGGCACACATATCAAGAGATCTAGCACTGGGCTCAGTGCCAAATAGCATCTCTGTCGGATAAATCAATGACAGATCAGCCGTTCTCAAAGCAATCAGAAATATTACATGAATGGGGGACCTCTGACATCCCCGAAACAGCTGTCTGCTTCCACTCAAAGTCAGACCCCGAGCGGACAGGGCTGCATTCTTTGGATTCTCCTGGAGAGACAAGGGACTTACTCCTGCCCACTGCCTCACTCCCCAGGGACCAGGGCCCAACCCTTGTACCACAAACCCTGCCACAAGTACAGCAAGAATTGCGACTATATCCACATTTGCATGTATCCAATCTTTATGCCCTGAAGATAACACTGTGTTATAAAAATACAACTTTAAACTCACAAGGCAGTCCTTGCAGTTTTATATTCCCCCAGCACTACCATCACATTTCCCTAATGGAGTCTGACACAGAGCAGTTAAAGCTGCTCCGAAGAAACTCAAAAAGCCCTGAAAACCTGTAAAGGGGCTGTTTCTGTGAACCACCTCCAGTTGCAGAGCAGCCGGGCTTCTCCCAGCCCTGCACAGCCCTGCTGCTCTCCCGTGGGGAATGCAAGTTACCTCTTTACAAACTGCTGGTGGTGAAGATGGGGTCCACAAAAATACATCACATCTTGAAGTTTTTCAGGGGCTCTTTCATCTGCATCATGGCAGATGTTTAAGAGCATACAGTGACCTCCGCTCTGCAGGGTACAGCTTTAATGACCTTCACACTGCTGATCCTCAGAAAGGAACGTGAATAAAAGAAGAAAAACCACCCCGTGGTCAGGGCAGAGTATGTTTGGGGCAAAAAAAAAGAAGAAAATCCCTTCTTTCAGGTTAACACAGATCTCAGCCCTGCTAACAGATCTCTGCTGCACAGCCCAGGTACGAGGGGACTACAGGCTAACCCGGACAGCCAGGCTCACCCCTGCTCTTTAAGGAGCACAAGGTGAGTATTAAGTTCTACCTACACATCCAGAGACTGCCAGAACAGACATTCCGCCACCTTTGTCACCTAAATAAATGCAGCATCTGCTAGCAGCAAGGCATTTCTAAAACCTCCTAAATGTCTAAGTTCTCCTCCATTCTTAAATCCCGGTCCTGCAGAGGCAGGCACATGTAGGGCTTTGCTCACTTTTTTCCCAGTCAAGAAGGCAGACCTTTCCACCTCCATGCCCTGTAGTCACCCCCACCAGCTAACACCTCCAGCCAACAGCCCTCTCTGGGAACCGTTACATCCTTCATACTTCTTAAGGTCTGCACGTTTACGTTCAGTTAGAAGAAATCCACAAAGGCTTCCAGGTTGTTCTCTGAGCTCGCCACCCTTTTTCTCCAGACCATACTTCCATTCTGGCCAACAGGGGTAAAGAGGAGAGACTTCGCGCTCTCCACTGCAAGTCCTGGGGGAGAGGCTCCTCCACCTTTCTGGGTCAGACACTCTTTCTTCAGGCTTCCATTGAACCTCCCCATCCTGAGAGCATCTTGAGTCGCACGGGGGAAATGTGATCTCAGGAGGCAGAAAGTGGGAGCAAATAAGGTGTTAGGAATGGAATTTGGCTCGATCGCCTGAGAGGGCTTGGGCTTAAAGGTGAAAACACTTCTGGCTGTACATTCAGTTTTTCTTCTGCTTGAGGCCACTTGGCTCTACGCTGTGATAATTGCCAAGGGAATTACTTCAAGTCTCTTACTGTCTGCAGAAACACAGTAAGAGAGACTACGGAGTATTACCGCCACCAAGCCATTACAAACAGTGTTTTAATGTGGTACCAAATAAATAAATACAAAAAAGCCTCTGTGTTTTTCAGTTAATGTTTCCGATACCCCTGGTAATTCTTCTAGCTCTGCTGCTTCACAGGGTTCCAAGAAACGGCTAGTCAAGTTAATCTCCTGGATTAACAATCTAATTACACAGGCTTGTTTCAACCTGCGAACTAAAGAGGTAGTGCTTCATTTCGTCTGTGCCCCCACCCCGCCATTTGAATGGCACAACTTTCTTAGAAAAGCTTCCGGTGAAAAGTCTCTTTGGGGGTGGGGGGAGCAGCGTTACCAACTACTGAAAGGGGTTTGGTAGAGCAGCCTAGAACCAAAGGAGAAACATACAAAATTCAGCTTCACTTTAGTTTTGCAGAAACAGCCTTTTCAAAGGCCAGGGACCCTCCAACTTCTAATTAATGCATCTGAAGCACAAATTCTGCAGTAAAACAAATAAATTAGTGTTTCAAGGATTGGATTGTTAAAATTAACCAGGAACTGCAGGAGCCCCACGCCCTCAAAGTTCCCAAATTCTCCAAGCATTTTTGTTTACAGCAGTGCATGGCCTCTCCAGTAACTGCACACCTCATAGCCACTGAGGGACAGGCGGTTCTCTGTTGCTCATTGAAAATATTAATATAGAGATTTGGTAGCAGCTATCAAAATGAATTGTTCATATTGCAATAGGTGGCAGCATCCTTTGTCTCCGACTGAAAATTAACTTCGGGGTAAATTTCTAAATGCATTCTGCAAATGAAAAGTATAACAAACGTTCTAGCTTATTTTTAAGAGATGTTTTAATTTTAACTGCAAAATTAGTCAGCTACAATACAATTTCGATTAGGCCTCAATAAGCATCAAGTCTGAAATCTACTTTGAAGTTTTAATGGTAGGAGGGCTTGCAGGTTAACCCAATAAAACACCCTTTGCAATTTTGATGTCTTTTTCACATTTTATTCACAGACAGCACAGTTACCCTATGCATATATTAAACTCTCCCTCTCTCCTTTTAAACAAGGAACATTTTTATCTTATTTACTATGCTATATGAGCCATGCCTACAGCAAAATCAGCAATTCAGGTAACAGGCAAGATGCCCCACTACCCTAGTAATCTTGCAGAAAATGGGCTTACAAACATTTTCTGTCTTGGGCCAACTTATCTCCCTCCTCCTGCAGAAGCCGCAACACGGGAAACCTTTTGTGACCGAACCAACCCACATCTCAAAAAATGAACTGCAGAATCAGCTCATGAGTTGGCAGAGATCCCAGAGATCAAGGTGGAGCTGGAAAAGCTCCATGAATGCAACTTGGCCATATTCACCTCCCTCTGCAGATGCTGACCTGCTGGGTAACAACTACTGTCCCTCAAAACAGAAGAATGCTTCTAAAGATGCATCTGAGAGCCTGCCTCTCCTAGGAAAGGAGAGCGCCGCACCCGATAGGCCCCCATCACATGCAGACCGTGTGAGCACAGTGTAGCTGACTGTCCTCCACCATGGGCCACAGCTGGTTACAGAGGGGAGATGAGCTGGAGGGGGTTTGCACCATGTGGTACCTTTACCTGCAACATGCAGCTCCACACTGGACTACCCAGTGAGGACACACCCTGGGCAGACGCAAGGAGAAGTGCTGGCCCTGAACTGAAGCTGGAGAACGTATTTCCCAGCATGTCTCCTTTCAACACCCAGTCCTGAAAGACAGCACGCCCACGCCCCAACACCCCCCATGCCGAGCCCGCTGCTCGCCCTGCCAGCATCTACAACACGGGAGTCACGACTAACGCATCCGCAAATGCAAGGTAAAGGGCTGGCTTTTCTCAAGGTAGGGAGATGACTGGAGCAAGGCACGGCGGGCCTGTGATGCCCCCAGATCCCATTCAGCATTTCCACTCCCGCACTTCCCGTTCGGGACTGCCTTCGATGACCTTTGGAGCTGCAGCGGGCGTAACGCTTTAGCGCAAGCCAATACACGCAGGACCAGGGCAGGGCAAAATGCTTTCCGAATGGCTCCAAGGGAATAGGCAGGACCAACGCTGCAGCCGAGCGGCGGCTCTTTCCAAGCTGCTGCAAGTGGCTAAGCAACATAGCTTATTCTTTGAGGGAGGCCAGCCCCATTATGTACCATATAACTAAAGGTGTCGGTCCGGGCTTCGCTTAAGTGTGACAAAGGCCACGTTTGCCTAGGGAATATTTAATTGCGCGGCTCTCTTTGCTGCGTTTAGTCAGACCTTCATACCCGTTGCTGCTGTTGGTAAACAGGGCTGCGAGACGGGCTGCAGCTACGGCGCTCCTGCCGCGTCGGCTGGCTCGGTTTGGTTTGCTCTTTTTCAAGTCCGCTCCCGAGATCTGTAACTCTGGGCTATATCGCTTGGTTTGTTTCTCAAAAATAAGGTGTTGCACCGGGGGCTGCCGAGGTGGAGCCCTCGGTCGCCCCGCGGCTATGCGCAGCCGGGAAGCCGCGGGACGACCGTGGGCTCCGGAGCGCTTGGAGAGGGTCGCTGCTGCGGGAAGAGCCGCTTCCCCTCCCCGCTCCCTCCCTTCCCCGTCCCCCCTTACTTCTCGTCCACATGGAGGCTGGGCGAACACTTGATGGCGAGCCAGGTCTTCCAATGGAGGTGGCGCACCTTGTACACCTGCCCGAACCCCCCCGAGCCGATCTTCTCCCAGCTACCGAATTCGCTCTCCTCGAAGGTTTTCAGCAGTCCCATGGTCCACGGGGAGCCGCTCTCCCGCGCCATGCTGTCCGCCCGCCCGCCCGGCACCGCGGTGCGCAGCGCCGCCGCTGCCGTCACCGCCCGCCCAGGTGAGTCAGGTGTGACGGGAGGGGGGGGCCGGGGTGGCGTCACTTCCTGGGCCGTGCCTGCCCCCCCCCCCCCCCCAGCGCCGCGGGGAGTGGTTGTGGCCCGGTCCGGCCGCCGGTACCCGCGTCCCGCTCCCAGCCGGGGCGCAGGCAGCGGCCCCCCCCTCCCCCCACCGGAGGCAGCCAGGATGTTCCCGGGGCCGGGACAACGCTTGTGGCCCGGCCCTTGCTTCTCCCGACGCCGCTAAAGGGCGGCCCCCCCACCCCCGGGTGGGCTCTCCAGCCGCCCCTCTTCTCGCCCGGGCAGCTCCCGAGTCGCAGCAGCCCCGGCAGCGGGGTGCAGCACGCGTGTCCAAAGCTCCTCGGGCAAAAGCGCTGGGGCAGGAGGGGAGCGCTGCGCACGCTGTGACAATTAAGCTGTTAAATAAAGGGGGAGGGAAGCACCAGCGACTGCGTTCCTTCGTTTTCTTCTAGACGGGGCCCGCTCTGGGAACCCCAGCGGGTTGCGTCCCTCCGGCAAAGGAGGACAAACCCTCCACCTGCGCGTCCTGCTCGGGTCTGAGAGACTCGGGCCAACCTGCTCCGGGTGGCGGAGGCAGAGTCTGTCCAGGCACGCTCCGAAGCAACAATTTTTAGGCTCTGGGAAACTGTACTGCCAAGGATTGATACGTCTCTGGTTTTTAGTTGCCCCTGGGATTAGGAGCTTTGATCCCAGCAGCAGATTTCAGTGCCTGAATCCTTTTGTGGATCTAATTGCAGGTACCACAAGACTCGGACCGATGGATAAAGGGTCCGACTCTGTTACTGAGACGCTGCAGCTGGAAGGAAGGAGTCTGCAACCTTTGGTATGTAACGTGACCATAAAGAGGCTATTCCGATCTGCATCGTGACCTTCACACCTATCGCATGTCTAAAGGTTAATAAAGCTCGTGTTTGTTTGTTATAGTTAGTATCAGACTCAGGCTGATTGTTCTAGGCAGTTAGTGTATGACCATTTAATCTGGCGAGTTAGGCAATAGATAGAGGACAATGTGTTTTAAAGCTAGGATAATAGTAGTCAGTCTTGTCTTTGCAAAGCTCCATTTAAAAAGGATCTATAGAAACATTTAATTACTTTCAACAGACATGGGACATCAAGTCTCTTCTCAGGGCTTTATTCCACATGGACTTGTTCCTGCTTAATTTACTGCGGATTAAACTAAACAATGGCTTACTCTGAGTAAGAACATCTATGTATAAATAAATCAGGAATAAGAAATAGCTGTGTGTAGAGACAAGCCCTTAGGCCACTTGTGTGACCCAACAATACACCTCTATCTGACCTCCTTCTCCTGGCTATCATCCTAACTTGTTCCTTGCTTTGATTTGGGACTTCAGCTGTGACTGGATCAGCCTGGAGAGACTGCCGTGCTCTCGAGGAGCTCTGCATAAGTTGAAGCGATTTGGAGAACCAGGGCCTTGGCCACTGTATCTTCTGGAGGTGTGCACGACTTTGTTCCAAATAGCACACCAGATATTTTATTCCACTAATGATACATTGCCCTTCAAATTCTTGTTTCATTGGGAAGATGGTGAAAGTTGTAGAACTAACTGATTTAGACGAAACCCAACTTGCACTTAGTTGGCAGTTGAGTTTAAGCAAGAAGTAGATTGTATACCTTCTACTTGCACTGTGATTTGAGAATTAATTCAACAAACACCAGCAACAAAGGAGTGAGAGCTCATGATAGAACATGGAAAGAGTTCATCTAAGAGAATTTCCATTATTTAAGTGCTTTCAAAAGGGCTAGGCCTAAATAAAATTCACATTTAAGGTGCTTAGAGAACTGGCTGCCCAGCCTCCGAGCTTGTAGTTGGTGAAGTGTCGAAAGGCTGGAAAAGGGCACCTGAAGACCTTGTCTTCAAGAGGCAGAAAAAGAAGAGTGGCAAGGGAATTCCAGAGCAGTCAGGTCTCTGACTAAAAATAAATAAATAAAATACGCTAGTATCTAGCCAGGCTGACAAACAACAGTCAATACTAGGTTTATTGAGAACAAATCATGTGAAACCAACTTAATGTTCTTTTCGTGGCAAGGTAACCAGTCTTGTTTAAGACTCCCCTGCATGTGCGTTAGCGGGGACATCACAAAGAAAACTCTCTTCTTACTCTATTGCATTGTCTTGCAGTATTTCCCAGTCCTTTCAGAGAACAGGATTTAATCCAGTGCTTTAGCCTTTTCTTTTTAGAATGAAATCCTTCTAAAGGGTTGCTTGGCGTGTATGAAGTCAGCCAACCTGAAGCTTTAACAGGTTGTAGGGCACCTTTGTCCTGTATGTTAGAGCTAAAACGTTTTGCCTCTACCTTCTGTGAACAGATAGCAGATGGCAACTATACGATGGCTTTAAAGCTGATACAAAAGAGCACTAAGTTGCAACTTGCAACTTTCCAAAAGAAAACAAAAATCCATTTGCCCACTTTGCAAACACTTAAGCTATGCAATACTGCAGTTGGCTTAAGCTGATCTAAAACTACGTTGCCTCTGAAGGAGGCTGCCATCCCCTCTTCTGTGTCGGTGCTGGTATTCACACAGTTGTACTGGCGTTCAGGTGGTTGAACAGTAACTGAATCAGCTCAATGATCTCACTTAAAAACACTCCCTCGCTTAGTTTTCAGACAGATCAGAAAGCTGGCCTGACTTACCAGATGCTCGTTAATGTCAACAGAAAGGGAGGCGAATAGGCTGGAAGGAAACTACCTCCGAAGAAGGTGATGAAAGGGGCATAGTTACACAGATGCTGGAGTTCCTCGCTGATCTCATTTGAAGCACACCCTCGCAAACAACTGAGAAGTGTGGTGTGGAGGTGGAAATGAGCGGTAGGAAGAGGGTGGGAATTTTTAAACCAATTTTTCCACTGAAGAAAATTAAAAAAAAAAAAAAAGTACAGTGTAGGTAATCCTACTGAAGACAACTACACACTCCAGCTGGGCTGCTCCTAGTGCCCAGAATCAGGCACATGTAGGAATTTTTTGCTAGTTCAGAGCTTAAGTTAATGGCAGCTCTGCCTGCTCAGCACCCCAACAGTCAGCTCCTTTATAAATTGATTTGAACGTACAAAAGTAAGCCATGAACTAAAAGGCAGGCATGCTTAGGCCTTCATCGGCGTGTTTTTAGTGCTCGTGACTGTAATAGCTGAACAAATCAGAAAACAAGTTAAAAATCTTGTGGCTTCCTTGTAAAGCTGAGAACTCTTCTTTAGAGGCAGAAAACTGAGGCACATCATAATTTGCTGGAGATCACAAAAGCTCCTTACTGTAGAGACACTCTGTATTTGATGTGATCTAGTAAGAAAATTACTGTTTCAGGGCTTTAGGTAGGCTTTGCAGATTGCTTTTAACACATCTCACTTCATGGAATTATATGCCAAAAAATAGATCAGTGCAAGCACTCCTCTCCCAGACGCTAAACTTTAAAGCCCGTGCAAAATAATAGTGCTGCTTAATGATCCAGCTTTGAGAATTTTTTTCCAAGAGACAAATACTGTTCTTTTTCACAACTGCTTTCTTAGAAACTACTGAACTATTTTTGCTAACTTTCTTCCTCTTAAGGATAATAAAAAGCCCTGCTTTCAGGAACTTAATTGAGAAGTATTAAACAACCCAAATTTTGCATAGATCTCTTTATCAGCTCTGTTTGTTTATGATGGTAGAAAGCCTGTATAAAGTGAAAAAAATACAAATTAAAAAAAAGATTAATCATATTTGTGTGAGCGGTGAATGACTAACACAGTTGTTTCTGTGGTATTAAGGAAAAGAATGCCTAGTTTGAAATTTTCATTCTCAAACCTCTGAGAACAAAAAAGGTGTTCTGCGTGACTTCCCCAAGCTCGATCTTGCTCTGCTTCTTGGCAGACGCTGTAATTTTTTAGGTACATTTTTTCCTGCTGTTAGCTGTGCTGCAGGGCACCATCTCTGAGGTCATTATCAAAGGGTTTCTTTGTCAGCCTGGCAAGCTGTCTCCTCCTGCCTCCACAAAGCCAAGGGCTAGTCCGGTCCCACCGAAATCCACAAAGGTCCCGTGCCAGAGCCGCAGTTAGACATTATGCTGGTTTTACAGACTCGAGTGGACCTGCGCCAGTTTACCTTATCTGATGATCTGGCTCCATGAGAACAAGTCCCTAATGACTCACGTCCACCTCATACCTGGTGTGCACGGGAAGAAGTTGTTTTTCAAGCTGGGTCCCACAAATCCCAGCAAATAATGTCTTGTTTCTCGTAGAGCTTCTTTATTCTAGGAGGCGCTGAATAAAGTATGTCTTCAACGGAGATACTTGCTTGACACTTACTCCATGTCACACAACGTCGTGGGACAAGGTGGCAGGGCGACTCAGAGCGTTCAGTCCGCAGGCATCCTCTGTGAGCTCTTCTGTGAGAGAGCACTCCGCAGCACTTGCTGGGGAGAAAGCAGCTTCAGAATCACGTTGAAAATTAAGCAGAAACAAAAGCCTAGTTTTCAAAACTGAATAGATTTACATACAGTTATTTTAGTACAAATAACTAGCATGAAAAATTTATAATTGGTATCAAAATCAGAAAAGAGTGCCTTTTTTCACCAAAGTGCTTTCATTCAGATGGATATTTTATTTTGCTTTGTACATGCAAACCAGCATCTTGGAGTGCTAATATAACACCGAAATCTTACCATAAAATTTAAAAAAGCTCTTTGAAAAAACAACTTTGAAATCCATTGTCACTAACTACTATTGCCTAGTAAATATACAGGTGTTAACAAAGCCTCTGTATACAAACCAATATATGAATGTAAATTCTAAACTACATGACTGACAAGAAAATGATTGTAACTTTTTAGCTTTGCAAGGCCTTGTGTGGATTCAAACACTGTGAATAATAATAAAGTGGAACAGGTACCTAAGCAACAGTAGAATAAAACTCTAGAGTGTCATTAAGCAGCATAAATGAGGGAAATTATTTTAAAATATGATTTTAAAAAATAGGGTGCCATTAATAAATTATCATCCCATTATGTCTGCCCCCACAGTTGATTTTGTCTTCCAAAATGTATTTAATAGGCTTACATGAAGTTGTGGCAAATTAGAACTTGCAGGTCATACCCTTGCCCTGCAAGTGTGGTTCTATAGCTCACGTACAAATCTATAACGCCATGTTTAAACCTGTCATGTGAAGCCCTGCATGGGCTTTGGGTAAATTAACCTTGGTACCTGCAACGCAGCTTGCACTGAAGGCAGCAAACTCCCAGTCAGGCAGGCATGAGGATCTGCCCAGAGGAGTAAATTGTTGGATATTGGATGAGAGGCTTCTGGTAAGCTATTGTAAAAGATCTGGAAAAGACTCCTCTGTATTCTGGTTGACTAATACTTTCCATTATAAAGGACTCTTTCTTTGGGAAGCATTAACACCTCTGTTGTTTGTTGCAGGCCTTTGATATTTAGCAGGGGAAATCCCAGAGGCTATAGTGGTACCTATTCATTGCCCAGAGAAACGTGAGTCAGTTTTACCCGTATTGTAAAGTATTAAAAACGCTGGGTCTCTGATTCATGCACAAAGGCAGATTAAAATCAGGCTGCCACCCACATCTGTCTGGCCTGCCCCCACTGCACAGATGGCTCAACTGCTCTTGAAACACCAGCTGAATTGCCACAAATTACGGCCCAGAATATTTAATAACACTAAAACCTGAGCACAAAGATCTCAGCTGCCTGCAAAGCAGGAACTTTCAAAGCAGGAACTTCCAAGGCAGTAACAAGGTGGACAGCTATGAGAGGAGATTTGTACTGCCGTCACTTTTAATCTGCCTATATTTGTGACAGGGGTCTTAAATTCCTTTTCTCTCTCTAGCCGAGATTGCTAAACACCGTACACAACCTGGTCTAGGTTGTTAGGCTGAAGCAGCAGTGATCACTGCTGTCTGAGCACAGGTGCGCGGTCAGAGGCGTGACTTAGGGCTCCCTCCAGCAAGCCCCACTCCCATTCATAATGCAACTGTAGCAAAATGGCACAGACCCTTCAGCTGGCTCACTCTCCCCACTCTCTTCGTGACAGCAGATGTAGGAAGCAGAGGAACAGTTCATGTAAGAGTGCAACAGATGCTACGCTGATACCACCGCCTCAACCGCTCCTACCGGCCTTCGTGAGGGCCCTGGGCAGAGCACTGTGCTCTTCTAGCCGTGGGGACGAGAGGGAACGAGTCCTTCCTGCCCCTAGCCCCGCACACAGGCCTAGCGTGGCCTCATAGTCCGCACATGCAAGAGCGGTCGGCAGTTAGATGATGAGGGGCCAGTTCAGAGGAGAGCGTTTTCTACAGAAGAGGCACAGTGTAAATCCTCCCACAGAGAAGTGCCCCAGAATCCTGGGGGTTACATGGAAAGCTCACTCCAGACGGCCTATTTTTGTTCAAACTATGCCCAGACTGTCTGATACTCCGTTCCGGTTAACTGGGGACTCACCCGTGTGCGGGTTCATTCCTTGTCCTGGGCTCTCAGTATGTCTACATGAAGGAATGGACATTCGGTGAGCGGTGGTAATGCAGCGCTGCTCTGCGTAGGCGCTGGAAGTTGCTTTCAGACTGGCAGAGCAAGCCCCTCTCAGAGAATACCCTGGGGTCCCCAAGGGGCGCTGGCTTCTAGTAGCTGATACAGGGCAAGTTAGTTTTCTAGCAGGCTTCTCCTGTGTATAAGTTGTACATACTTTAGTTGGAGGGCTCATTCAGTTCTTGTTTTTTAAAACATTTCAAACATTGTAATTCATTTTTACTGTGATGAAAGATACATGTCTTTTTGTCTATGCCCTTTCTACAAGAATCAAATAAATGTCTTTGCCAAGCACTTTTCCTAACAGGTCAGAATAACTATAGCTGTGTGGAATTATTTATGAAAATACAGTTAGGCACATTTAGCTATGCTGCCAATATCATTCATTTACTTTCTTGTCATTGTACCTGCAGCATCCAACAAATAACTATAAAATTTCCGTTATACCAAATGTTACATAAATCCTGAAGTCAGCTCTATGAACATCTTTAACTGCTTTATTTAGACATAACCTTTTTTATTTAAATGTATTCATTTAACCATACATTGTAGTTTAAAAGTCCATTATAATAATAAAGTCTCTCTAATAATTCTTGAAATAATTTTAAAGTTACTAAGTAAAGCTAAGAAACCTGCTAAAATTGTGAATTTTTTATAAACGTCACAAGCTGTTATCTGATTTCTAATAAACAACGTGGTGGGCTAATAAAAAATGGGATGTTTTACCTACCAGTTCAAACTGTTTGTCCCATGCATTGGCTCAACACTTTCCCCACAGGCTGTATTTTTTTAGTAAATAAATAAATACACACGCACACATATATATCCTACATGAATATACAGAACTTCGAAGTTTCTTCTCCAAAAGGCTATAAATGAAAGCATTATATGTGCATAATACTGTGTGTATCTTGCATGTATTCTCTAAGCACATTAGAATAATTTAACATGAAAGCTGAGAAAACACAGTATTATATACAAGATTTGACAAGGATAAAAGTGAAGACTTTAAAACGTATTTTGTTTAAAAAAATAAACCTCTTCTGAAGAGTATACTTTTCACAGTGTTTCTAGAAAGCTATCTGAATTCCCAAGTCCAATTCCATTTCTACCAGTTTTTCCTTCACGTTCATCGGTGTTGCTTCATCAACTTTAGCTGAAGTACAACGGTTTTCGAACAGCTGTACAGCAGTTTGAAGTTCAGAATACACAGGCTCTGGCATAGAAGTCTCTGTTTCTACCACAACATTTTCTCCAGTAGCTCGTGACCATGGCTGAAGCTGCGTGAAAAGTACTTCTGCTGTTGAAGTGTCTCTTTCGCCAGAGTCCCCTCCTTCTCTTCCAAAACTATTTTGACTTGAAGACTTGTTTGTTACTGTCTTGTTATTAGGAGCCTGACCTAAACCCATGACAGCATTATATACTGCTAAATTCAAACTCATGTGACCCTCATCATCTTCTTTATATCTAAGGGAATAAAATTGAAAATACTGAAAATACAAGTTACAAACATAGCATTTACAGCAGAAAATAAGAGTAACATCTCATTAAATTGCCAAAACTGAGAATGTCAGCAATTAAAAGACGAATTAGATTGCTATTTATTAGGTGGCACCCAAACAAAAGACATTCTATGTGAAGGAACACTTGCAAGAGGGTTCCAGTAAGTAGTTTTTATCAAATACACATCACGTAACAGAAAATAAGAGATACCTATTTATAATTGTATTTTATTTGCTGTATTTTCTTGTCCCAAAATGGAGAGTATGGCTTGTTTATACTTCAGAAGTTGTTGATATATTGATGTACTCTCTTTGGTGGATACAACTTGCAGGCTCAAAAAATTACTTTCAACAATCTAGGTTACAAGATTTTCACAGTGGTAAAAGCTATAAAAGCAAAAAGACCTTTTTTTTCTTGGTTTAACCATCTTTACACTAGGTTTTCCATCATGATAGTGAAACCTAAGCAGTAAATTGTTTCACGCTCAGCATGTTTAGAACTGAACCAAACTTAAGATAGCATTTAATTAAATATCTGGATCTTTTAAACAAAACATTTTTTAAAAAAAAAACACTTTATGATGTGAACAAGAATCAACTGGTAACATACCTGAAACGAGAATGACTGCGGAGTTCATGAGCTTTTCGAAGATGTAGGGTCAATGTATAACTCCAGGAGAAACATTTCTGACAGATGTGGCATTTGTATTTCAGAATGCCATTACTCTTGGAAAGAAAGACTGTTAGAGTCATTGAAGGTTTGCACATATATATGACCAAAAAAAAATCCCTTGTTGAAAAGGGGAAAACCACACCAACTAGCTGAAAACCTTTTTGAAGTTAACTTCCTAAAATGTTTAAAACTTGTGGTTTTTAGAACTTGTCTAATTAAGGAACCCTAGTGAACATGGAAATTCTCTGCATTGGCCATCAGTACTGCAGATATTTCCAATAGTGGTGTGACACATAGCTTCCACTAAAATGTATTCATTTTACAACATAGCAGTGATCCTAACTCAGAAATTTGAAGAAACTGGCAACAAGCGTGCATAAACTGCAGCAGTCAAAACTGTATTTTAATGTTGTGGCCAGACTCACACGATTAAAAGTGATGTAAGCTTTACACACTTTGTAGTTTCTCTATTTTCAGTTAACATATTAGTTCTAAGGATGGACTACCAACATGAGGAGAAAGGTGACATTGGATTTTAATCCCTGAAATATTTTGCTGTTGAGATTAGGATTGGCATGTTCTTTTTTTTTTTTTTTTTTAAAAAAAAAAAAAAGGTGGGGGGTTGGCCAGAGTTCAAGATTGTCAGTATGCAACTGCATGCACCTAAGGTAAGCACACAAAATCTATAGGTAAGGATGAGTCAGATATTTGCATAATACTTGCAAGAGTCCTAGAAACGTGTGCAAATGAATACTTGATTTGATGCAAAAATGAAACATTTCATTAATTCACAAGAAACTAAACGCACATAAATTTGAAACATTAGTCTCACTTATAGCAATATATTTTATTCTGCTACTTAATATGCTCACCACATGCGCTCTCTTGTAATGCTGTGTCAAAGTTCGTAAAGTCCGTGAAGTAAAACCACATCCTTCAACATCACAGCTGTAGGCATCTGAATCATTGTGTGTTTCAACATGTTTATGCAGATCATACGCGTTCTTAAAACTGAAAACAAGGTAAAACAAATAACAGATATAATAGTACAGAGGAGTAGTCTTGTGGTTAATGTTTAGGACTGGGAGGTAGTAATTTTTGGCTCTGACGATGACAAGTGAAAGCGGAATATGTGTAAATCACTTCTCTACCTCAGTTTTTCCACCTGTGAAAAGGGGATAGTACAGACATCTCTTTGATGTGCTCTGGATTTCATTTTCCATTCCCTCTTTCTTCCCACACATCCACACCATGCCCAAATCTAGGTAATTTTTCCACAACCGTGTTGCAAGGCATCACCCTCTCTTTTTGTTCACATAGAGAAAATTCTTGTCCATTGTTGGTCAGTCACTTCATCCTCTCTGGTCTAGGAATTCCGATTATTTCCTTCTGTCCACCCACAGTGTGAACACAAAAGTACTTAAATATTTGTTCACTTTATCCCACTTCCAGCATACAAAGGCTAGACCTCTCATCTTCTCTGGCAGTTAAACATAATTTGCCAATGCTTGTATATGCAACTTGGTCTGTCACATCACAATGCCCCCTTTTTTTTTTTTTATTTTATTTTTTTATTTCACTGCTGGTTGGTGTCTTATGGTGAAAGCAGAAAAGAAACCACCACAGAAAAATGAGAGTGCAAGACAGCAGAAGGTATAGTAAGCCTGTGGCAGAAAAAAATCACTCAAAGGAGAAGACTGTGACTCTCCCAGCAAACAGCCAGCAGTCGTTTAGAATGGCAAAACCCACAGTTTAAGGCACTACTGCTACACATCTCAGCTTGTCATGACGACCATTTTGTAGTAGACAATCTTGCCAAGAAAATTCACCTTTTAACACATCAGTCCTACTTGCACCATAAGTTCATGAACTACAGTGTCTCAGCAGCTGAAAGCAGATGAACAGCAGATGAATCTATTAGATTTCTTCATTGAACAGTTGATTATTTTTGTGGTGGAAAACTTTTCTTTCTTTACTAACTCCTATGTAAAACACTAACTTGGTTCTACAGTTCTGCTCACGTAGCTATGAGCCTCAAGTTTTCTTACCCGTTGTCACAGAGGTGACAATGGAAAGGACGGTCATCACAGTGTCGGAATCTGATGTGTGCTTTCAGTGAGGAGACACTTGTGCATACTGTATCACAAAGGGCACACGTAACGTGATTAACTAGAAAAGATAGTAGAAAGATACTTTCAGTTGTGTATCACAAATTCACCAGGACACTGTCTGCTATGACATATGACAAAAAATGTATTAAAATATCATATTAAAATTAACAGATTATAATACATTTGGGAATAAAATATACAGAGGAAAAAAGGGATAAAAATGGAATGCAGATACAATAAAGAGAGTGGTGACATAATAGTCAATTTTACAATGTTTCAAGTTACTTTCAAAAAATAGATAGTAAGGGAAAAAGATGTAGAGGATCATGTTTCACTCTCTAAGCTCTAACAAAAAGGATGATTATCGTCTTGCCCTTGGCTCTTTGGGAGGATTTCTGAAAGGTGAATGTTGTCTAGAGGCCTTCTGACAGACAAGCACTGGCAAATCTACTTCTAGTGTTTAAGGTATTACCACTCTTAAAAAGGTGGTAAAAAGAGTATGTCTGTCCTCCGCCTCCCCATTTCACATTCGGATATATTTGCTTAAGGCATAATAATGCTAGGTGCTTGCTAAGCTGCCAGATACAAACTGCAATGGCTGAGACACAGGTTTTCTCTGCTGACTCTGGAACTGGGGAGAACCTCTGGCAGATTGGCAGGCAGGACTGTAACATCTTAAGCTGAACAAATGCTTGCTTTGCTGCAAATGAATCAGCAACCTGATGAATGCAGTAGGAAGAAACTCAGTAAAGAAGTTTTGGATTTAGACAAAATCTGTTATATTTAGGACTTTGAAACAACACATTATCTTATAATCAGCCCAGTGCTTTACAGGTGGCCAAAGAAAAACATGCAGTTGAAGTGCTCATGTTTTCTCAAAAAAGGAAGTAAATATAATGCACTGCAACTATTCTGGAATCACTCCCTGCATAGGCACTTTTCCTCACAGTTTGTCTTAAACCAGGAAAAATGATTTTTTTTTTTTGTTTCCTCCCCAGAATAAATAGCTTCATGTGGAAAACTAGTCTGGAATAACTTAATCTGCAGAACTGCATCAGTGAAGTTCAGCAGTCTCTTGAAATGGGAGTATCCACCAGTTTACTTAGTTGTCTGGCATGTAAATATGTCCATGTAGGGAGTGATTCCAGAATACCTACAGCATTTGCATTCACATCACAGCTTATTTCAGAATAATATCTTATAGGTAGGCAAGCTCTTTAAAAGAAAATTTCCATATTTATCTATACCAGCAAGCTATTATGAAATACGCTGGGGTAAGAATCTGAAAATGTCATGTCTGCACTGGCAGTCTGCACTAACATGCAGACATGCATGCTGCCAGAATTTTTAAAGAAAGCTGAATCATGAACCAGGGAAGTAACTGGCTCTAATATCCAAAGGCATTTACATTGTGCCTAAACAGTGGGACCCAGGAATGTCTCCCAGCTCCCTCAGCCAAGTTCGTATCACAGCTGGTTTGCTGTAGCTTACTGGAACATGACACAGGTTCACATCATCCTTGTTCCTAGGTCCAGCCACCTTGTGATTTTCCCTGGCTATGCAAGCAGAACAGAGCCTGAATTATCAGGGGACAAGGACAGCCAGGCACGTTGTACAATTCACAAAGGTTTAAGTGCAGCCAGAGTGACTAGAAACAAATAGTTCAGGTAGCCATATGCTTTATTTAATATAGCAAATCTATCTTAATGTGTGCTATGCTTTAATTTTTAAAAAAACAACAGCATATTTAAACTGCTTCATCAGCTAATAAAAACAAACGCCCCAAAAAATCTTAATTTGTATTTATTTCCAATTTCTATCCAAAATCACCTTGAGACAAAGGAATAAAACTAATCTAGTAAACAAAACAAAAATAATTCTCTATTTTCTAATATAACATATAAAAATTAAGCTATTTTAGTCAGATGCATGTCATTTATAAAACCATTTAAATACAAACATGGTCAGTCCTGGTAGCTCACAGTAAGCACCAAATCAAATGCATAGTTGTTAGGCATCAATGCGTTGACTTGCAGACCATGAAAAAATCATGTTTCCTTAAGAATGCAGCTGGAAAGTAGAATGTGCCCTGACTGAGCAAGTCTGCACAAAGCTACTTGTATGTTTATACAACCTAAATGACTGGTGCCCAGGTCTGGCTACATGGTTCAAATATTCCCATTCCCAAAGCAAAGACCCACCCGCCTCTCTGCTTCTGCATTTCCTGTATGTCCAACAGCAATATCACATGTTTCCTTGTGCTTAGATGCTGTAGGATTCTTTCCCAGCAAGTCATAGCTGTTGTAGTATAACTTGTGGGAATAATTTGGGGACCTCAGGGAGATTGTGGTTAGGTCAATGAAGGACTACACCATTTGAGTGAGGCTGATTATGCACTGCAAGGTGAGCAGAGTTGCAGCCCAAGCTAAAACACAGCTTTGGCTTTAACCATGCCCCTAGTCATGAAAGCAAGTAAACAGAGATGCAAGTGAAGAATAAGCATCTGCACGGGAGCTACTTCAAAATAGAAAAGCCCCTTAAACTTTTTGATCAGAAGGCATGAAGAAGGGAATTGCCATGTTTCAGAGGGACTGGCAATGAAATTCCTACTTTCCAGCATTTGGAACACAGTTGCCCCAGTTTTAATTTTCTTAGCTGATATAACGATACTTATAATAACTCCATAGTTTATCACACCTGTTCTGTACAAGGTGACCTTAAGAAAAGTACGTTTTATTTTAAAAAGCTCTGACTTACCATGTCCCCTCATGTGATCTCGTAGCAGCCTTTCATTGGCAAAATGTTTCTGACAGTTCTGGCAAACAAATATTTGTTCTGAATTTAAATACAAACTATTTAGTAGCAATACAAATAACTTATGAAAGATTTATTAATTAATAAACTATAGCTACCAGTTTCATGAATAAACTAACACAGCATTGAGGCAGTTTCAATATTCTTTTTCATTACAGATACTCTTCAGACAAAAACTTATTGAAAAACTTAAAGGCTTAATGAAAAGGATTGTTTATCAGTAAGTTAATTTTATCCTAAACAGAATAACAATCTGTTCAAAACACTAACAGTTTGAAATTTGAGCTCTTCTGTCAATTACCTAGAATGCACCTACTTTTCGTCACCAAAACATCCACAATTCCTAAATATATTCGAAGCACTTAAAAAAAGAAAAAACAACCACCTCTCCCTTCCTCTTCAGCATGCAGGAAAGCATGCCAACTAATACACAGTTGGTTGACGTAGGGAGTGTTCTGGTGAAGAAAATACTTACTGGAAAAGCAAAGCTGAAGAGAAAAAAATTGCCTTTCAACCTGAAAGTAGTTAAATGCTCATTGGGATTACTTGCAGAGATTTTGTAATCCAAGCCTGGCTCTCGTGGAGGTTTTCTCTTCAATAATCAAAAGTCTTTCCCATGCACGGGCAGTTTCCCAGTGTCAGTGGAATGTCACGCTGTGCCACTGGCACCAAGGGAAGAGAGGCAGTGCGATGCCACAGCTGCCAAGTGAATAGCTTTTCTGCTGAAACACGGATCTAAGGGTGTTCTGTTGCTCACTTTCATTATCCTAATTCATCAGACATGCAAAGTCAAGAGAACTTCTATGCTTTATGAAAACAACTGCCTTCCTGGAGTAAACCCTGCTTTCCTGCAACTGATTTATGTGAAAAATAGAAATATTTATGAAATTACATGTGGACATTATCACAAAGCACCTTAAATGAAAATCTCTTAGAAATATAAACAGAAATAAAAGCATATCCACTTACTATCTTCTGAAACTTGTCTCTTGGCATGATCAAAAAACTTAGTGTTATTGGAGAACATTCCTCCACAAGTAGGACATGCTACAACTCTTTCTTGTGTGTGGGTTCTTAAATGATCCCAGAGCTTATGCTTTCCTTTAAATACACCTAAACAATCTAAACCAAACAAACAGAAAAAAAGCTTCACGAGTACTGTACTCTTTCTTATGTAGAAACAGAAAAGGGTATTACATACTTATGTCTTAGGGTTATATTTTTAGAAACACACAAAAAAGCTTCTTCTAGGGAAAAAAAAAACAGATTGATACTATTACAAACATCATGTGACATTTAATCCTGCAAATGTCCATGCCAAAGCCAGATTACTTGTCAGTAATCAGAATTCTTCAAGACACGTTGGCTATGTGTCTCTCAAAAATTTCAGTTTTGAATCAGCAGAGAGCATGCTGCTATACTTTCCACTCTCATGTGTCAAAGTTTTTGACTCCACATGTATGCTCATACAGTAGAAAAGAGATAACATTCATTACTATTTCTGTTGCTCCCCCCCCCCGCCCATCACAGAACTCCAGCAATCTTCATGGTCTCTGGAGAACCAGGAGAACAAGATGGGGTAGTGAATACATGTCAACATCCCCAAGAACTCTGCTTACTGACCGCTTTTTTTTTTATCTTCACATTTTCTATCTTTATATACACATTCACATAGTGGTCAACCGCAAGCAATCAGCTATCCACCAAACAATCTTTGCATATAAATAGCTATGTCCTCAGATCTCTTGAGCTCAGGAACAATCTGGCACTGTGGACACAGTGCGAGTTTTAACAGCACAAGTAGAAAGCTCTGGCTATTGGCATGTGACAAATAAGGGGAAAATCCCTAGTAGGTTAATGTATTGGTGTAAATGGAACTAAAGAACTACTTTCAGGAGAAAACTTCAGACAGATGTGAAGGAATAGCCTACCCTATCACATAAGGAGAAGCAGCCACGAGTCTCTCTCATCTACCTAACAAAGATAATAGCTATGCAGAACACTACCTTTTTAGAAAGGTGAAATAATAGCCTGGACCCAATCAAAGACTCTTAAAAAAACAGAGGACTAAATTCAAATTCAAGAGCAAGAGGTAGGGAAAGATAAAATATTCTTTTGTGGATGACACACGATAAGAGTAATCAAGTGAATCAAACTCAATGACAGGTTGAATACCTTTAGGTCTCAGAAATTAATACATAAAATTCATTTAACAAAAAGGATTTGCATAGTTCATTTAACCAAGTAGGTGCATCATGAGTTCCACTCCTACTATCCATCAGGACATTTTCTCAAGTAGAACAAGAATGTAATAGTCTTGATAACAACCCACATCCACTCCAATGGGTAGAATATAGGTGACTTCCTGGAAAGGAGTTCTGAGCTCCAGATTAACATACCTAGTAAAGGGACAGAACTCTAAACTCTTATTAAAAAACAAAGGAAATCCTAAAACCTCACCTTGCCTACAATGAGGAAACAGGATCACCAGTGTCTCTTTCACCTCTACAGTGTACAGGATACTTCTGATCAGGAGGGACCATAGAAAAAGGACAAACTCCTGTGTCTAGATCAGAAGCTGAGGAGGACTGATTATTCTTCTAGTGCAGCATGAAGATTTCTGTCGCTGTTTAACCCCAGATTCAATATGTGATACACAGGACATCAGATTTAATCTCCCTCTTACATCCTTCCTTTGTGAACTTTGCCAGGGCCCTGAGTATACCAACAGCCTCTGATTTCCCTGACCAGCCTGTAGCCATCTTTCTCTGTAATCCTCCTCTGCAGCCAATTCTGGCCCACACATCTAAGAGTTTAGTTGCCTGTGTTTGAGGTCTGCTCTAATGCTTCTATGGCCCCTCCTAATCAGAAGCTGTTCAAGCTTCAATCACACCTCTGTGAAAACAGCTAAATTGTGAGAGAGCAGTGAGAAGCCTCATCTGGGGCCTCCACTCACACACCCTGTGCTCTCTGGCTCGGGAGCTGCAGTTACCCACCCCTTGGGCCTCACTGGCCCTGCCTCTGACTTGCTATCTGGACTTCCTGGCTTGGCCTCAGACCTGTCTTGTCACAGTGGACTTGGCTGATGATCATTGGGCTGTGGCTGACCCTGGCTAGCACCACCAGGCCTGCTCTGTTCCTCTTGTTCAGGTTCTGTGCACCCTGTCAGTGAGGTCCCTGCCTGCCTGTGACCCTTAACTCCCGGTTTGCTTTCCCTTGCAGAGCAGCCCACTCTCGCTGTACCCTCACAAATTCAAACCAACTCAGACCGCCAGCTAGTCTACTGAAGGTCCCTGGAAAAGACTGATCACTTTCTGTCTGTTGTCCCAGTTCCATGACAACTGCTTCCTCACAGACATGAGACCTTACTGGCCTGTCCTTGCTTGTTAAGTTTGGGGGTGTGAAAGGAAAGCTGTCTTTCACTGCCTGGACATTATGATTCTGCATGTCACTTTCAAGTGTATAGCACCACCCTGAATGTCAAGATCACAGACTACAACAGACCCTGTAAAACCCAGGACCTGTTCTTTTGTTCCGAGGCAGGATCAATTATACCTTCGTCTCAAAAGAGGTCTTCTCAGTTCCCCAGTGACAGACAACCTCCATAATTTCAACAGGCATCTGCTACAGTATTTTAAAATACCCTATGAAAATGGCTTTCCTAACTTACAACTTGCACCTCTCTTGTTACATCTGAAGCTCATTACTTCTCATCCTTTCTAGCACAGACATGGAGAACAGATGATTTCACATAGAATCATAGAATCATTAAGGTTGGAAAAGACCTCTAAGATCATTGAGTCGAACCGTCAACCCAACACACCATGCCCACTACACCATGTCCCTAAGCGCCACATCTACACGTCTTTTAAATACTTCCAGGGATGGTGACTCAACCACTTCCCTGGGCAGCCTGTTCCAAGGCCTGACCACTCTTTCAGTAAAGAAATTTCTCCTAATGTCCAGCCTAAACCTCCCTTGGCGCAACTTGAGGCCATTTCCTCTCGTCCTATCGCTTATTACTTGGCAGAAGAGACCAACACCCACCTCGCTACAACCTCCTTTCAGGTGGTTGTAGAGTGCGATGAGGTCTCCCCTCAGCCTCCTCTTCTCCAGACTAAACAACCCCAGTTCCCTCAGCCGCTCCTCATAAGACTTGTGCTCCAGGCCCTTCACCAGCTTCGTTGCCCTTCTCTGGACACGCTCCAGCACCTCCATGTCCTTCTTGTAGTGAGGGGCCCAAAACTGAACACAGTATTCGAGGTGCGGCCTCACCAGTGCCAAGTACAGGGGCATGATCACCTCCCTGCTCCTGCTGGCCACACTATTTCTGATACAGGCCAGGATGCTGTTGGCCTTCTTGGCCACCTGGGCACACTGCCGGCTCACGTTCAGCCGGCTGTCAATCAGCACCCCCAGGAACATCTAACAGCAGGGCATTTCTTAACATATTTGAAGACATATCATATTCCTTTTCTTCCGTATTTCCCTTTTCCCCATTCTGTTATTTAGGCTATACAGTCAGTCTCGTCCCTTCACCTGTCCTAATGGGCTATATTTTCTAAAGCTATGATCACAATGATGTGTAATTTTTTTTTGTTCCTCTAAGGACTACGGATTCTACACTATCAGTGAGTTCCCCAGCCAAAAAATAGTGCATCTGTCAGCTAATCTCAAGAGGGAAAAGGAACAAAATGATGTCTCCTTGCATCCACTGACGGGATTTTGCCATCATTGCAGTGAATAGCTAACCCAAAAAGTAACTTTAACCCATAAATTGAAAAGACGCATATCTGGGGGGGGTTCACCAAGAGGATTCCAATCAAACCTGGATTTTTTTGACACATTTTACAAAACACAGCCCAATTGATTGGTTTAAAGCAAGCACAGAATTATCTGTTCCAGGACCAGAGTCCTACAGATTGTCACATTATTCTTCAGCAGAAAGTCTTTTCTTCCGGAGAGGTTCTGCTCATACACTTTGTAGGTCTGAAGCTGAATGGCATGCACATCAAATGGCAGTCCATAGTTTAGCCCTTACTCAAACAATCAAGGCATTTGCTATGAAAGACTGTCAATGGAATGTGGCTTCTACAATAGAGCCAAGGGCAGAACATCAGCTTTGAAGCCATGACAATAATTTTAACACAAGAGGTAGCTAGCAATATAGAGAATGCATTAAAAGTGCTCTTTCTCACCACAGAGTTGAGAAAAACTAGGATGGCAATAGGTGTGCTTCCCTTGATTTGAAGGGAACAGATGAGGGAAAGCAAAGAGTAAGCTTACCATGAAAGATTATTGTGAGCAAGACAACCCCGATCCTGAGTGGTAGAATATAAGTGAAAAGTCTGTTTGAATGGTATATGAACTATCAACCACAGGCAGAATTATGAGGAAACCCAACCCTGTTCAGTACTGGCAATTCTCAACTTAGACTAATTGGGAGTTGAGGGTGTTCAACCTCATGGATAATAGGAACTATTCTACTTAAATCATGGTGCCTACAAAATAGAAATGTTTCTGCAACTATTTAACGTAGATGAAAAAATATCTGAAGACTTCTCACAAGTTCCTATGCAGTATGTAGCACCAAGTGAATTTTATAAGAAACACTGCAGTGAAATACTTTTTGAAATAGAATTTTTGTATATGAACTACCTTTCCAGTGACAATAAACAGCTTTGTTCTGATCTGTAACAGTTTCTTCCTCAGTAGCATAGGCATGAATAGCAACATGTTGATAAAACCACACTGGGTTATTGAAGGTAACCTAAAAACAAAATAGAAGCATGGAGAAGAAAAGATAGTTTTGGCAAGAAATCAAATGACAGGAACATAGAATTAAGTGTTTTTAGAAACCAAACAGACACCAGTAAATATTGCAGTAACATTTAATTAACTCACCCCAACACAGAGACAATTACATCAACTACAAAAATGTAGAACATTCTGCAGTATCCACCACACAAACCAGGTCCTGAATTTTCACCTACCATCTAGTAGTTGAAAAGTCTGTCTAGACTAATTGAGTGAATGCTACCCATTCTTTGGGGCAGGGATGTGTCTGTTAACGTATTTCTGTTGATTTATTTCTTTGGTATATTTTTACCTTCTCCCCTCCCTTCACTTCTACCTGCTCCTACTCACGAGAAGGCTATGAGGGCAGTGCAGGTAATTCCAACAGAAATGGGAAGGCTGCACAATGATTAAACTGAATTAGGTGTTATGGACACGGCACTCCGTGAGTCAGTACTTATGTGACAAGGGGGACTAAACCTTAATTAGCCTCTGCCTCATTCCACAAATATCCAAACCTGCAGAGTGAAAGTAGACTGCATATTGCATTTTCTTCAAGTAACACAGGGTGTCATTCAACTGCATACTGTCATCAGTCGCAATTCAAAGTATTCCTCTCAGTTCCCAATAATTTAACCCCTTAACCTCTCTGCTGTGCTGGCACAATTTTGTAAGGCTACACATTGAATTGGGACAAGAAATTGATCTGGCTTTCAACCAAACCAAAACACTGGGGAGAAGAAATGGGAAACAGGTGAAACTCCTTAGGCTGATATTGCTACTGCCAATAATGTACAGTTGATTCAAATTTAAACAGCATTGTGTTTTGTTTTGTTTTGTTTTTTTAAGAAAAATATATAAATGAAAAAAACTATTTATTTAGTATTATCTGTTTTTAATCATTCTAATCTTAGTGGAGTGGATTAAACTAAGCTGCTAGGCATTGTGTGTGCAGAACAGAGCATTCACAGGAGGAGTTAATGCAGGCAAACTGCTGCATTTTAAATTCATACTCCAATGTATTTCACAATAGCTCCCTCAGGGAGACAAGCCCTTATTTCCTCTGAAGGGCTTGAAACATGATCTGAGAAATCCAAGGTCTTGTGTATATGAAAACATATAGGCATATTAGGGTGAATCAACTGAAAGTATTGAGCTAGACAGTGACCGAAAGCCTCTTCACTTCTTAATCAGAGTAACCATATGGGTGTTAAACCCATTTTAATTTGTTGGCACCATCTCTTTAAGTGTTTTGCCGGAACTTTCTTGAATATTTCTTTCTATGTAAATAGGATAGGAGAGGAGAGAAGTTTTTGGGGCTGTTACCTGAGTCAGAAGCTTTACCTTTGGGGAAACTGAATCTGACACAGTAGGAGGCACCACAAGAGTCGGGGGAAGCTGTATGGGTGATTTTCAAAGAGAATTATATTCATAACTGTGGGAACATATTTGCAGGAGGGTGGGAAAGGTAAGCAGTTTTCCCTGCCCTCAAAGTTCTCCTCTTTCGCAGTGTGCCCTACCCCACCTCCTGGGTCTAGTCTAGCCTGCCTACTAAGTTGGGAAACATTCTTTTAATTAATAAAATTCACAACATAGTTTGAACTTGAAAAAACATGTATAAAAAGATTTAGCAAAATGCTAAGGACTAAAGGATTCCATCAGCCAAAACTGCTCATTTACATAAACGAAAAATGGAACATGAAATCAATTAACGGGAAGATTTTGCTTCTGTTTTTTAAGCATGTTTTTCAAAAGACTGTGCTTACTGACAGATGCAGTAAAATCAAATTCTAAGGGCTTTGAAGTTTTTCTGAACCTCTTCATTTTTAAAATAAATAGACCAATCATAGCAGTATGCGAGAAAAGACTGATTGGTATGTATTAAAAAGCGTTAATAACAAAAATAACTACCCTAAGAAATAGGATTCCTATAAGCTATGAGACATAATGGCAATAAGATTTGTTTGTAACAGTAGTTTGTAATCAAACTATGCAAAAAATCCAAAAGTTATCATAAATAATGCTCTGTATTATATGTTTAGGCTTATAGCTTTAAAAAGAAGAGAATGGGGTACTTCCATGCTTAATCCACTCTGTAAAAGCCTTTATTTACCGAGATATAGTTTCTCACAGATTGACTCAACAGCAGAATTACCTCTTTCTATAAACGTCACTTTCAGATTTTTATGTCATTCCTTATTTCATGTAAAGAAAAATTAATGAAAAGAGAGGTATCAAAGCATTATATGAGTATAGATATTCTAAATTCTGAGCCAAAGAACCAAATGGATATTTCTAGACATTCTGTCCAGTAATAACATACAGATGAGGAGGTTTTTATATGATATGGCACAAACAATCTGTAAGCTGAAATGTTAAGAGGAAACTGGAAATAACTTTAGACATAGTAAGGAAAAGGTTAGCAAAGCAAAGCATGGGCTATAACCACCATCATTTCACTCCATCACTGCAGTGTATTTACTCAAACATCACATTGATTCTAATTCAACAATGTGATGCACGTGAGAGGTACAAGATCTATGTAAAGCACCACCAGTCTGACATTCCCTTGCATGGAAATATTTTCATCCTCATTAGTGTTTGCTTATAACCTCAGAAAGCATAGTTTATGTCATAAATTAATTTTATCACAACTTTGATATGAAAAAGTCATAGATAATAGAGAGCTAGGATTTAAGGATGATAACCCCTGAATCACTGAAAGGCCTAGAGAGACATAAGGAAAAAAGGATCAAAAGCCTTTGAAAAACATTAAAGTTTTTGTTTTGATTTGTAGTTCAACATTACTAAACCTACATCAGACTTGCCGATATGAGGTTTGCAAAATTGTTTAGTTTTACAGTTTTTCTGATTTCCACAGTACAACGCATCAGTTGTTTCTTCTTTGCCAATATTTTGTTTTCAGTTATATCATTTAACTCAAATGAAACAAAACTCATACAACATGAAAAAATTAATGTAGACCAGAGAGACAATTTTCCTACACTACTACTTGCTCTGAAAACTATCTTGCTCAACAGTTACACAAAAGGAGATGGTAAGAAAATGTCACCTGCAAGGCATCACACTTGTGGATGCAAAGGTAATGCTCACTAGCCATAAATAACAGCTGAGGTTCTGAGGCCAACAGTGACAGAGAAAGTGCTTCCCTATGATGTCATATCAATATGAAGTCACTTCTGATCAGGAATTAATGCCTCCACGAAGCAGAAAAAGATTTATGTAGGCAGCACTATCTATGTTAACATTGTCAAAAAAAGATAGCAACTGCTAATCATCTTGATTTACTTGATGCAGAAATAACACAGTCGAAACTGAATGGATAAAGATTCTATTTAATACAAGACACCAAAAGGCGGTCAAGATACAAACCATTTTTAGCTGAAACCAATCTTGGCCACATTTGGACATCAGACTTATATCAACAGCCTGTTGCAAATGTCTGATTTCTGTCCCAGTAAAAAAAAAAAACAACAAAAACATTTCCAACTGACCAAGGAAACATCAGATATTCTGTTGCCTTTCTTCAGACAAGCAATAAACACTCTGGACCTGCCTACAAACTACCAAGTTCATTAATTTATCATTAAACCAGGTATATTAAAGTTTTGCATATTTGCTCTTAAAACACAAGAGAAGTTGCATCTTTGTCAAAAAGATCATTTTAGTCACCACAAAAAGAAACAAAATTTCAACTCGAGGTCGCAGATGCTATGCAACTATGTTGTTTACATTTTTGTGAATGCTACCGTAATAAGTATCATGTATTACTTACAAAGATAGTGGGAAACATTGTTCAGAGGTAAGATTGAGCAAAAATTCCCAATAGTGAGTCAAATCCAAAGAATGCTGAGGTAAAGTTAGGAAAGGAAAAAACCAGCAAAATCTCAACGTATTTCACTTACATCACAATTCTCCCAATGGCAAACAAACTCCTCCGAAGTCTTTGGTAACTGATGCCAGCCTCGGCTGTTCTGCAAACAGGCTGGCAAATCGTGGTGCAATGCCCGTAACTGAGAGCCTATGAACTTCAGTTTGGTGTGGTAACTGTGAAAATTGACATGCATTATCAGCTCTCTGGGATCTTTCGCCCCAAATTCACAACTTCTCCACCAGCATCGATACTGCTCTAAACACAAGAAAGAAGTAACATTTTACAGAACAGTGTATGAAATCTGCAATCATGTGCCACAACAGTGAGAAGGCCAATAGTACTTACATTTGTAGTGACTTCACAATCTGTAAGTAACCTTAGCAGAGAAGCTGGTAATTGCTACGCACTAGATAAGACTTGCAAATCTCAGTGGCAAACAGATTTTCCACTGTCTCACAAGTGCAGCAATACTAGAGTGCTTTGTACCTTAAAACACAACTTTTTGCAGACAGGCACTTCATAGATTCAATAGGAAAATTTTGTTGAAATAAGTATTTTCTTAGGTATATACTATGACACTTTTCAGCTTAGGTCACAGAGACATTGTTAATGTTGGTCCAATTCTACTTTTTTCACCTATAATTAAAACTCATTCACCTTTAATTAAAATGTCTACACCTGTAATTATACTTGATTACAGTGTTAAGAATAAAGAGCAGGATACACAAGAGCCAAAATAGCTATATTAAAAAGTCTAGTATATTACTACTATTACATACACAGAGACTGCCTATAATTTTCCGCAGAATCGGATTTTTTTGTTTTTCCCTTTAAGTACATTTAATACTATTTAAAAGATGTAAAATACAACACTCGTCATAAAATAACACCAGTGTATGTATCCAAATAAGGCAAATACCACACAAACAATACAAGTTTGCATTTTGCTATAAAGATTCATACAAGTGCTACTTTAAACTTAGAATTCTTAAGCAGCAGGCCAGTTCCCTGAAAGGGAAGAACTCTGCCATTCAAAAACAATTTGCTAAAATCTGTTTTAGACAATTGCACCTGCTGAGGCCCTAATCTTAGAAAAAAAATCCTCAGCAGAAGTTCTCATGACATCACCTCTCCAGTCTCTTTCCATATTAGTAATAGCTATCAATACAAACAAAAATCCAGGACAATCAGATACGAAGCAAAAAGCAGGTATAAGCCCTTGTCTAAGGGCTTTATGCAGCTGGGCCTCAGGAAAGCTACGAACATCTGCGGTGCAGGTAAACTGAAGTCAGTATTCTTTTCTAGGCTAGGAATAATCTTCCAAACTGCAATGTAATCTGTGTGACAGATGAGATATAAATGACCTGCCATTTCCAGGGGGTGCTGTAGGTACTCTTCCAAGTGTTCCGCAATATGATTACAAAATTCCTCCATGCATTTCCCTACAAAGCAGCATTCTTTCCATTCACATGGTAATATCAATTCAGCACTCTTCAATTTGCTTCCAGGGGCCATTGCCTAAAATTTTTAGAAGTACAGAGAAGTTTTAGTTATCATATTGCATTTCTGTGAATTTCTCTTGTAAAAATAACAGTTAAGATTACAGGCTCCTAGATGACATGGACATTTCTTTATTTTGTTTGTTTCTTTTTTTTTTTTTTTTTAATTACTGGATATATTATTTTAAGAATCTAAGGCCATATTTTGCAAACATTTACACCTTGCCAGAAGCCACGAGTTGTAACATTTTCATTACAACCATACAGTAAGAGTCCTATGATCACCATTCCAAACATCTGCTGAGGATGCCTTCATTGTAATTTAACTCCACAGCAGTACTGTAAAAATCTCTTTCCACATAGAAAGCCAAGGTAACCATTACCAAGAGTGCAATTCCACAGTTGCTTTAGCCTGACATCAGTGTGGGCTCCTGCTCAACAGGGCTGCTTCCATCCACCCCTTCTTGTTCTTTTCAAGATCCAACTCTGGAATTAGCACAGCAAGCCACTAAACTGATGAGAAAACTGATCCAACTGAAAGCTAATTCTTGGGGCGAATGATAGACAGATGGCTAAATCGGGTTTCTGCTCAACTGGATGCATGTTTGTATCAGTATAAAGGAAGCAACGGAATATAAACTAAGGAGAAGTAGTTCCACTGTTTTTTCCTGACTCTGAACAGATATAACAATAACAAACTTTATTAAAAACTACTGGCCCGTTCTCAGTGGTTTTCCACCCCCCTACTCTTCTTCCCTGTATTACTCGCTTCAAAGATCTGCCAGTTCAGCTGCTCAGAGGACCACTCCCTAACTTGCATTATTCCCAGCAATCTGGATTAGTTTTAGGAGTTTAAATAGCCTCCAACCAGATCAGCTGACGGATCTCAATCAGCAGCAGACTTTGGAAGGAGGATGGTAACAAGCAGCTGGGAGGAGGTTCTTCATTTTCTCATCAACACATACAGATCTGGAAGACAAACTCTGTCCAACAGCCTAAAGCATCAGTATAAAAGTCTGTGTCTTCCCTGATGCTCTTACTGACTCTATTGATTAAAAAAGGCAGGCACTGACATAATACTGGGTTAGAAAAGTGGAAAAGCATGTAGGAATCAGTATGCCAACTCAATGGTGTTAAGCACTGTCAACATAACTGGCAGTATCTTTGTACTTTCGGCTACTAAAAATACCAATTTGGAAGCATTCCCCCACCTGCAAGTTAATTACCAGAAAGCTTCTGAGAGAACTGGTCATCTTGTATTGCAAGCGGGACTCTTCTCACATTGTAACAGTTTAATCTAAACTGCTGCAACCAACCCTTTTATTTCAGCAATGCCCCATCTTACTGACCTGAAGCAGGAAATGCTAGCATCCCTAAAGACAGACTGAAAGGTAAGATGACTACCATTTATGCTATACATTAAATAATCCATTGTCAAGTACTTTATTAAAGTTATTCCAGGCACAGTATTAATAATACTGAAACAAAATATTTCAAGTTATAATTATTCTAATTGACCAATGCTGGTATCCACAACATCCTAACAAGCAGACTAGACTAGAGGCAAAAACGACCAGAGAGAAAACTCTGGCAGCGACCTTGAAATCCTCCCGTCCGTAACGACGCGCACCCTCAGCGCCTCCCCCTTCCCCCGCTGTCTCTACACCTCACCTCAGCCGCCCACAGACCCCCCGCTACCTCTACACCCCCACCTCAGCCGCCCTTAGCCGGGGGACGGCCGGGAAAGCAAGCCCTTCCCGGGCAGAGAGGCTCTCCACACGCCTGACCAACGGCACTAACCGACCCCGGACGGGGGGGGGGGAAGGAATGGGGAGCGGGGAGGGACGCTGCAGAGCGCGACAGGTAAGAACGCGCACCTGCGCCGGCGGCAGGGGTGCGCATGCGCAGAAGCCGCCCCCAACGCGGGGAGCTGGTGGGGCTCTTCCCTCACAACGCGGAGGAAACGGGCGCGCTCGGGTCGCTGCTGTCCTTCTTCTCCAAGCGAAGGCGGAGCGGTGGCCGAGCCAGGCCTTCGGCGCCTCTCAGCCTCGTTGCCGAGCGCCGCGTTTCCACCGCGCTCCCTCTTCCGCGGGTGGAGCCGTGGGTTGCCCCGCGGTGATAAAGCCCATGGTTTTACCTCAGGCCAGAGTCAGCGCGCGCGTATGCTGCCTGCCGGCCGTTAACGGCCGCGGGGGCGATCTGTCCCCCGCTTCCCCCACTGCGCTGTGCGGAGGCAGCCCCAGAGGTTTATTTCCCCCATTGCAAGCCTTTCCCCATTAAGATGTTTCCCAAACGCGAGGGGTGTCGCGCGTGTAGCCGGCGCTAAGATGTTCCCCAAACCCGAGGGGTGTCGCGCGTGTAGCCGGGAGGGGGAGGGGGAGGGCGGGCGCGGTGCCGGCAGGGCCGCGCACCTGCTTGGTGCGGACGGCTGCGTGCCTGGGGACGTGCCTTCACTGGGCTCGGTCCATATCCGTTGTGATGCAGCTGATGTCCCCGCAGCTGATGAGGTCCCGCAATTTCAGAGGGCCTCGGAGGTGGACAGCGGCATGTCTCGCAGGCCCCCGTTTCTGGTGCCGGAGCCGAGGTTGAACTGCCAGCTCACGAGCAGGATGGGGGAGCTGCTGGTGCGAGGCGGGCGTCCAGATGAGAAGGGAAGCAGGCATGGGCTGCAAAGGCATTTAGGGTGGTTAAAGCACATCTTCCTATGGCTGCTGTTGTAGCTACCGCTGAACAGTCCCACTCACCACCGCCCACCCTCTAATTCTCCCATTTATAGTGCTGTTAGTTTAGGCAAACCCCCACCGTTTTCAGTATCTTTCACACCAAACACCGGCACCTTTAAAGGTAAGAGTGCATTAGCTGGCAATGGGTGCCGTTGAGAGCTGGAAGTCTTTGTAGCCAAGTGTAGGAGACCACACACATTGTTACTGCTTCCAGACTCTGATAAGTGTCCTGTGCAACCAGAATTTGTGATTTCTTGCAAGCATTAATTGATTACAGCAAGTTCTTGCTCTACTTGAATTACTTCTTAAACCACTCTTCATTTTGATAAAATCCTTACACTTAATTTCTAGACATTTTTTAAAGTAGGTAGACTCAGAAATACTGGCTATACTGCGAGAAGACAAAGTAAATTCAGAAGGAAATGCAAATGCTGTATAATTAGAGTGACAGCTATCCCTTTACTAACTAGAAATGCTCTCAGGGGTGACTGGATTTACTTTAAAACAACAGCAGTAAATAGAGCACTCTTTTCCAAGACTTTTCTGCCAGGAACACCTCATATCTCCATTCAGCCCACTTCTTACTTAAATAACCACACAAGTATATCATGCCTGGAGGAAAACTTAGTGCATGTTGGGATTTGCATGTATTTCATGGGAAAAAAAGTAGTGGAAAAGGGAGGAGAGTGAATGAGAAGTAGGTGCATTTGCCTTCAGGACAAAGTTTCTCATTTTTCTCCTTGATTATGCAATCTAAGCTCTTCTCTTTTGCGTCTTTAAAGACGGTGCTTTGTCACTGATTCCACTGTCTCTTCAGCAAAATCTTCTGTTTGCGTCAGCATGGACTTCACAGGAGGGCAATAAAGCAACTATTCTTTACGTTTTAAGACCCCCCCCCAAAAAAAGAACCCGCTCCTGCCCAAATGCCCCCAATCTATGTACCCATATTTACTTTGAAAACCAATCCTGAATTCCGTATGATAACTAGGGCCCTTGGGCACAAGTGCCATCTGTACGTCAGACAGAGAAAGGAATTTATTCCTTTGAAAGCTCGGACTGGGGTCTTAGCACAGGCATGGGTGTGAACACAGAGAAGGGAAGAGGAGCTCACACACGCAGTTGATTTATTTTTTACCTACCCACAACACAGCCAGTGTGACAGATGAGAGCCATTCTTTTTTGTCTCCCTTGCCTGGCACAGCAAGGAACTGGAGTTAGAGCTTCCCCCCCCTTTCCTTTAATGAGCTGATTTGATTTTTTTGTTTTGCTTTTTAATTGTAAAACACCCCTCTCTATTCCAGTGTCGTCGATGGCACTCCTGTGTCTGACTTGCGTGCAGTTATCACATACACAACAGAGCGGGTCTATCCTGTGTGTGAGAAAGGACAATCACTCTTGAGAAACTGCTGCCCACAACCTTGCTTTCGCTCTTCCCAAAAGTGATGAAACGTGGACCTGCTTATCATTTGAGCCTCTTACCATTTGAGCATTGCCTCTTATCATTTGAGCATCTTACCCTTTGGTTTCTGCATGTTGCTGCATATAACACACTGAGCTGTGTTTTATGTTTGAATTTAATTTATGGTAAACTGAACACACGCTAACACTTTCCCCTATAGAAGTGACAGAATATAGGTTCTATAGCTAGAAAAAAGCATCTGAATGCAGTAATCACTAATACTTAGCAGCACTGCATCCACCACAACTTACCATACAGTTCGGTACAGCAGGCTAAGTATGTCTTCTCCCAGCTTTTTTTTTTAGCTGCACTTCCAATGTATTTCATTGCCTCTCAGCTCTCAGGTCCCTCTTTCTCCCCAGTTTTGAATCTGTTTCTTGACATTCACTACGCATGAGAGGTACAAGTCTCGGAGACGCTGACGTTCCTGTGAGCCCTGTGAAAACAGCCAGCTGTGTCGGGAAGAGATACTGAAATGAGCACGTGGCTTGAGGGGAAGGCTGGCAGAACTCGGCTGGTATCTACTATCATTGACATCACCGAGCGCATCAATCCCTACGTGAGTAGTTCTGGCAAACAAGCCAGAGCATGTGCCGTCTCCTTCCTTCAGCTAGTGTCACGGCAAGAACCTCAGACTCACGTGGGTAGGAGAAGGGCAGAAATCGGTAGAAAACTGGTATCATTAGTTTCTCCTAATTTTAACTCCTCATTCTGCCATTACTACACTTTTTTGAGCCATTTAAATTTTTGCTACATTTACTGAACACCTTAAAAACTTTTTAGAATCAAAATCTGTAAGTAAACAGAAAAATAAAGGAAAGCACTCAACTGACAGCAAAAAGACATTAGAACTTAAAAACTTTGCTTTAGATTAAATAAATCCCCAAACTCAGTAATTTTAATTGCTTTTGACATCAGCTGCTCTAACAGCCACTGCAATTAATAACCAGCTTTTCAAACGTGTTAGCAATTAACCAGGCACTGTAACTGATCACAACAGCTCATGGATAAGGCAGAAAGAGAATAGCATTACACAACAAATGTTGACGAAATCCTGACTCTAGGGGCGAGACTGAAGTCTCCTGGACAAGTCTCCCCTTCCCTGCCACACTCAGAAGAGCATACCCTCTCTGCCCCTTTCAGCCCAGCTGTTGGGAATTTACCTTTAGCAACGGTGAGCTTGGACTCTCTAGAAAAGTGATCCAACGTGTCAGCCACCGTCAGGCTGTACTGCAGGGGCTCTCTATGCCGAATTCCAGCCTGAACTGAACAGTGCGCTTTGTAGCTGGCAGCAGTACACGTGCAGAAGAGCACTTTAGCATCCAGGAGGGAAAATAAATCCAGAACAGCTTTCTCAAAGCATTTTAGGGCAAGAAACGTATTTTCCAACAATGCTTACACTGTATGGTGAAGTACCTGTGGCTTTTTATAGTGTTCCAACCATTTTTAATCAAGAAAATTTAATGGCTTCTTGTCATATGCAGTGCAAATATCATAGTAGCATCTCAGCACTGAAGAAAATCACTCTAAGACGAGTTGATGACAAACACGATGGAGATACTTTTTTCCTTTCTCCTGTTGCCACAAGACAGTTTGGCTTTGCCATAGGGCAAAAGCCCTTATGTGAAAACAAACCTTGGTAACTAATCTCACAGATGCTAGTCACTTGCCTGCACAGTCTGTCTCCAAAACTACTTCAAGAGGAGTTTTGCTGAGCATCGTGGTGTGGATCAGCAGTATCCTCCTCCAATACGTTTCCTTCTCCCTTTACAGCAGATGAGGCCAACACACAACCACCGTGAAAAGGCATGCCAAAAATACAAAGGGTTAAAGACTTTCCAACAGGTATGCCTATATCAGTAATAAATGTAAGGCCAAAAGTAATTAGGAGGAGTGACATTATTATTACTTTAAATAGCACCAAGGAAATCTCATTACTGAACAAGTATTCACAAAGCAATACTAACAAAGCTATTTACCCTATCCATTTTCATGTAGTACCTATAGTTTTTATATGATTGTCATTTGGATGTATAGTATTTTTTCCATTTCTAGTTTTC
This sequence comes from Calonectris borealis, assembly GCF_964195595.1. Classification (NCBI taxonomy): domain Eukaryota; kingdom Metazoa; phylum Chordata; class Aves; order Procellariiformes; family Procellariidae; genus Calonectris; species Calonectris borealis. The sequence continues at coordinate 121,279,808 of NC_134312.1, forward strand.
AAGATGATAAATTCAGGCATTTTTATGTATGCAGAACACTAGCAAACCACTCTAACAAATGACAAAAAATTCAGTTCTAGAAATAAATTCAACTATTACCTGGCTGTTAACTTCAAACCATTTTTGGAACAATAAAAAGGTACCGAAAGGTAGCTGGTTAGACTGATAGGAGACTGACTGGTAGGTTTCTGCAAAAATACTCACTTTTCATACTGACATACCTAAAAAGAAAATTTTAATTTTAGAGAGCGTAATAGCACTTGATACAATAGGTTTTCCCGAGAGAACTCACCACAGACCATAGCTAAGAAAGATTCAACCTCCTCTGCTTTCTGTTATTACCCAGTAACAAGCTATAGAATAAATATTTTAGAATGCTACCCCATGTTTCTGTATATTGTGGGATGTACAAGGTTCTATGAGAAAATGATTAAGCTGATTGCTTCTGAAGCAAGTCTACGTGATTTGAAGAAAAAAGTGTTTGATGCATTAATTAACGACAGAAAAGAATAACACTGGTAGAGAAAGGGTTCTGTACCTTGATGCTCCTTTACTTCAGAGCCCCTGTGCCACAGACAGCATTCAATTAAATAATAGTCTCAGCAATAAACAATGACAATACACAGAACACTACACAACATCACTCCTTTGGCTCAAAGTAATTCCAGTTTGTTATGGAACAGTTGTTACGCAAAATCCCCAACACATGGCTGAAAACAATAACATTCACATCCTATAGCTGAGAAGGCTAGTAACAAATTGGCAAAGGAAATTTAGATTGCACATCCCTTACGTAGTTTTATTTCTTGTGCAGTTTGAAACAACATCACTATAACTTTGGTATTCATCTGAAAAAGGCGTAGTTGGGAGAGCAGCTGGCAGTCACTACTTGTCCAAGGTAAGCTCTGCCTGAAAAGGCATCAATTTCCAAACGTCTCCAAACAAAATAGTTTGTTTGAAACAAAACCAATCAAAATAATTTGTTTTGAAATTTTTCATCTTGCAGCACACCCAAGATACAGTTGTGTTATCATAGAGATGTTAGTAACAGTAGTAATAATAAAATCATGCTGAGAGATGATGAGGTACCATAGCAATGGTTGCAGGGAAAGTCAATATCATTTCTAAAAGGAATGCTCTGGAAAGGTTAGCTTTTAGAGAACTTTCTATTGCCTGGCCTAGTCAAAGCCCTTCCAGTGGTTATATTTTTCCCTCCTGAAGCAGAATATTATTTAAGATAATTTTTACCCTAAGAAAAATCATCCACTGGAACAACCTCCCCAGGGACATGGTAGAGCCCCTGTCACTGGAGGTTTTAAAGATGCAATTGGACAGGGTGCTAGATAATCTCGTGTAGGCTCCCTTTCCCAAAAAAGGTTGGACCAGATGATCTTTCGAGGTCCCTTCCGACCTGGGCTGTTCTACAATTATGATTTTGGACATACTGAGAGATCGAAGAGAGACATTTCTATGTGACCACCAACATGCAAGCATTTATTGTGTGATCATTCCTTTTTAAATCAGCTAGAATCAATCATTATCAGAAAGGTAAGATGCTAACTTGCCTGGATGGAATTATGCAGGTCAGTTAGCGTGGAAGGGATGCTCAGCAGCTTAAGAGTGCAGAACAACAGAGGATCATGTTAAGATAAAGAGGTTTTGTGAGGTCAGAGGTCTTTATAATGATTGATTACCTCCATATGCAATTCTTATCAAATAGGCAATTACATGTTAAAATGACTCAGGTTGATTCAATGCATTATGAATGCTACTATCAGTAGCATTAACATAGAGCAGCTGTACTCACTCTGCAGCTAAGGCAAAAAACCTCTTCTTCCCCACTTACAAGCTTAATTACCAATTACATATGTCTAAACAAAACCCTGATCTTCTAGAAACTCTATGTGTAGCACTGTAACCCTCCATGTGTGTGTATATATATATATGGATTTTTTTAGATGTTAGCCATCTTTTATTTACTATAACAACTTGACCTAGGACCTCTACTTTTGCTTTCCTTCCCCTTTTTTTTTTTCTTCTCCAAAGTACCCTGCCAAAAGATAACGTGCCTGTACCAATTAGGCACCAAACACAGGGCAAAAAAGCGTTTCAAGTACTTTCAAGTACATAAACAGCATATTTCATAAATATAACCTAGCTTCCTCTTGATCAGTGGGTTTGATGTGAAGGGCAAGCATTTGTGGACAGGACAGCTGAGGAGGAACTTATCTGGCTCAAGCCAGTGGTGAAATAATCCAGGTGATAGAGGGGCATAAAACTGTACTTCTCAGGACACTGGGAGGCTAATAAAATGATGGGATTTCATGGTATTGTGTGAAAAGGATCTGAGGAAGACAGAAGGGGCGAGGGAATGAAAAAAGACATTTTCTCTTTCTGATATGCATCCTTGTCCCTCCCATGCAGACATTTTATAGGCTTGTTGACATGTACAGAAAAGTAGCTCTGCTCCTCTGACACACAAAATCTGTCACCAGAAACCCCTTTCCTCTACATGTCCTCTTGCAACTAAGCTCTGCACAGAGACTAGCATAGCGAGCCTCTGGACACTGCTATGGCACCAAGAAAACCATTTGAGTTAATTTTAATACCCAGACATTTATACTTTGGAAGAATTTCTTGTAGAGATTATAAGGCATCCTTTAGGGGTCAAGTAGTCCATGTTAATACAGACTTTCAAACCTGAAGTCATTCCTACTCATATTTTTGCTAATACATAGAACATTTTCATAAATACAATAGGCAAAGACAGGATTTTTACCACTATCAATCTATCTTCACTGTCAAACACAGCAGCTGCTTTATCCTCAGCAAAAACCTTTAGCACGGTTCTGTGGCTCAGCCTGCTGCCCCAAAGGACCTTGTTCTTCAGCCATAGCTGGAAGGACAGATCTGCCTTTCAGGATTCCAGGCAACAACTTTTTTTTTAGTTTATTCCTTTTTGGTATCAGCTGCTTTTTCTCTGTGGGAAAGATACTACCTTCTTGACATGCAAAAGCCCAGACTGCACATCAATGTATGGAGAATGGAATGAAAGTGTAGTATCAGCAATGATGTATTTGACCCAACCCACTATTTATAGCCCTAATAGTCATGCAAACCTTGCCCATTATACACTAGGCCATACTGCCTCCATGTGGCAGATATGCTTCAGACATTCTTTTTTCTTCCATTTCACACCATCTTGTGTGGCTATGAATTTTGGAAATAGTTTTGGAAACAGTTTTGGAAACAGAAGGGATAGAATCCATACATTATTTCTGTGAGAAAGGGCAATATGGGGATGAAAAAACTAATATATCATATTGATAAGAGTGTTTTTCACACAAATACTCACCAGAAACACACAGTAAAGTACAAAGGCTATGTATATATATATAAAAAGAATGCTTTCTCAAATGTTTATTACACGATGAAAGAAGACTAATTGAAAAAAATTCACATCCTGAACTTGATCAAAGGGGACTGATTGCTCTTCAGGCCTATTAGCTAAAAGCAAGATTGAAAGAGCAGTTTTGAAAAATTACATAGAACTGTATCACATTCTCTTTTTCAGTTCATAACTGGTTTGATTCAAACTTGACTAGAAGACCATAAAAGTTGCTTTAGCATTAGACCAGCTATCTGATTCAAGTAGCACTAACACTGTGTTATGGGTACAGGGGTTTTCCCATGACTAAAATGGAAATACTTTGTGAAATTGGTATATTTTCTTCCACACCACACTTATCCCCAACCCCAAAGCCCCAACCTCCACCTAGTTTACCAATGTTGTTAGATACACGACCTAAAGAAGATAAAAACCACGACAATTATTGTTTTGCCCATTTGTGTCTACATCTCAGTCTCTACCAGCTGACCACAGGTGCATTCCACCTCACTGTGAACAAGGTCTTCATATGTAATTTCCAGACTGGAAAGACGTGACATGGTATGGCTGAAAGGGTTTTGTAAATCACCAGTGCCATAATGTTTAGGCTTTCCCTGCTTTGGTTAAGATGTATTATGATGCTCCTGTCAAATTTCAATCTTACTGCACAAAATACACAGTGCAAGGGGGTGCTAAATTTATGGTGAGACTTTTTTTCCTTTTTTTTTTTTTTCAAGACAGTGCAAGGTCTAGAGACAGCATGAGAATCTCAGGATTAGGGTGTTGCAGGGTGCTATGCCAATTTTAGCTTACATTTCATTGTATAAACATTTCCCCATCTCTGTTTGGTATCCAGCAAACAATCCTATTAGAAATTTTCCAGACATCTGTGTGTTTTTGTCTCTAAGTACTGTCCATTTCAAAACTTTTCAAAGTATAAATTAGTAGCTATACATCTGTTGTTGTTGGTCTGTTTGAACCTGCTGCTGTCCTGACTGCTGTTGCGTTGGCTGTGCCTGGGGCTGCAAGACATCAGTCTGAGGCACTGACCTCCATGTCAGAGGATGCTGTTCCGTTATCTGGTTCCCTAGAGGAGCAATGGAGTTCACCAAGGTGGTCAGGTTTATAAAATGGGCCACAGACTGAGGATTGGCTGCCTCTGGCTGCGGCTGGATCTGAATGTCATTTTGGCGGTTGTGCAGCATGGCGGAACCGCTGACGGTGTCAAATGTCACGGTGAGAATTGAGTTGTCCAGCTGTAACTGGCGTTCAGGTGCAGTCAGATGGCCCACAGCCACTGGCTGGAGGTTTGTGAATTGGGTTCCAGCTGCTGTCGTAATGGGGGTAACAGTGATATTTGTCAGCCCGACAGAACTGGAAGGGGCTGTGACATTTGGGTCGCCAAGGGTCACCACCACCTGAGGAAAAACAGAAAGGTAACCTCAACCTTGTATCTTGCAGATGACTACCAAATATCAAGCATCAAGAAAGATGACCTGAGTGCTGATGGGCTCACGTGTTGCTACTGCCAGCAAGAGAAATCTTACACACAGAGGGGAACACAGAAAGCTTGCAATTTAACAACTTCCACACATAGAAATAAGAAGGTAATGGGAGGGAGACATAGGCAACATTCACAACAAGCAGCCGTATTAACTTTCACACTTTTAGTCACAGCTTCAGCCAGTTAGTGGTATCTGGCAAACAAGGAGATGGTAACACCAAAGGAAATGAAAACAAACTTGAGGAGCTTACTGGTCCAACTCCTTTTAAAGTCTCTATGTTTTTTTAAAGTCTCTATTCATCTTCGTATTACCACAATTTATCAAACTAGCTCTAAATGTTCCAATCACGCTTTTGTGTTTGCTATTAGGAAAGAAGAAGGGTTATCCCTCTAAGCAATGCCTGCTACCCATCACCCTGCTACTGGAGCTCACCTGCTGGATGCTCTGCACAGCTGAATTAGTCTCATCTCCAACATTCCCTGTGAATTCACCTTCCTTCTCTGGGTATTCACTGAAGGCAGGGTCCTCAGGCACTTGAGCTTCCTCCTCCTCACCTGACTTTTGTTTTCGTTTCTGGCCACGTTTAGGAGCTTTCATATGCTGCTTCCCTTCTGGTAATTCTCCCTGTTCCAAGGCTAATTCCGGCTGGAGCAACACATTTCCAAACAAAACATCAAGTCATTTTGCTTAGTGAAGTTCCAAGTAAGAGACTATCACCTGAAGTTGGTTTACTGTCAATTCTCAAGTGAAGAAACAAACTTTAGCAAAAACCTGGTATCAGGGAATGAGACCTCATCCTGTAATTACCTCCGTTTTACCAGCACCCACATTATACAAAAAAACAGATCAACAGCTTGCATCTGCTTTTGTTAAGCTCTAAAAAAGCACATTCCTTGCCCGTCAGCCTATGCCCAACATCAGCCTATGCCCCACCCCACCTTCCAGCAGGCCTGGAATCTAGCTGCCACCAGTATTCTGCAATGACAAATTTACCTGCACAATCCCAATCGAGGAGGCATCAATGGTAGTCGTCTCTGGCAGCTGCTCTAAATCATCAATCCTCACCGAAAGAATCTGTAGACAAAGAGGTATCAGCTGGTGAAGTGCAGCAGTGCACACCACAGTCAAACAATACAGCATTGCCCTAATAAATCCTGTCACAAAGCAAAAATGATGTAGTCTACTATTTTACATGTATCATTTAATACAAGGGACTTAACCATGGCTCTTTTTTAAATAACCTTTTGGCATATAATCTTCTCCTTCTCACTGACAACCAGCAAAGTTTAAAGACAACAATATAAGAATATGTTTATTTTCATATTCTAGACAGAACACAACCCACTGGGAAGTGATGAATTCTATAAAAAACAAACAACGTGTTTGAAAAAAACCTATGTCCTACTCCATTATTTTCAGCTGAATTTATACATCTCGGCTTATCAAAGAACAGAGACAAACTGCCCTCTGGATTGCAGATACGTAGCATTTTTAATCCAAAAATCAATAAACAAAGCTTTTTGTTGACTTCCTTCCCAGTCATCATGATAAAAAAAATGTTCACAGAAAGCAATGCTAATGATAAATTGCTAGTTTAAAAAAAAAAAAAGCCTCAAAGGGAACGGACAAGCCTTAGTCAACATAAACAAGAAATGCTGAGGAGAAACACAATAGCTATTCAGAAATTTTGAACACAGAAAAAGCCCCGTTGGGGTCAGACAAAACATCCCTCTAATTCAGATCCTCTGCAGTCAGCATTCATCTTTACTACTAAGAATAATTTTGTATCATCAGCAGATGCTGCCATCACCTCTCTATTCACCACTTCTTTCAGATCACTTCTGAATACAGAGAACACAATGGGGAAAAGAGAATCAATTACACTCATTAATGGATGAAGACAAAACGTGAAAAAAATATACATTTAAGCTGAGGCAGAAAACGAAAAGGGATTTAAATAATCAGAACTTCATTTTTAGGAACTGACGATCAGCTATGTTTACTACTGAAACATAACGTATGAAAGGGCTGATTCAGTTAAGTGCATGCTTAACAGACACCACCTAAAATTGGCCCCAAAAGAACAGAAAAAAGAGAGAGAGAAAAAAAGAAGTAATTCCTTTCAAGTCACTGAAGGCCATAAACTTTCTTTACCAAAAAAAAAAAAGCAAAAAACCCCCAGAAAAACCAAAAAACAAGCCACCCCACAATTTACGTACCAAACTAACTCACCTCTGGATGTTTACGCCTCATATGTCGACTCATGGAAGCTCTGGTAGAAACCTTTGTCCCACACAGCTGACAGCTCTGGGCTTCTACCTTATCATGAGTGAGCTGGATGTGCTTCTGTAGCATGTAATCAGTGACATATTTCTTATCACAGACTGAACATGTCCACTGTTTTCCTACTGGTAGCAGATGGAAGGAAACGCTGTTAGCAACAGCCCCCAAAGATGAGTACTGTATTGTCAGCATCTCAACAAGAGGAACAATTTTATGTCGGTAACATGATGTGTAACACTAGTTCCAAGACAGGCAAGTCTAAAGCAAGCCTAGGAACAAAATTAAGATATTGTCTTTGGATACTGTTTTTTAAAGGATTTACCTGTATGAATCAACTTATGAGTCTCCATTGTATTTCTCTCACTAAACGTCTTGCCACATAGCTCACACATGAAATCTTTGATTCCTGCATGAAGAGCACATTTAACATCAGAGTGAAAACAGTCTAAGGTATCTGGGACAATTCCAAGTTTCATATTACTAAAAAAAAAAAAATAAATAAATCACAGCCAAACAAGCAGAAGCAGCCCAGCTTCACCAACTTCACCAATTTTTATCTAAGCCGTGCCACTATATCTGGCCATAAAATGAATCCAAGAGAAATTGATGTGGGAGGTAAAATTTTGTTTTGGGAAATGAAAAACTGAAGAATAACTTAAAACAAAACCAACACTCTAGACCTACCCTAGACCAAAACAACCTCTCTTAAAAAAGCAAAACATGAAACCAACTAAACTATGTATCTTAATTGTGTAACAGGTGGTCTTGGCTGATGAAAGGACAAAATCTCACTTTTCAAAAAGCAGAATATGCATTTTTTTTAATTAGTGTTCCTTATACTCTCTGACTGTTCTAGATAAGAGCTGTCTCGGGAAGCATTTAACTGATTCAGTGCAACTTTTGTACATCTTTAGAGATCTCACCCGTGTGTCTTTTGTAATGCTTCAGCATGTTGACTTTCTGTGCAAATTTGCGGTGACATTCCTTGCATTCATATTCTTTAATCCCTTTGTGAAGTTTCATGTGGTGACGAAGTGCATGTTTTGTCTTCATTCCTGTGAGACAAAAGGTACAGCATGACAATTAGTCCATTGCTCCCACCTTCAGAGGAGAACTCAGGATGATCATGTTGTTAGCCAAGAGCTCTAAGATTATATTTGCTGCATGCCCACAATTGTGTATTTCTAATTGTTTAGGTAGCAGTGTACATTATCATTTTAATTCCAGGAAAAAGCTCTGGAAAACATCTGAGTAACCACTGAGGAAGAGGCAAAACAGCAGGGACAAGCAAAGACAAAACATCATTAGAGATGTCAGACTTACTGCCTTCCACTAAAATACGAGTTCAGATTTGTTCAAGTTACAACGCGAACAATTCAAAAAGTCAAAGCAACTTTGACTCTTAAGGCTTACAGAAAGAAATTACTCTATTTCTTAAGCCTGAATACAACCTAGAATGAAAAAATTAACTTGTATTCACTTTTGTGCTGCAAATGCATTGGAACTCACTCAGGCAAGCATTCCTTAATCTGACAGAAGCAAATTTTATTAAAATCGGTTTTGTCTCTCAGGCCATGAAACTAAATTAGGGGTAGTTTATGTAACCATAAGGCTCCTGATTAATACAGTTTCTACCTCGCAAAAATGCAGGATTTACAGCACTCCGAGGACCTTCCCAATATTCTAAGAATGGAAGTAGTTTTAATTCAGATATTCACCTGCTATTCTGTATCACAATTAATGGAAAACAAGGCATTAGACATACCTTTGCCACATTCTGCACACAAGTATTCTCGGATATTATCATGGACCCGCATATGTTCTTTTAACATGTCTTTTCTAGCAAATGATTTGCCACATTGCTCACAAGCATGACTTTTTACACCTTAAAAATAAATTTAAAAGACAACATAAACAAAAAAAAATGTTAATGAAAAATGTGCATCTCCTAAAAACTGACTAAACTGGTGAATTAGAGGGCAACAGTCCACCTGTGTTGTCAACCACATCTTTCATGCATATTGTAGCCCAAACTAAATTAGAAGACTTTGGAGAGAGAGAAAAGCTGGCTTTTTGTGTGAGATCTGAAAAAAAGATAAAGCCTGACGTAGGAAAATACTGAATAGCATGAAATAATAATGAGCTGTTAAAAATGATTTTGCATTAGCAGTTTTCAGCCTGTGTAATGGTGAGAAGGTGGCATGGATAAGAATTTGGGGAAGAACAGAATAAAGAATTAGGATTTTCAGCAGGTGAATCCTGCATCGTATAAACTAGGAATCTGGATTGTGTGCCTAGACAAAATACCTTCATTAATACTACCTGCTTTAGAAAACCAGCCTACCCTGAAAGCACAAGTATAACATTTATCTTATTGTAACTTAGAGTCAAAAACCCTAACTTATTTCCTCCTGAAAAAAATAAGGCAGGCACTGGCAACAGAAATTTCTTTTTAATATTGATAATAATTAAGAAACACAACATTTTTACCTGTATGTATAAGCTTATGTCTTTCCAGATTTCCTATACTGTTAAAAATCCTTCCACAGATTTCACATGGGTGAATGTATCTGAAACCAGAGAGACCAAAAATTGTGATTCTTTTCTTGAGACAGAGGTGGTTTTCAGGCACCTCTGTCAGTAACTGTATTTCATTTGGTAATACTAGTTACCATAAAAGCTCCTTAAAACATAAATGCATTTTTAAAATGAGCCTTAGGAAACCCATAATTTCACTCCAAGCTTGGAGCAGTCTGGCATTGAGATATCCTCAAATTTTTAAAAAATATTTACCAAAATCATAGATTTACACTTTACAAAGCCCAAACTGGGAGGCTGTTGATTAATCATCTGTGTGAAATGAATCATTAGTGATATATATTTCAAGCTTTTAATAAACTTTTTAACACCCATTATACAGTTTCAGATATTTTAGTACAGCCCAACTCTCTAAAAGCATCAGGTGGCAGAGCCACTGTAACTTCAGCAAGATAGCTCCTCTTATCAGTCCAACGTGTCATCTTACTTCTGCACGTTAGGATCAGGCAGGTTCTCCCGATGAATGACCATGTGTGCATGGTAAGTTGCCTTCAAGGCAAAACGTCGGTTACAAATGCTACAGCCATAGCCCTTCTCCTTGTGCACGTCCATTATGTGCTTCAGGTACTCCTTCCCTCTGCCGAAAGTCAACTGTGGAATGAACCAATAGTGAATGAAAGGGGAAAAAAGTCCTCGGGAACAGCAACGACCTAGTTACATGTTACCAGGATCTAGAGTCAGAGCTAGTAGACATAAATAGCCTGAGTATCACTAGATGAAAAATCTGTGAAAGCTGGAGTTAGGCCTGAACCTCTTTGGCCATTACAAGCACATTGCTTCAGAACATCAGTTAACTCATTTGGAAAACTAGATTGAGATGGACCTCTTTGTCCTCTTTGTGCACAGAGGAACAGCCTTGAAGAGAGCCACGTCTAACCTCCACTAGCTGTCAAAGCAAGAACGCCACAGATGGAAAAAACGTCTTTTGAGCTCTAGGGGCATGGTAAGCTCTAGTCTGCATAGTAAGCTTTGGCACTAGCTCCAGCAGAGTTGGTATTTCTAGGCGTTGCAGGGCAGTGATTCTAGCTCAGCTCCTGGAAGTGCTACAACTACGATAGACAGGTGCTCCACTACTTAGCTCCCCTGGGCTAAGCAACCCTGCATACGCATATATGCTCCAACATACTAGGGCAAAGTGCCATAATGACATGATCTTTTGCTCCAATTTTGGAACTAGTCACGGTATTTCTGACAGCACTGCACAGCTTGGTAAAGGTGTACTTTGGGATGAGAAAAAAAACAAGAGAGAGATTCTTAAGAGCTCAGAAGAGGTATTTCACCAAGACTCATTCGTAGGAGTGCATGAACAGATATTTTCAGCCAAAAAGAGCCTCCCCACCTCATTGCAGGTAACACTCATTTTCCACAGCTGTTGCCTTACACAACTGTTTACTTCACAAACACCCGCAAAAGTGCTAAAAAGCCCAGCTTCCAAAAAGCCCTTTCTAATTTGAATGGCACAATTGCCCTCATTTGGAAGCATACAATTTTATATAGTTTATGTACTCATTGTCAGGCGTTAAAATTACCACATTGAAAGCAAGCATGTGATTAACTGCTGTGATACCACATCTTCTTATGCTTACTGACATAAGCTTAAAATCAGTTTGCTCTTAAAACCAGTTCACAGATAAGAACAGAAAACTGAAGTAGTATTATCTCCATGTCTTTAAAATGAAGATAAGCTAAGCACTTTCACCACGTTAGGCGTAGACTGTGAAATAAGCTCTGATTTCCAGGGGCCAAGTCACTGGCTTGACTACCAAAATTCCCCTGTCCCTATGTCAGTTTGGCCAGTTTTGCTGTTCTCACT